>NC_065529.1:1057279-1067167 GCF_006386435.1 Epinephelus moara
TTTTGCCTGCTTGGTTACTCTAGCTTACACACACACATTTGCTGCTTAGTCCCACACCTTCTTTCACTCTGCATGCTTATCTCTCTAGCTTCCACACACACACACACACACACACACACACGCACACACACACTCCGCACCAAGGTCATGCTGTGTTGCACTAGATTCAGTTGTCTCCAGCAATATATCAGCTATGTCCCAATGTTGTGTTATTAGTTAGTAATTATTACATTACATTTTAGGTTCTTTAGGAGAGAAATTTGTCAAATACCTCTGACCTGGGCAGCTCCCAACTGCACCTCAGACGCACCCGGTTTAGGCAGAAAAAAAGGCTCTGCTTACCTTATCTGGTGGCCACCTGTACATCTGATGCACAGCTCAGTGCCCCCGATCTCAGGATCCGACCTTCTCGCCCTCCTACGCTGACTCGCCAAAAATGTAGAAACATAAATTAAGGTCTGGAGCTGGGCCAGAAAGCTCGCGACCTCGTTCCCTTCCTCTCGAACAAACTTTCTTTGTTTTCTATTAAATATCAAAACTCAAGGTCAAAAAATCACTGGAGACACGTAGAATCAGATGCAACTGAGTTTAATGTGCACACAGGCACACATCAACTCAATGAGTCATGCTCCAGAGCAAGACTGGAATTTCTTTGTCTGTGCACTCGCTTTTATTGTGAAGATTTCTGCTGAGTCTCCACCTTTTTTCTTTAATCCTACCCACTTGGGCTGAACATAACGGTGTCACGGCTTCTTCCGTTCTTCCCTCGAAGCCAGCCTATCTACTTGCACTCGTACATAATAGTGTCCCCGCTCTCCTTTTCTCCCTTGGAGCCAGTTTCACTGTGTAATGCTTTCCTGGATAGGACTCTTTACCAGAGTCCTGTCAGGACAAGCTGGAATTCCCCTAACTTTCCACCAATGTTTCTGAGCCCATCCTCATGCTATTTTTAAAAAATGATGCATAGTGAATCCTAGGTACTTCTCCACCACAATCCTTAAGTGCTCAATGAGTGTATGTGTGTGTGATAGGAATACATGAAATAATAAACCAGTGTGTGACTTGTCAGTGCACAGAGTACATTGCTTCAACACGTATCTTTAAAGGTCAGCTTAAAGGTACAGTATAAATACTACAGTAAATCAGTACATTACACTACATGTGGGAATCACCAGTCATTACACGACATTGGTAATGAAGGAATATGTCAGCCGCTGTAGTAGTGCGCCTCAATCATGTTTTTTTATCAGGAACTAGCAGCAGCAGCTTTGCCACCAGTCCTGCCTCTTTTTGACAGTGTTTTTAGGGACTGGGCAGCTCTGCGGCTGGTCCCTCATGTTGATGCTTGTCTTGTCACGTTCTAGTTCTTGCTGTCCTTATTACTATTCAATATATTTTTAGGCTTTCCTCCTGCATGCTTTGAGGTACAGAAACCATTTAAATGTCAAAATGTTAAGCTCTTTAAGGACATGTGTGCTATTACTTTTCTCTTGTCCAGCCTTTACATCTTTTAAAACAGGAAGCTTTTTTCAACATTTTTTACAATGTAAAGTCGATGAATCACCTAAATGTTTGATGTGTTTGATTCCAGTCTATAGCTGCTAATTTTACTATACTATTGCTTCTTATAATAACACCACTTCAACTGTTACTACCACTACTACCACTACTACTACTACTACTACTACAACTACTACTACTGCTACCACAACCTTTCTTCTACTTATGAGCACTATATTTAGTGGTATTTTTGAATTATCACAGTTTCAAAGTAAAATGTCATTTGCCTGTGTCTGGTGGTTCTGAACAGAATCTGTTTCTACTGTGCAGTTGCATTTTTGACGGGGCTTAGAATACTTGAAAACTTACAAAAATTGGCACACACATCAAAACTGGCAAAATCTGCTAAAGCCCTGCAATGATTGGGCTCAGGCATGGCCAGCAGACCCTACAACACCCCCAAATGCACACTGGGATAAAGTTTGTTAGATGTTCACTAAATATTAGTTCATCATTGCTCTCATTTTCATCATCATATAAATCTTTTTCTCTTTTTTGTTATTAATTTTCACCTGACAAACAAAGACAAAAACAACAAAAAGTTAGCCTCATTTGACAAAGATCATCCAAAGGTCTACACCTGATATACAGCAGCATGACATGTAATCAGTGTGTTCTCTAGTGCCACATGATATACATAAAAAGTGCTACAAAATTTTCAATAGGTCATTTCCAGCGCCACGCAGTCCAAGCAAGGATACCATCTAACTCCTGTGTGCACTGTCTGACTTTCATGGAAGTTGGATGCAGCTGTATCCGTCTTGTTTCTGCCAGTGTTATTACTATTATTATTATTATTATTATTATTATTATTATGATCATTATCACTATTAATATTATTGTTTTTTTTTTATTTACAATTTATTTTTAATCTTCTTACGATGAAATCTGCCTTCACATGCATGAAATAAACCATACATTTTGTCCCTATTAGCCATGCTTATGGGTGTTTTATTTGTGTTTTAGGTTTGTTGAATCAATCATATTTTACTGCACTTCAAAGAAACACAACACAATGACATAGAAACCTCATGACATTTTAAAGGTGTAATTGCAGAGCAACACAGATGCACCACCACACAAGCACAAATGCTCACAACATATTCCACTTGTGCAGGCTACAGCATAGCCTCTGCATAGAGCCTACAAGTATAAATCAGCCTTAAATCATAGTGTGAAGCCAGTTTATGGTTCCTTACTTGGCAGGTCTGCTCTGCATTTATTCTCTGCTCTGTAGATTAGAGATTTGTGACTTAAAAGATATTGGTAATTTAAGACATTTTTAATAACAATGGTGCAGTCACTTCTGCTGACAGACCCCCCTTTATTTCTCATTTGTCTTCCTGCTCTTCCCTTTCTCATTTTCCTCCAACTTTTTCTTTGCCCATCCTCATCTCACTGCTGCACAGCAGTTACAATTTCATTTATTTATTTATTTCATTTAGTTTTTAGATAATAAAGTGCTATGGCACAGAAGAGGAAGAGAGATCAGGCTTTGAAAATACATTCAGTACTTTCTGGTAGGATCGATTCATTGATGGTTGTGTTCTGGACATGAGATTTGTTGACAAGAGGTAAATATACAATATGGCCAGCCATATCCTTTTCCATAACACTGAGAGCCAATCTGATCAGAGCCAATCCCGTATGGATAATGTTCTACATCATTTTCACAGTTTCTAAACATTTGGAGTGTAAAGGCCTAGACACACCAGACTGACCTCAGAGAACTAGTGGCAACGAAGGCCCCCCGCTGTCTCAGCCAGAAAGTTGCAAATGAACACATGGTAAAGACTACAGCCAGAAGCCAACCAGCTAGACTTTAGCTCTTTGTTTACTTTCCTCACTTCCTCCTTGACAGTCAGAGTGATTTCATTTATCATTGGGCTCCACCCTCACCGAAGTCAATTCAAAATGTTGAGTCAGCCAGGAAAAGGCTGACTAGCGATGACAGCCCAGCACTGACCAACAGAGGACTGTCGACTTGGTGTGTCAGGGCCTTAAGACAGAAAAACAAACCTGCTTTTACTATGACGCCTCAGTCACAGCACAAAATAATGTATTAGCTGTATTTTAATTTGAACTCTAGTCTAAAGCAAAATGATGGGTAAGAATTTTTTCAGTTCATTTGAGAGCATTTATGTGACTGGAATACCTTGCAGATATTAGAGACAAATAAAGATCTGAGCTGCAGCTCCTGTTAAACTGTGGACTGTGACATCTGAGTCAGACTCCTGTTCACTGTACATCAGTGCTGAGGGTCTGCTGGGGAGGAACTTGGGTGGAAACAGTTTGGTGAGAGGGACATGTTTCCATTATGATCAAAATCATTCAAACCTGATTTAAAAAAACAAAACTTCATCAAAATAATGGTTTGGTTTCAGTAAAGTATTATCTTTTGTTGTATTTATGACACATCAGCTGCTCAAGGCATGCCCTCTGTTGTATGAAATGGTACTTGTTGTTATTACCACTAACCAAGGGTGTTGCCAAGTCAAGCAGGATTCAGATCTTACGAAAAAACAAACAAACGAAAAACAAACAAACTTCAACCTGATTTATGAAACAGAACTTCCCCAAAATATGTAAATGACCCACTTTGGCAGCTTAATGTTGCTTTATGAAACACCCCTCTTGCTTTGCTGGGATCCAATGCAAAATTACACCAAAACACGCTTTTTTTTTACTATTTACTGGGTAACTCAGAAAAAGTTAACAGTTTGGTTGAGGCCCTGGCTGAAGGGCCCTGAGCAGGAGATTAAACACACATCTGCAGTCTCCTTTGTGTCTGAGTGAGTGTGTGCGAGTCACTATGATTATTGGTGTTAACAGTAATAGACACAGGGGGCCCCAGCAAAACACAGGTGTGTAGGGAGGGGACCTGAGGCTACAACTCATCCTCCACCCTACTCAACTCATCCTCCACCCTACTCACTCTGTCTCAAGTCCACACAAGCATCAGCCACACAGACACACAAAGACACACGGACACACAGACAGACACAGACACAGACACACACACACACACACACACACACACACACACACACAGACAAACAACAATTATCTTGACTATTTATTTATTATTTCTGCCAATTATCTGTTCTGGGTCATGCTGGCAGCAGGCTAAGCGGGGTAGCCCATATATTCTACTCCCCAGCTACAAATTTCAGCTCCTGCTGGGGGTATCTGAGGCCTTCCCAGGCCTGATATTTCATGTAACCCTTCCAGTATGTTTTGGGCCTGCTCCAGATCTCCTACCATTCATACCATTTATGCAAGGCAGCTTCTTCTGATTTCAAACCACGTCATGTGGAGCGGCTGCCTCAAGAGAAGCCGTTCAAGTATCTTTGGTCTGACTCATGACAGAGGATGCTCTTCTGTCTGGAGATATTGGGGTCAACTGTGCAAAGATGACTATTTAAGGATGACAATAAAAGGTTAGATTGTGATCATTTGATGGCATGAGCATGAAAACTGCCAAATCTCAACAATATCTGGATACCTGGATTAAGTGTCAATATTCACAATGTCTTTAAGAGTTATGACAGTTAAGGCCTCTACACATGATCAGCTGTAAAACCGCTTTGCGCTGGCTGTCCCATTGTTTGTCTATGGAGAGGGCGGCAACGCCTGACAAAGCAGCACCGCTACCCTTGGCGTCGAGCATCGCTGCGCTCAGAGTTGAAATTATTTGAACTTTGACCGAGTTTACCTCTGACCTCTGGCGGTGAGCAAAGTGCATTGTTCTTATCATGTGAAGGCCGCTTTAATGTCAACTTAGGCCATGTCTAGTCACTAACTGTCTGTGTGCTGGGCAGGTAGTACACAGTTAACCGCTGTCAGTTTCTTACATCACCAGACGGAGTCAGTTTGAAACACAGCTGGGTAACAACTCAATTTAAGGAGCTGTGAAAGTCCCTAGAGGGCGGGTAGGAGGGGTGGTGGATAGGTCAAACAACACTAAACTTTCACCCAGGAGCCCGGTGTTTGGTTCCCATATAAATGTAGAGCCAAACCATGATGTTTTTGCATTAGTTCCCTAAACCTAACCACATGCATTTATTACCTAAACCTAACCACATGCTTTTGTTGCACAAGAAAATAAACGTAAATATGAGGTTACAGACATTGTAGCAGAAACTCTATGTTACATGCATTGTGTCTTTTGGAAAGACACAATGCATGTAACAGGTGTACATTGACACGGCATCCCAGAGCGTCAAAAACAGACGCGCCCAGGATACCTAGTGTGTCATATGTAGACATGAAAGTCCACTAACAAGGTGGGGACATATGATGAGGTGGGAGTGAGAACATGTTGGTACAGTGGGTTTATCAGAATTTTTTATACTGAAATAAGCTGCCTGCTGCTGCAGGAAATTAGATTGGTGAGACTGAACTAAACCGTATCTCATAGCTTACAAAACCAAAACAAAAAGCATTACGCACATTAAGACACTCAGAAAAGCTCAGATTAACTGCATAGTTGGTGATAATTCTGTATAGGTTCATCACTGCAAGCAGGAACTTGCACATACAGTAGTCAATTGATCCATTATTAACCCTCTGAAAACTGACGACGCACGTGCAGCTGCGGCGGTTGTTGTTTTTATGATCCTGTTTAAAATTGATCTATAATAAAAATCAAAAGAGCTGGAGAATTATTAGGGACCTCGGCCAAAGGATGAAGTCCCTCTTGTTTTTGGTGCGTTTATTATTAGGGACCTCGGCCGAAGGACAAAGTCCCTCTTGTTCCTGTAAAGTTTATTATGAGGGCCCGAGCGATGATGAAGTCGTCCGTGAGGACCCTATTGTAATCGCGCTGTTTATTATTATTAGGGCCCGAGGAGGAGACCTGCGAGGTCCCTATTGTTTTTCTCCCGATTATTTTTATTTTATTTTTTTTCTTCCGCCCATATGATAGCATTTTTCACTGCCTGAACATACCCCAAAACTCACCAAACTTGGAATATAAGTCACACCTGGCGAAAAATTTTATAATCTATTGTCATCCTGAATTTCCACCACTAGGTGGCGCTATTATTAAGGAAAGTGCGTTTTGGCTCATAACTCCCATATACNGCAAAATGTCGCAAACCTACTTTTTCGAACTCCTCCCAGGCAATTTCACCGATTGGCACGAAACTTTGCACACAGCATCTGTGGACCCTCCTGACCAAAAGTTATTAAAAGAATTTTGATATTCCGAAGAATACTGAAGTTATTAAATAGCAACTTCCTGCAGATTTCGTTCTAAACAGGAAGTGCTGCATATCTCCACATTGGTGTATCTGAATGACATGAAACTCAGGTTACCACTTCCCCATGAGCTCCTGAGGCCCTGTGCAAAGTTTTGGGTGATGACCACAAGGTGGCGCTCTTTAAATTGAAGTATTTTATATCTCAACATCGGTTGGGCGGATTAACAAGAAACTTGGTATAATTATTGTCAATGCCCTCCTGAGGATATCTGACGAAGGACTTACCGATCCGCCACTAGGTGGCGCTCTGGTGGCCGTCTAATTTAATATTTGGCACTGTGCCAACACCATAACACTCATGGAAATAAAATTGATAGGGGTGGTATAGACTGGCCCCTGTAACTCACACACCAAAAATGAACGGCAGGTGGCGCTATTTTCAATGCAAAAGCGTTTTTGGCTTATAACTCCCACATAATATGTGGCACATTGTTAAACCTTCTATTTATGTGTTCTCTGAATTCAGCTGAATTGTGTGATGTAAGCCACGCCCACTTTCGCGGTAACTTTCCATTCGCTAAATCGCCACAAATGAAAAACGTACTTTTTCGAACTCCTCCTAGGCGATTTGACTGATTTGCACCAAACTTTGCATGAAGCATCTGTGGACACTTCTGACAAAAAGTTATCAAAAGAATTTTGATCGTCCATAAAACGCCCAAAATATAAAACAACAAATTCCTGCACATGGTGTTCAAAACAGACAGTCTTTCATATCTTGACCAAATACAGTCCGATTACGACAACACTTTTGCTAATTGTGTTCCATGGCCCAATGAGGGATTGTGCAAAATTTAGTGCAAATCGGCCAATAGGTAGCGCTCTGGTGGCAGTCTAATTAGTGTGAATGGCAGTAAATTGGAAAATCTTCAAATCCTCTTCAAAACTCATCGACTTTCAACCTCTTCTTGTCCCTCATACTTTGAGCTAGAGACATCATGTCAACTTTTAAAGAGTCAGAAGACCTTGAACGCATTAACTGTACATTATTATCTATCTTTGTCTATATTTCGGCCATGACCAATATTCTTTTGTTTATAATAATAATAATAATAATAGATTTTATTTATAACGCACTTTACATTTGAATACAAATCTCAAAGTGCACAGTNACACATGAAGCAAATACTCGGAACTACTTTCTTCAGTAAACCACTGGGCGGAGTGATACAGTTCGTACCTGAGACAGTGCCGTAGTTATTGCTTGCAGCCATGTATTTGTGGTATCGTCAGCTGGACGCAGCAGAAAGTTTGAGAAAAGTTTACAGATTGCTGTTGTAAATCATGGTTTACACATGTATTTGTAAACCAAATAGTTGCGGTAACAAGCCGAAGACATGGAGCACAGTGACGTATACGGACAGGATGAAACAATTTGTGCTGGACATCGATCCCAACACGTCTGGGGAAACGGTCTGGAAAATGTTTGTTTACGAGGACTACAGTGAAAGGATGGAGCGCAGAAGCTCAGGAATGGTTCAAACGCTTTTCTTAAAAGATACTGTCTTATCATCTGTCTGCATCACAAAACGAGCAGACGTGGTAAGTGATCGTTGTGTAATTGTGCTCAGCATTTCTCTGCTGTAACGTTAACGTTACCGGGCCCTATTAGCAGTCGGCCTTTTAAAAGATTAATAAATAAACGCCGGCCTTTTATAAACTGGTGGTGTTTATGTGACATTTTTGGCATTTATAGAGCGCTAGACCTGGATTACACACATCCACAGACACAGAGAAGCACATCCACACACACACATCAACCCTCACCCAAGCACATGCGCAGTTGTGCACTCTCAGCTGATTGTAAACAGATAAGATGGCGACAAGACGCAACTTCAGCGTTAATTTAAAACTAGAAGTTTTGAAATATTCCAAACAAATGTCGGGGGAATACGCCGCGAGGCACATGACACCTGGTTAGCAGAGCAACAAAACCTTCACAAAAGGAGGGAACATGAGAGCAGCTGACAAACGCAAGATAACAGCTTACCGGCGACACACAAGCCCGTCTCCAGGTCCAGTAATTTCCTCTTTCATTGGTGTCATGACTGCCCAGTCCCTGGACAACTGAGCAGTGGCGGCACACAGGTATGTGGCGTGACAGAGGAGAAACGAGCCATTCACATTTCTCTCTTTGTGTCAGTAACGGTCCACAAACATCACCGCACTTTAGGGACTGTTAGTTACTTGTCAGGGGAGGAGGGTGGCTGATTGATTTTTATTGTATTTTTTGATTTTATTTTGATCCCCCCTACCCTATGGGCCCGAACGACGCATATTGCGTCCAAATTCACACCTGTTCTTCTCTAATGATTTTCTCCGCGACCGTGCGTCATAGCGAGAAGCCACGCATATCACGTGAAACAGTGGAATTGTAGCGTTCTGACAAGGCCAAGCACTTGTCCGTAGTCCAATGTTTTCACAGTGAAAAAAAAATGATAACGTTACACTAAAATGATGTATAACAGAGCTTTCATACAGCTTTGCACACACATTACTCTTGGATGGATTACTCGCGAACGCAGGCTCGCACAGAAATGCCACGCATATCACATGAAAGCAGAGCTTTCCAGTGATACCACACACATCATTGTACTGTCATCCCATCATGCTATAAATACAGATTAATTGTCTACAAACTAAAAACCTGGCAAATTTCTTTACAATCCATTATACAGATCTTGTTATCAGTCACTTCATATAGTGAGGAATATCGTATCTTACCACGTCTTAGGCTTGCATGTCTTTCTCCCTGTCTATCCACATTTGTAGTCCAGCTTTCAAGATGCAAATATCTCCATATTGTCCAGTTGACACTCCATCAAACTTTGTATGACAAGACCAGCCACTTCACCTTTGCGCACCCAGACAACAGTAGCCTAATTATGCATGCATGACAGGGCCGTAGTCACCATATACATTGAGGGGGACACATGCCCCACCCCAATGCCCAATTTTTTTTTAACTGCAAACAAAGTGGCAAATATTATCTTGGAGGACATCGTTGCACTTGGTTGACTATTTTTCTATGATCTTAAATGTAAATATTGCATGTTTCTTTCAG
>NC_065529.1:1067254-1077927 GCF_006386435.1 Epinephelus moara
TTTATTTAAAAGTAAAGGCAGTAAAAATACCCCAAAAATCACTTATTGATGCTGTTTTTGAAGTATGAATAAGTCAATAAGTAATTTATTCCATTGAAATATCATTGATGTATTATAGAAAAGTGATTTATCTTTTTATAAATGACAAAAGGCACATCTGCCTCATTCTTGCCGTGGTTTCGTGATATTACTCAGAACCATGATACTTTCACTGGTATCGTACCGGATTGGACTGGATTGTATTAGATTGCACAGGTGTACCTAATAAAGTGGCCAGTAAGCCCCACATTTACACCACCAATCCATGCCTGCTCTGGATCTCCCCGCAGCCCCTGGTTGCTCGGCAGCCTCAGCCCCTGAGACCATGCTGATCAAAAGCTATTAAAAGCTTTTCTCTATGTCAAGGGGTGTGGCGGCTATGACGCCGCCCTTGCCACCAAATCAGTTGGCTTTTTGATGGCTTCAGCGACCTCATATCCTCACGAAATTGATACACAGGTCAAGAATGGCAAATTCTTAGATCTGATAGGGCCGTCGCCCATGGGGGTGGCAAAATGCCTCTATAGTCCCCCTTGAAATTTTCAAAAAACACTCCCCATAGGGGTTTTCTTGGAGTACGAAGATGAAACGTCACACCACGTCAGGGTTAACTTACTCTGAGTTTGCACATAACTGCTTCAGTGATGCATGCTGCTGGCCCCCGGCGGTGGCACGGGAGAGCGAGGGCCCAGTCACAGCTGCTTGCAGCTTTAATTAGGGACCTCGGCTGAAGGGCGAGGACCCTCTTGTTTTTGGTGCGTTTATTATTATTATTAGGGACCTCGGCCGAAGGACACAAATCCTCATGATGATCTCTGTAAGAAAAGATGAGGGCCAACACACTGTAAACTTGTGATTAAGGTCACATTTTTAAGTCCATAGACATACAAGCTTTATATTTCTGCGTTCAGAACAAGTTTATCTATCTGGTGATGCTTTCAGATTGAAGATCGGACCCACGGTTTGGGAACTGGAAGGATTAGTTCGAGACATTTTCAACCCATTCTGCTTTCACTCTGTCTGCCTGTCAGCCACATGCAGTCCTTAATTAGCATAACAAAAGCTTCACTTTGACAGACACAAGCGTGAGTGTGTGTGTGTGTGTGGTCACATATCTGACAGGATAACATTGACCAAATTGACCAGCTCATGTGTCTCATTCCTACATTTTCCTAAATAAATTCCTGAGAGCAAAAACATGTAAATACAAGATCTCCAGGTCAAACTCTTCTGCCTCATTTAGAAACTTATATCCTCACAGCAGCCAATAGACATCAAGCAAGTTTCCACTAGGTCACATGATTTCAAATGAATATGGATGTGTTGTTTGATCATCACACATGTCAAAGTTTCATTAGGTCACATGGGTTATGTCTGCAACGTTCAAAATATAAGCTCACACCACCTTCATAAGAACCTTCTACATTTTTAAAATTGAGCTTGACAATGATTGCATTAATTGGCATAACAAAAGCTTCAATCACACAGTGTGTGTGTGTGTATGTGCATGTCAGTAACTCGGCCTCTTCTCCAGAGCCTTTGTGCTCCACTGTCTCGCAGGTTAATTTCTATCACAGCAGTGCCTGGATAGTGTGTGAGGTTGTGCTGCTGCTGTGGTGTCAAATGCCTCCTGCTGATTCTGTTATCATTAGTCATTAGTCAACTCATCTTGAAGTGCCTGTGCTGTCACCTAAGTGTGTGTGTGTGTCATACTTCTACTGTTATTATACACATATGATTATTGTCACATATGTATACGATCAGATATTAATTCAACATATTGTACCACAATAGCCAGAATTATAATTATAATATTATTACTTTCATTAATGTTGTTGTAAGCTACTGTCATTACCGTCTGTCCTGCATCTCTCTCTGTCTCTCCTTCTGTCTCATGGGGTCCTGAGGACAGAGGAATGTTGTATGCTGTAAAGCCCTGTGAGGCAAATTGTGATTTGTGATATTGATTGATTGATTGATTGACTGATTGATGTCCTTGTCAGTAGTTTGGTTTTCAGAAGCCATCAAAGTTCTACTCCCAAGTCATGGGTTTATTGCCAAAAATGACCTTGCGTTATATTGACATAGCTTGTTTTATCAACTTTTTGCCTCTCACAAATAATTCAAAATCTCTACGTGAGCTGGAAGCCGAAAAAGCGTGAAGCCGAGGTCCCGACAACGCTGCTCGCAGCTTTGATTATTATTATTATTCTTTCTTTCTTCCGCAGCCTTTTTAAACTGGAATTTGACCCCCTAAACATGCTCCAAAACTCACCAAAATTGGCATGCATGTCAAAAAGTGCCAAAATGGCCTCTCTAGCACCACCTCACAGTCTAGGCACACTTAAATGGCTGCTGTGGCTTGTAGGAATGACCTAGAAAGATCAAACCAAAACTGTCTTGTTCGTCTCATCAAGGACTACAAATCATGTGCTCATACCCATGACCTTAACCCAACAGGAAGTGAGCTATTTCCCTTTCAAAGTAAGATTTCGCCTCAAAAATGCTCTCAAAAATGCTCTTTTAAAGAAATTCCTTAAAAAATCAACTCGTCCTAACTCGTTTCAAACCCAACAGGAAGTGAGCTATTTCCCTTTTAAAAATTCCTTAAAAAATCAACTTGTCCTAGACCGTTTATCGTATCGGCTTCAAACTCGCACACGACAGATCAACTCGTCCTAATCAGATCTTCTGTATAACTTTTCATGACTCGAATGGTTTGGATTTTTTGGCGTCTTCCAGGTGATGTCTTACAAAAGCTCCTGATGATTTTTGTGCCACCTAGACACACTAAAAAGCCCGCTGCGACCGGTAGGAATCCCATAGAAAGACAAAACCAAAACTGGCTTGTTCGTCTCATCAAGACCTACAAATCACGTGCTGTAACCACTGACCTAAATCCAACAGAAAGTGTGCTATGCCCTTTCAAATAAGATGTCGTTTTTCACAAATTCTCGCTCTCAAAAAATATTTCCTCCTACACCATTTATCCCATCGGTTTCAAACTCGCACACATGACAGACCAAGCCCTGTTAAACAATTCCTCTGAACAACTTTGTCATTACTGGAACAGTTTGGATTTTTTTGTTGTGTTTAAGGTGACACAAAACCTCGACAATTTTTGTGCCACATAGACACAGTAAAATGGCTGCTGCGGCCCGTACGAATGCTGTAGAAAGATCAAACCAAAACTGGCTTCTTTATTTGCTCGAGACCTACAAATCACTCATTTACACCACTGACCTAAATCCAACAGGCAAATCACTCATTTACACCACTGACCTAAATCCAACAGGAAATGAGTTAATGCCTCTGGAAGGTGACATGTCACAAAACCTCTTGACAATTTTTGCACCACCTAGACACAAAATGGCTGCTGCAGCCCGTATGAATGGTTTAGACAGATCAAATCAAAACTGGCTTCTATGTCTCATCAAGACCTACAAATCACTCATTGACACCAATAATATAACTCCAACAGGAAATGAGCTAGGGCCTCTGAAGTAACATGAGCAAATGTGTCAGCTGTGAGCTAGTCATCATAAATGTGGGACCAAGATTGCATTTTTTATTTTAGAAACATGAAGCCTATATCTATGCGTTCAGAACGAGTGTTTCTGTCTTGTGGTATGTTCAGATTGATGATTGGACCTACGGTTTGGGACTGAAAGGGAGTTCAGATTGATGATTGGACCTACGGTTTGGGACTGAAAGGGAGGAGTTGAAAGCCACCTCCATCTCCCTGCTCTTCAACTTGTCTCTCTGTGTCAGTGGTAAACTTAAGATGTTTGTAGGTCAGGGGTGAAAGGAAAAAAGGTCACCTACTGCATTACAGTTTGCCCCCTAAACCTGCTCAAAAACTCATCAAAATTGGCACGCATGTCAGGACTGGTGAAAAATTTTAGAAAATGAAGTAATTAATCCTCAAAGTTCCAAAATGGGCTGTCTAGCGCCACCTAGACACACTAAAATGGCCGCTGCGGCTTGTAGGAATGACCTAGAAAGATCAAACCAAAACTGTCTTGTTCGTCTCATCAAGACCTACAAATAACATGCCCGTACCTCTGACCTAAACCCAACAGGTAGTGAGCTATTTACCCTTTTAAAGTAAGATTGCGCCTCAAAAATGCACTTTCTTCAAAATCCTTAAAAAAAACAAATCCTCCTACACCATTTATCGTATTGGCTTCAAACTTGACAGATCAACTTGTCCTAATCAGATATTCTGTATAACTTTTTCATTACTCGAATGGTTTGGATTTGATGGCGTCTTCCAGGTGATGTCTTACAAAACCTCCTGATGATTTTCGCGCCACCTAGACACACTAACATGCCCGCTGCAACCGGTAGGAATCACTTAGAAAGACCAAACCAAAATTAGCTTGTTCGTCTCATCAAGACCTACAAATCTCGCACCGCAACCCCTGACCTAAGTCCAACAGGAAGTGCGCTATTGCTCTTTCAATGTAAGATGATGTTTTTCACAAATTCTGTCTCTCAAAAAATATTTGCTCCTACACCGTTAATCCTAGCGGTTTCAAACTTGCACACATTACAGCTTTACCCCTGGTGAACATTACTTGTGAAGGACTTTGTCATTACTGGAACGGTTTGGATTTTAGAAGCGTTCTAAGGTGCAGGACACAAATCCTCATGATGATCTCTGTAAGAAAAGATGAGGGCCAACACATTGTAAACTTGTGACTAAGGTCACATTTTTGAGTCCATAGACATAAAAGCTTTATATTTCTGCGTTCAGAACAAGTTTATCTATCTGGTGATGCTTTCAGATTGAAGATCGGACCCACGGTTTGGGAACTGGAAGGACCAGTTCGAGAAACTTTCAACCCATTTTGCTCTCTGTGTCAGCTGCAGCTCTCATTAATTAGCATAACAAAAGCTTCACTCTGACAGTCTGTGTGTCAGAGTGAAGTGTGTGTGTGTGTGTGTGTGTGTGTGTGTGTGTGTGTGTGTGTGTGTGTGTGTGTGTGTGTGTGTGTGGTCATGGTATAACATTTACCAAACTGTCCAGCTCATGGTGCTCATTCCTAAAACTTTGAAAGAAATGCCTGATACCAAAAACCTGTAAATACAAGATGTCCTGGTGAAACTCTTTTACCTCATTAAGAATTGGAATACATGTAGTCCTGCTCAGTTTCTCCACTGACATTAACTAGTATATATTTGTGTCTGCTTGCTGCACTTAGATCCTCACAGCAGCCAGTACACATCACTCAAGCTTTCACTAGGTCACATGATTTCAAATGAATATGGATGTGTTGTTTGATCATCACACATGTCAAAGTTTCATTAGGTCACATGGCTTATGTCTACAACTTTCAAAATATAAGCTCACACCACCTTCATAAGAACCCTGTACTTTTTAACCCTGCGGGCCCCCTTATAAAAAAATCACACCTGTCCCCTTCGGGACGGTGTGAACAACCATAAAAATATTAAATATTAATATATTTCTCTACATTTTTTTTGCTTAAATCTTTTAACCAACTTCTACTCAGATTATGCATATCAAATATTCATTCCTTTTGAGGATTTTAACAATTTATTTGCCATTTTATTTACATGAAGTCACTGTTACTTTAATGAAAAAAAAACAACATGAATTTAAGATTACCTATATAATAAATGTTGGATGGATTTTTTTAATTTTATTTATCAGTCTGTGATATGTGAATGATAAATAACAACACCAATTTTGATGCATTATCATTTTTTGGGGCAGTTTCAATTTTTCAATAAACACAGACACTGTTCCCCTTCAGGACTTTTTTTGTCTTTGAGACATGGAGAAAAAAATAATGTAACCTTAAAGCAACCTGCAGCTCATAATTTGCAATTTTTAGCGACACAATTACACACACACACACACACCCTCAACTCACACACACACCACATATACGCACATGCAAAAAACGGACCACTAGATTTCAAAACAAGTTTTGCCCCTATCATAAACATAGTTTCCTGACAACACACACACACACACACACACACACACACACACACACACACATTGCTTGCTTGTTTTATCAACATTTTGACTCTTACGAATAATTCGCACTGTCTACATGAGCTGGAGGCCGACAGCGAGAGCCCGAGGTCCCGCCCAACACTGCTCGCAACTTTAATTTATTTTTGCATTAGAAAGCTAAAACTTTCATCTTTAGCACCATCACGTTGTCCACGTGTGATGACATCATAACGTTATGCTACAAGCGGTCCAAAAGACAGTGAATACACACAGTGGCACCACAGTATTGTCCCCTCATGGCCTTGGGAGATCTTTGTTTACATCATAGGCGTTTCTAGCCCATTTCTGGGAGTGCTGAAGCACCCCTAAATTGAATTTATTTTTTTTACTGTATGTCCTTTTTTAACAAGCTAGAAAAGTGTCAAAACCATACAGTACTTGGTTGAAACGTAATTTTTTAACAACAAAAATACAATTTGATGTTGATTGTTATAATTTGATGAAAAACGTCCGATTTTTGTAATTTTTAATTTATGACATCATTTCAACACTTTTATCAATTATTATGGTTTAAGGACTTACATAATCTTTTAGTATAGGTTGTAAAGATTCTAGGGATATGAAGCATTTAAATATACTCCAAAAAATGACATCACAATAAGCAAAAAGACTAATATATGCACTGGTAATATTTGCACTGGTGGACTGATTTTATGGCAGAGTTCAAAGGGTTACTATACAAAATATTGATTTGATTTGTACAGCTTTAAATATACACTATACATCCATCCATCCATTTTCATCCAGGGGTAGCAGGCCGAGCAAAGCACCCCAGACATCCCATTGCCCAGCAACGCTCTCCAGCTCCTCCTGGGGGACCCCAAGGCATTCCCAGGCCAAACGAGATATGTAATTCCTCCAGCGTCGTCTGGGTCTACCCCTGGGCCTCCTACCAGTGGGACGTACCTGGGACACCTCCAGCCGGAGGCATCCAGGAGGCATCCTAGTTAGATGCCTGAACCACCTCAACTGACACCTTTTGACGCGAAGGAGCAGCAGCTCTACTTGGATTTCCCCCCGGATGTCCAAGCTCCTCACCCTATCTCTAAGGCTGAGCCGAGCCACCCCATGGAGGAAACTCATTTCCGCCGCTTGTATCTGCGATCGCACGCTTTCATTCACTACCCAGAGCTCATGACCATAGGTGAGGGTTGGGACGTAGATGGACCAGTAAATTGAAAGCTTCGCCTTCTGGCTCAGCTCCCTCTTCACCACGGGAAGTGAAGACCCCATGGACAGGGGCCCCAGCCAGACATTCGCAGTTCAAATAGGTCTGTCCAGCAGCCTCCCCCGCCATCTGATCCAACTCATCACTAGGTCGTGATTAGTTGACAGCTCTGCTCCTCTCTTCACCCAAGTGTCCAAGACACACGGCCGCAGATCTGATGACAACCACAAGGTTGATCATTAATCTTTGTTCTGGTATTAGCTACACTTATGAACCTTCCTGTGCTCGAACACGGTGTTCATTATGGCCAGTCCATGACTCCCACAGAAGCCCAATAACAACACCGCTCAGGTTAAGATCAGGCAGGCTGTTCCACCAATCACGCCCCTCCAGGTTTCTCCGTCATTGCCCAAGTGAGCGTTGAAGTCCCCCTGGAGAGCTATGGAGTCCGCAGCTGGCACCCTTTGCAGCCGCAGCCAAGAGACTCCAAGAGGGCCAGGTACTTCGCGCTGCTGTTCGGTGCATATGCACAAACAACAGTCAGAGGCCTTCTCTTTGCGACCCACAGTCACATCGAGATGACCCTCTCGTTCTCCGGGGAAAACCCCAACACGGCGGCACTCAGCCAGGGGCGTGAGTATCCCCAGCTCTGGCTCCTTCCCCACCAGAGAGGTGACATTCCACATTCCAAAAGCCAGTCGGCGACACCAGGGATCAGCACACCAGGGGCCCCGTCCCTGCCTCCCGCACTATACAGAATTTTCCTAAAAACAAAAATCTATAGACTCATACAGCATCAGTCCCTCTCAATCATAATTAATGACCCACACTCAGTGTGTGGTTGTATTTATCTGCAGAGACTATGCCCTCTGCTTAGATTATCTCATTTCCATCCTATTTTATGTGTTTGGGATGTTTATGGGCATGTACCCCACAGTGCTCAGGTGATGCTGGGTCTGTATATAAAGGTAGCAACCAACCAGACTGTAAGCAGCAGGCTTCCAAGAGACACAGCACTGAAAAAAAACCCCGTAAATATAACAAAGCAATAGACCAAACGAGTGAATCTGAGGTTGTTTTTTTTACTTTCACTTTGACTGGTGAGTGTTTTTACAAACAGTAAGGACAGTCTGACATGGTATATAAACCTTTAAAGATCACCACAAGTAAAAATACTCTCTAACACACATGCATACTTATACACACACACACTTTTACAGCAAATTATGATGGGAACACATTGATTATAGAGTGGATGCACATGCGGGAGCTATTCCTGGGACTGCACTGCCATAAACACACACACACACACACACACACACATGATGATTACTATGATTATTTAGAAGCACAAAAAAAACATGGGCTGGGTAACAGTATCTCTAGCAAATAAACGTACACAGGACTCAACTAGTGCTTCTTATTTTGTCGCTATGTTGTATGAGTAGCTGGTCCTTGTTCTCTCCACAGCTCCATGGAAGGCTCAAGGGCACAGACACTTAGTCTAAATATATGCAGAACAGAGTGGAGTAAAGCTTTAATATTTTAATCTCTAACACACTGTAGAACTAGTTGTACAGTAGGACTGGGGGTATAATACTACATGATAAGAATCCCGAAGGAGAACATTGGGATACCGTAACTCAAGAGATTTGTTTGTTTTGCTTTTCACTTCTGTTTCAACTTTACATTATGCATATTTTTTTATCTTTTAAAGCAGAGCCTAGAGCACCTTCTTTAATCCAAAGTAAAATATCTTGGCAATTACTAGGCAGATTGACATTAAATTTGATATGAATAATGCTGTACCGAATCGACTGAATGGGGAAAAATTTGTCATAAGTTCATTACTTATTCTTCAATCATATATTACCTGATTTAAAATATCTTAATTCGATAGCTTATATTTCTATCAAGTTCTTGGTTATGACTGTTTATGCTAAGGTAATATTTAACACTTGATCTCTTAAAGTTTGTGAATTTTGTTGTTTTTTTTAAATTAATAAAGTTTTTGCGTGGAAAACAGTTTATACCTCAACAAAATAATGTTGATATGTGTAGGCTTCAAATTAACACTGAAATTCAAACCCCGCACAGGCAGGTTCTGTTTCATTTTTGACAGAAGGTTGAGGGGTAGGCTGAAAAAGCTAGAGGACAATGACATCATTGCAAAGGTGACCAGCGCTTTGCCAGGGGTTTCACCCACTGTGACACCATCCAACCACAAAGTGAGGATTTGCATCCACACGAGGCAGGCTCACACCACCATTCAACATGAACGTCACATCACCCCAACCATGGACATAGTCGTCCATCAGCTGAATCAAGCCACAGTCTTTTTCAAGCTTGACCCAACAGCTGGTTATTATTAGCTCGAGCTCCACCCAGACAGCAGGTATGTCACAACATTTACAACACACCTAGGCTTGAGGCGGTACAAGCGCCTGAATTTTGGGCTCCAGAGGGCAGTCTGATAGGTCTGATAGGCAATACAAAGGATCAAAGGCATAAAAACCTCAGTGACAACATCATCATATATGGCAACAGCCTCAAACTAGGAGGAGGGAGAGAGGATAGGGGTCTTACACTTAACCACAAAAATGCAAGTTCAACAATCTAAGCTTGAATTCTTCAGATTAATTTTCTCAGGCTGCAGCATCTCAGCTGACCCCTTTAACCCTCTGGTCCCCCTCGGATGGAAAACATCCTTTTCAGTAATTTTTCAGTTCTTATTTTTTGATAACTTTGGCTGTGTTCATGCATATAGCATGACATTTGGTCAGAAACCGTATTTTTTGTGATATTTTGAAATTTTAAAGCCGCTCCTAAATCAGGCCTAAAATACACAAATGGCAACCTTTTACGACACCTCGCCCTCTTGGACGAAAACCGTCCCCATTGAAACCCATTAAAACGACATTTTTTTATTTAATCAATCAATCAATCAATTTTATTTATAAAGCCCAATATCACAAATCACAATTTGCCTCACAGGGCTTTACAGCATACAACATCCCTCTGTCCTTTGGACCCTCAAAGCGGATAAGGAAAAACTCCCCAAAAAAACCCTTTAACGGGGAAAAAAAAAAACGGTAGAAACCTCAGGAAGAGCAACTGAGGAGGGATCCCTCTTCCAGGACGGACAGACGTGCAATAGATGTCGTACAGAACAGATCAGCATAATAAATTAACAGNCTCAGGAAGAGCAACTGAGGAGGGATCCCTCTTCCAGGACGGACAGACGTGCAATAGATGTCATACAGAACAGATCAGCATAATAAATTAACAGCAAAACAGTAATCCGTATGACACAATGACACAGAAAGAGAGACAGAGAGAGAGAGAGAGAGAGAGATGCAGGACAGACGGTAATGACAGTAGCTTACAACAACATTAATGAAAGTAATAATAGTA
>NC_065529.1:1080443-1089383 GCF_006386435.1 Epinephelus moara
ACAGCACTATCTGATAAACATCTAGTATAGTAACTGTTGCTGAGTGGCGTGTAATCGAGTAAAAAGAAATCAAAAGTAATCAAATAATGATCCGATAGCGAGGGATTCTGTGGAAAGACTGTTAGGTTATCAATTTCAATTCCATATGTCGAACTAGATCGAGGGTATGGTTAAAACAGTGAGTGGGTTCATGTACACCCTGACTGAAGCCAATGGAGTCCCCTTCAGTTTACATAAAAAACGTGATTTTTTTTCTATCTCTGGCAGTCAGGTTGGTTAGAGAGACCCAAGAATGGGGCCCTGCTGTCTTTTCAATACATTTCCTGGTTTGGCCACTTGAAGCACTATAGGCCCCTAACAGGGAGGGTCTTGCTGTGCTCATAAGGATGTGACAGTGTGGTCTGTATAGAAATATTGCAATATTAGTTTGTGTGTGTGTGTACATGGACTCAAAATACACAATGTCAAATCCCTATGTGAAAATATAGCGAAAGGTAAAACCATAAATTCCGTATTTGTCCATTACATCCTCATGGCAACTCAGAAACATGAATTTGATGATCTTAGTCATGCATTCCAGAGTTAGGGGATCAAAATGGAAGTTTTTACTAAAATCCAGCTGAATCGTACATTTTCTCCTGCTTCCCGAGCAGAGCAAACGCACACTAAATAATAAGCAGTAAAATTGCCTGTATTTTTCTCCTATTGTTTTCATTATTGAGGTTTGGGAGCCATTGTTGCAAAAAAAAAAATTAAAATAAATGCTAGGTTAGTGTTGATATGGATGTCTGGGGGCTGTGGCTGTATAGATACTAAAAAAATAGTGTGTGTGTGTGTGTGTAATTGTGTAGCTAAAAATTGCAAATTATGAGCTGCAGGTTGCTGCAAGGTTACATTACTGTTTTCTCCATCTCTCTCTCTCTCTCTCTCTCTCTCTCTCTCTCTCTCTCTCTCTCTCATACATACACACACACACACACACACAATGAATATTTGGTATGTATAATCCGAGTAAGAGTTGGTTAAAAGATTTAAGCAAAAAAAAAGTAGAAAAAAATATTAATATTTAATATTTTTATGGTTGTTTTCCAACAAGGACGAAAAACGTCCCGAAGGGGAAAGGTGTCGGTGTTTATTGAAAAATTGAAACTGCACAAAAAAATAATAATGCATCAAAATTGGTGTTGTTATTAATCATTCACATATCCCAGACTGTGATAATTATAAAAAAAAAATTCCATCTAACATTTATTATGTAGAAGAAGTAAAGGGTGCAGTGAAATGGGGGGTAGCAGGATATTTTGTTTTGGGTGTTACCTGCTTGTTTAACCACCTGCTCTCTCTCTCTCTCCCTGCCTCTTTGGTCGACTGGCGAGTCACATGACACCAACCGCCACAGCTGTGGCGAATTGGGACAATCATCGCACGAGTCGGCGTTTTCTACAAGGAGATGACCAGTTGTGTGATCGGCAGTTCCAGAGCGAGCGAGGCGGAGATGTTCACCGTGTGGTATCGTTGTAACTTTGTGTAAAGATTCCAATTTGATCGGGGGACACGCTTGTGTTAGGAGACTGGGCGAATTGAGGGAGTGATCAACAGAGAGATATTCCTCCTGTGTTTTGGCAGGGCTTCCGCTGCATTTTAGTTTCCTGTGTCTCGCTCTGGGACACTTTTTAATTATCTAGCGTGCACGCGAGATGTTTTGATCAGGTTGTCGAGGTTTTAGTATTGTAATTGTAAATTGAGACAGTTTCTCCCATTTTGTGAGCTGCTACATTTTATATTGTGTATAGTGACTATTTATTTTCTTATGGGCTTGGCCTTATTTTAAAGAGAACCTTTAGTATTGCTGTTTTATCATGAGACCTTTGCTGATGTGTGTTTTGTGAACATTGTTGGTATTAGATTGTATTTAGGATCGTTTTATTGCATGTTGTTTTTTTGTGTGTTGCTCAATCTAAATCTAAATAAATAGTCTTTACTTGTTAATCCCGTGTTGTCTACTCTCTCTCTACTGAGGTGCTCTGGCCAGGGTTTTTGTTGTCTAAAAGAAAAAGGGGCTTGCTCCTGTTACAAAAGTAATTCATAATTCATGTTTTTTCATAAAAGTAACAGTGACTTCATGTAAAGAAAATGGCATATAAAGGGTTAAAGATCCTCAAAATGAATGAATATTTGATATGAATAATCTGAGTAGGAGTTCGTTAAAAGATTTAAGCAAAAAAAAAGTAGAAAATAAATATTCATATTTAATATTTTTATGGTTGTTTTTCAAGAAGGACGAAAAACGTCCCGAAGGGGATAGATGTGATTTTTTATAAGGGGGACCGGAGGGTTAAAGGTTGCAGCTACTCAACAAGCCAGTGACCCACAAGACCCTACTGAAGTCAGAGGCCTACTCAGCATGGCCAATTATCACTCTCACTCCATTAAAGACTTTGCCTTTTTCTCAGCCCCTCTGCGAAAAAACTAACCAGTAAAGTCACACCATGACACTGGGACCTGGAGCAAGCCCATGCAATGCAGGTAATCAAAGATCGCCTCACCAATGATATTGTCTTGTTGTACTTGGATTCAGGCATGGAGACAGAACTCATTGTGGAGGCCAGTCCATTGGGCTGGATGCCATTTTTATTCTTTTTTCTTTTTTGCCTTTATTCAACAGGGCAGATTAAGCGTAAAAGGGGGGGAGAGAGAGAGAGAGAGAGAGAGAGAGAGAGAGAGAGAGAGAGAGAGAGAGAGAGGGGGATGACATGCAGACACAAGGCTGGAATCGAACCCACGGCCACTGCAGCAAGGATATTGCCTTTGTACATGGGATACCTGCTCTACCCGCAGAGCTACTGGCTACCTCAGCTGGGCACCATTCCATATCAAAAGATCAAAGGAGGGGTGAGATGCACCATAGCATACAGCAACCATGCCCTCAGTGACGTAAAAGATGTTACTCACAAACAGAATGAGAAACACTGGTCATTGTGATTAGTTGTGAACACTTCCATTTGTACCTCTACAACCCTTTCATTCTAGTAAGAGATCACAAAGTACTTGGGCTGATCTAGAACAACCCCAGTTCAAATCCACTTGCAAGGATCAAGAGATGGGAAATGAGGCTCCAGTCCTACAACTTTAGGATAGAGCACAGGGCAGGTGCAGAGAACCTGGCTGACTACTTGTCCCATCAGCCCACACAGACATAAGAGCATCGAAGGTAGCAGAGTAGTAAGTCAATTTTGTGGCAGAGCATACTAACCACTCAAAGACCAGATCTTGCAGATGGTCCGTGTACACATCAGAGACAATACATAGCACAAAATCACACATACACAACATGCTACTGCAGTAAAGGAATACAAATAGATCAGCAGTGACCTGACTGTGTCACACATCTATGACATCATCCTCCAAAGCACAAGAATTGTAATCCCCCCATTCCGAGAACACAGAGTGTTACAACTAGCCCACTAGGGACAATTTTCAAATCAATGGTATGGTTTCCCAACATGGACCAAAAAACAGACGTAAGAGTTAGAAACTGCCTAGCGTGCCAGGTCAACATACCCAAAACACAGTCAGAACCATCAAAAAAATCTGAACTACCACAAGCCCCATTGCACACCGACACTGTAGATTTATGTGGCCCACTCCTTCCTTGAGAATTCATCTTGACATGAAATCTTGAGATTCTGAGATTAACCAGTAGTTTGATGGGACTGTGCCCTTCTGGGGATCCTTCATGATCAGGACTGTCTGCCCTTGAGTCAGCCACTGTGGATGGGTCCCCGGAGTGCAATTAGTGTCTTTAGCCAGTAGGTGTGGATCATGTAAGGGCCCGGTACTGTCCAGCTCTTCATACCTGACACTCTCTTGGATGTCTGTCGTTGTTATGGTAACTGGCTCTTGTTCTGGGAGATTGCTGTGGTCTGCTCTTAGGTCCAGCATTAGTGTTATGTGATGCCTCCTTCTCCCATATGCTCTTCCAGTATTGTTCAGTTTCAGCCCTTGGTAGATATATTCTCATGTTGTTACCTTGCCACTGAGAGTACGCTTCAGATAGCATGGAGAACAGCCAAAATAGTTGTTGAACAGAATGTTTTAGAAAACATTGTAGCCTATTTATTTCTCCTGGCTTCTTCTTCTCTTTTGTGTCTCTTTGAGCGGGTAGCCAGAGCTGTCAGCCATTGCTTGGCAGTCTCCAGTGCCTCAGATATAGGTAGTTTGTTGTACTTCCTGGGTATCCCTTTCTTCCCCACACCTTTCTGTAGCTCTGAGAGTTGACTAACCTCTCTCTTTGTTGCCTTGATCTCCTTCTCCATGGAAGGTAACACCCTTTGTGGCTCATGGTGTTCATCTTGTAGCCAAGCAATTCTAGGATCACTGTTGCAGTGGTGTATATCAGCTGATTTGTCCCAGTTATGGTCCTAGTGGGGATAGTTCATAGTAATGCATTCACATCTGCATTCACATCATCTAGCAGACTTTCAGAGGGCACTTTGTCACTTCGCTTTGGTAATTGGCTTTGGGGGTGCCCGGATTCCAGCTTATCTATTATTGTCAATCTCAGGTCATTTGCCCTTGCTGTAAGGGAATTTGTGTCATAAGGGCTTGGGGCTTGGTACCCAATCCTGGAGTGTGGGGATGATGGTGACATCAACACTTTGACCTGTCATCCTGGCTCCCCCTTTCCATAGCATGTTTGTTGTACCTCATCAATCTCTAGTTGTGATAGCAGTTGCTGTTTGTGGATGTTGGAACACTGGGCCAGGAGTTGTTTCTTTGTCAGTGTAGATGTTGGGTTTCGAAGCATCCATATACCCCACATCCTCTGCATGTAACCTCTCTCGCTGGGCTTACTTCTTTAGTCGCATTCCAACACTTCCATATTCTCTGCTCTCGTCCATCTACAGTATGTCTTGTTCCAGTAGCCCATTTCTCATAAGGTTGCCCCGGTTCCCCAACACCTGACACGAACCTTGTTGAACTCTTGTTTTTGTTGTCTGATCACTGTGTTTCAGGATGGCTTTGACTCAATTTTCAAAAGAAGTTCCTATATTTAAAAAGAGAATAAAGTTGTCTCATATGTGCACAGAGTTTAAATGTTAAATAAACACAACTCATTAAATCAACTTAACATGTTTGTGTGCCTCCTCACTTTCACAACATGACCCTGTTAAGCAAATTTTCAACATAACCACTAATGATGTCACAACCACTACAATGCAAACATGAATTTTAATTTATTGTAAAATACTTAAACAGAGGAGAACCACAGTCATACATTTTCAGTTATGGTCATTTTAGAGGCATAAAAAAAAAAGCTTTTTTTTTTTTCCCCCAAATTTCAAAGGAATTCAAATTCACACACTCACATTTTACTGTTAATTCTCAAATGTGCTTGTTAGTAAAGGTGCCAGAGAGCTGCTCACTCTTAATGAGAAGGGCCCCAAGCGTCTGTTTGAAGGTAATTCTTTGCCTGGGCGTCTGGTGAGGACTGGTGTACTGGACAGTAAGGGAAGGTAAGATGAAGCTGGATTACATCCTGGGTCTGAAGGTTGAAGTTTTCTTGGAGAGGAGGCTGCAGACACAGGTCTTCAAGCTTGAACTTGCCAAGAGCATCCACCATGCCCATGTCTTTGTGATTAGCCTGGACAGCCATAAGTAGGGCTGGACGATTAATCGAATTTCAATCATGATTTTGATTTTGGCTTCTCACGATCATAAAAACATTATAATTGAAGAAAAACGATTAATGCGCCGCACAGCGCGGCATGTATGTAAGCACCGTGAATGCACCTGTGTTATTTGCAGCAGCAGCAAGCGTGTGACGTGTGTGGATCAATATGTGGAGCGAGCGATTGAGAACATGGCAGAAAGACAGCCTTTGATTGAGACGAAAGGTACACTGTAGGACAACTTCAGTCATCTGGAAACATTTTGGCTTCAAGTCGACGGACGTTGAGCTAAGGAAATTGTTTGCAAAGTTTGTCACGCTGTCGTGTCTGCCCCCCAAGGCAACACGAGCGGAAAAAAAAGTCCAAAAAAGTTAATAACTTACAAATTATGGCGAAAAGGTAGTTTCAAGTCCAAAAAAGTTAATAACTTACAAATTATGGCGAAAAGGTAGTTTCTTGCAACCCTAGAATTATGATAAAAAATATTCACAAACGAAAAAACACTTCTGGTTTTGTAGTGTTTAACTTTTGATTTAACACTAAAAATGAAAACCCTCTGCGCTCACTGCAGCGCAGAGGGTTTTCATTTTTAGTGCGACTCAGAGCAGCATGTGTCACTGACACCATCTCAGTGCACAGCGGACCAGTGGAAAATGTCACCATCAGCATATTATTTTACATCAATAAAATCTATTTTATCATTATTTTGAGTCACATAGTTGAAAGAATTTAGCTCTCTGTGTTCAAGCAGGATAATAGGTCTCCATTAATTGCACGTCGGGCTTTCTATTTCCTTGTCGGAGATGGTGTTGCGTTCAAGGCCCCCCCCCCCCAAAAAACGGTAGAAAAAAAAGGCCGAATATTCTAATTTTTTTTTCACAATCGAATCCCGTGCCATCGAACGAAGCTTCGAAGCTTTGAATTTTTTGGGTCAGCCCTAGTATTTATTTTAATTTATTGTTTTTATTGCTATTATTATTTTAATTTACTATTATTATTTTTATTTTTTTTACTTGTTTACTTGTTACTAATTTATTTCTGGCTGTTCTTTTAAGTTATATTTGAAGTTGAGTTTTGGTGGAGTTTTGAAATCAATGAATAATCGTGTTTATTAATCGTGATTTCAATATCAATCAAAATAATCGTGATTATTATTTTTGCCATAATCGTCCAGCCCTAGCCATAAGCACACCAACCTCTTCCTGAGGTCTCCATATGGTGGTGGACACCCACAAGAATGCCAAGAAGAGCCAAGGCAGAGCCAGAGGAGTTGATGATAAGGAGGTGGATTAAGAAGGATCTTATCCAGGGAGGGTTGTTCTGCTACCTCCTGTTGCTCAAAGTATCCTTGAGCAAGATACTGAATCCCAAATTGCTACCAAAGGCTGTTCCATTGGTGTGTGAGTGTGTTAAAAATTGAGGAGCAGGTGGTACCCTGTATGGTAGCCTTGGCCACGTGTGTGTGTGAAAGAGAGAATGTGCCCTGTAGTATATAAAGTGCTTTGAGTGGTCGGAAGACTACAAAGGTGCAGTCCATTTACCATTTAGCATTAACTTGCTAACATATTTGGTCTAAAATTAAATGTCTGTGGTAATAAAACATTATTAACATTGTTATGACAGTTTTTCCATCCAGACTAAAAGCAGAAAAGTTGAGTAGCCAGCTGAGTAACAAGCATGCAAACTGTTGTCTCACGATGTCAGCTCAGGATTCTTTTCACTCTCTTTAAATCTCCAGAAAATGAAGCCTGTGGCTGCAGAATAAATGCACCACAATTTAAAATTAGGTGACCTTTGACCTTGCCTGAGAGGATTAGTGGAGAGGACGGTGTTACTGTGATGCAGAGTAGATGATCAGTTTGGACTGGAGCTCCCCTCCCTGCGGTGAAGCCCTGACAACTACATAAATACTTAGTAGATGGAATCAATTAATCTATTATTTGTATTTTTTTTTTTACCACAAAAGATTTTTAAAAAACATAAGTCAATGAAATTAAATACTGGTGGGAATTCCCTGCATATGTTTCCATTGTTAGCGTAATTGTTCTGCAAAGCCTCACCAGTGAATTCCAGTTGCTTTTTACTATACCTTTCTTCTTGCTATAATTACTTTTTTCGCTTGGCTCAGTGTTAACTGCTCCTACTGAAACTAAACATCTCCTGCAGATATTTCACATTAAAAGCTTAATACAAAAAGCCAGTGGTTGCTCTTTCCTGAAGTGTTCTTGTAATTGATAAAATAAAACCCAGAAAAATGTCGCACTGATTTTTTCTGATCCCTCTGTGGCAGGTGTCCTGGTGGACAGCGGTGACTGATTAATAGTTTTTGCAGTGGATTAGACCTCTCCTATTTTATGAGAGAGGAACATCTGCATTCTTAAGCAGACTAAAGGATGAAATAGCACCAGGGTGGGGTAAGGGTTATAACCATGTTGGTGGGTAGATGATGGGCCAGGAGGTCTGGACAGCTAATGACATTGCAGATTTGTTGAGCAGCTGCAAACAGGCACATAGCAAGCCTGATTGTTGACTGCATATCTGCACCAACTCAGACACCATCTTCACTATGCTATTCCTGACTTGTTGTCCGAGACTTGTGTACACACACACACACACGCACACGTACATGCACGCGCACACACACACACGTGCAGGGTCGCCCTACTAAGGCTGTGCTAACACACTGGGCCTCATTCACAAACAGTGCGTACGCACAAATCTGTGTTTCAACTGTGCGTACGATCGTTTGACGCACAAATCCGGGATTCATCAATATTTTCTTACCCGAATTTGTTCCTACTCTGCAAACAAATTAAGAACTGCCTCAGACCATGCGTACGCAAAAATGAGGATGGCCGAACTGACTTAGAAAATGCAAACACATACCTTTTAAGTACATGCAGAATTATAAAACCACATTCATTAAAAAGAGATTTAATTAAAAAAATTTAAAATCATTAATTTACTAATATATTGGCCAAATGTATTAAATAACCATGAAATTGATACACGTTCACCCTCATCATTGTGACAATTAAAATATTAACAACAACATGAACAGAAAAAATCACTCCATCAACGTGCAGATGATCGGTAATGCCGACTGCCATATCCTTAACACTGTGGCCCATGGGAATGCGTTTGGAGGCAGGGGCTGTGAGAAGTGGATGGCTTGTTGGTGAGCATCTTTTGTTCCAGTCTTTTATTTCAATTGTTTTTAGTTAGTATTTTTAGTAAGTCTCTATTCCGTTAATGCTAAAATGTTATA
>NC_065529.1:1089654-1117366 GCF_006386435.1 Epinephelus moara
GGCATGCTGTGTCCTGCACAATCTTGCAATGACCCATGGCATTCCTGTAAGACCCGGCGCCATCGCTTCTAACAAACTGTGAAATTTACTACTTCTCTCCTCGCATAACCGCTTCCTTCATTCATGCATCAACTCTAGGCAAGTGGTTTCCTTATATGGAGAAATGGGGGCATGGTAGTATGCTAATCACAAATTGCGAGCACACGCCTGTCAATTTAGAATGATTCCGATTCACACACATATGCAAGGTGGTGAGAACAAAATTGGCCGGTGCGCAGGTGTCATGAATCCCATGATGATTTTGCGTACGCAGTTATTTTGTGCGCAAAGTAAGAACATTTCCATGCACATATTAGTGAATGAGGCCCACTGTTCATAACTTTCCTACTAAAAGTAATGCACCAAAATTCATCCATAATCTATGTAGTGCCCTACTGATTTTAGTTCATGCTGTAATATTTGGATATGTGTAATGTAGTTCTATCCTTATGCTGATTTTGTGAAATACCTCCTCATTTATTATTTATCTCATTTGATTTCTGCGTTAATATGGAAAAATGTGTATTTTTGTTAAGGTTTGTTTGTTTGTTTTGTTTATATGGAGGTGTTCAAAAATTAGAGCACACCTTGAGCTTCTCATGTCCGTTTTGTGTGTTGGATAGACAGGCGTCAATCAATCAAGTTAGGGTGAGGATTGTGACCTGTCGGATTCTGCGAAGTGCGGGACTTAGTTCAGACAAGACGAGACGGAGCGAGGAGGAACACGAGGACAGTCATCATTAGTCATTAGTCATTAGCAGAGTTGGGTATAACGCGTTACAAAGTAACGCGTTACAGTATTTTGATTACTTTTTGTAACGAGTAACCTAACGTGTTAGTTTGCTGTTTGAGTAATCAAATATTTAAGTACATTTTCAAACAAGACATCAGTTAACTTACTTCCATTACTTTTAGTACACTGGTCTTTCAGCTTAGAAACAGCAACGGCTGTCGTTTGGTTCTAATAATGGAGATAACCTTAAACCTATCAGTCTGAAAGAAGCCACAGAGCTTGTGGCTCGCTACGTGGTCGGAGAAATGCTGCCGTTGTCTACGGTGGAGCCTAAATAGGTGGAGTAGGACTCGCTGACAGACATATTTCAGAATTGCATTATGCCTGGTACACGCTACACGCTGGTTCTCACCAATTATCCCCGGTCGTCTATCATGGCGTGTGTGATGTCATCGGGTTATTCTTGTCCTATTTTATTACTTTTACTATAAGTCACTGTGTCTCTTCATGTGCCAGCCGACATGTTGTTGTAGTCACCTAAAAGCGTCAAGCGCCATAAGTACACTACACGACTTTTCTGCCCGCTCTGAAAGTCACTATGTCACATTACACGATTGTGGAGTTATAAAATCGTGACGTTACTTGGCCGACAGACATGACACACTACACGATGGTACTCACCAATTATCCCCAGTCGTCTTTCACGGCGTGTGTGATATCGAGTTATTCTTGTCCTATTTTTATTACTTTTACTATTATTTCAGTCACTGTGTCTGTTCATGTGCCAGCCGAAATGTTGTTGTAGTCACCTAAAAGCGNGAGCTTCATTTGAAGCAGTAGTCACCTAAAAGCGTCAGCACATGGCAGGAGCTTCATTTGAAGCACCATACAGTATGCAAACATTCAAGCTACTGTATCTTCCACAGGAAGTTCTGACAAATGTTTCAGAATAAAAGTCTATTTAGAAAATGGAGGGATTCTCTCAGCCGAGGTTATAAGGGGCTTTTAATTTGAAACAAGTGTTAAGTTTGAAATGACAGTGTGATATGTTAACTTTACAAAGACAACGGAGCGGATAAAAAGTACATATATAAACACAGGGTGATTCATGTTTAATAGTTATGTAAGCCAATTCACGGTATGGTAATTTGATTGTTGAACATTAAAGGGCTATAGTTGAGTAAGTATTAAGCATGGGAGTTAAAGTTCACACATACAGTATAGCTATATTATAAGCTAACTGGGCCTCTTTGCACCTTGGTTTTGAATCATATTTTTGTACACAACTCCCAGTTTTATATTTGTAGCCATCACCTATTCCTCTCTCATGCAAAAAGGTGTTTAAAGTATAGAGTGAGTAATCACAAGGTTTGTGTTAAAATTAGGAATTGAGTGAGGGGACTACACCTACATTATCATGAGCCAGTAATTTGTGTTTAATCCATGTATTGGGAAGGCTGCAATCACCGGATCAATGTATTGTATAAACAAGGTAGTGGTCCCTGAAGAAGAGAGAATGGGGTGGTGGATGGGTCACAAAACACAGAACTTTCCCCTGAGAGATCAGTAGCCATGTGAATTGTAAGTCAGTTTAAGGTATGTCATCATCATGTTTCTTTTTTTAAACCTAACTACAGTAACTTTTCTTGCCTAAACCTAACCTCTGAAACCAGGGCGTAAAATTAACACCCGCCAAGTGCCAATGACGGGTAAAAAATGTTCATCTGTCAGCTCACTGTGGCTGTTTCACTACTTCCTTGCAATACTGAAAACTGATCCACTGACAAAATTCGTAAAAAGAAAATAAAGATTTGTATATGCATCAACATGTTGAAGTACAACCATCAATGACAAATTAAGTTGCATTTCCAGTGACGGCTTTACAATAAAGCCACCCCGTGGTTCACCAGTTCAAGACTTTGATGTGAAGCAGAACCACAAAAAGTTCTTATCGGGCTGCATCCTGGAGACTTGTGCAGTTTGCATCTTTATATAGACATGCAGTAATTTAGGGTCTTTTTAAAAATGGCCAAAATCTTTGACTAACTTTAAGCAGAGCTTTAAGCAGACAATTTACAGCACGCTGTGCAAAGCTACCCACGTGACTGACTGATGTTTACCCACACACCGTCTTGCTCTCCGATGTCATCTCTGAGTACCTCCTCCTGCCACAGCTCCTCCTACAGGCCCGAGCTGTCACTGTCCCCTCCTGCTGCTGCTCTGTCACTGTCCCCACCTGCTGCTGCTCTCCCCATTCAGTCTATCATCTCAGTCAGACCACTCCGTCCCTATAACAGGTCCAACTCTGTGAACAAATGTAACCTCTCAATAAAACACGTCAAACTGTCCAACCCCAACCTCCGCCAACTCCCCCATTCCTCACAGCCAATCGCACAGCAGCATTTCCTCAAACTGGCACTGCTAAACATCCGTTCACTCAACAACAAAGCACTCATCTTAAATGAATTCATTACTGACAACAACCTAGACTTCCTCTGCATCACGGAAACCTGGCACAAACATCTGGACTATTTTTCACTCAACCAAGCCACCCCCTCCGGATACACGTATATTGACCAGCCCCGTCTCACTGGAAGAGGCGGCGGCGTGGCCTCAGTCCATAAGAGAGACCTAAGAATCACCATCATATCCACTCCCTCCTTTCAGTCGTTTGAACACATTGCTTTTAAACTCCCCGGCCCCGCTCCCCTGGTCACTGCTGTTATTTACCGCCCTCCCAAGCCCAATCCATCTTTCCTCTCTGATTTCTCTGATTTTGTCACACAGCTCTCAGCCATCTCACCTTCTGTTCTTCTCCTCGGCGACTTCAACTACCACATTGACAACATTAACTGCAAACATGCCTCTGAATTTCTTGATCTACTGGACTGCCTCAATCTCACTCAACATGTCAACTTCCCCACTCACAATCATGGCCACACTTTGGACTTAGTCTGCTCCACCGGTCTCACCATCCAACAACTCTCCAGCATCAATCTCCACATCTCCGACCACTTGGCTATCATCTTGGACATTCATCTCCCCACCCCCCTCCCCAAGGACAAACGCATAATATCATTCAGAAACCTCAGATCCATCTCCCCTCAAGATTTCTCAGCTTCTCTTTCCAGCACTCTGTCTACCTTCCCTCCCCCGCTGTCTGATGACCCCAATGAGCTTGTCAACTACTACAACAACACTCTCTCCTCCTGTCTCGATCAACTGGCCCCCATCAAAACCAAATCTGTCTCATTCACACACTCAGCCCCCTGGTACACCCCCGAACTCCACCAAATGAAATCCCACAAGCGTCAGCTCGAAAGACTGCATAAAAAGACCGGTTTAACAGTTCATCGCCAAGCCTACACAGACCACCTCCGACAGTACAAAGCCGCCCTCAATACTGCCCGCTCTACCTACTACTCCAACCTCATTCACACCAGCTCCAATAACCAAAAGGCTCTTTTTTCCACCGTAAACAAACTCCTTAATCCCAGTGACAATATTTCAAACTCATTCACCATTGAAAAATGCAATTCCGTCCTCTCATTTTTCCAAACCAAAATTGACACCATCCACAGTTCTCTAACCACCCCCCACACCCCCACACCCTCCTCACCCCCCTCCACCCATCTTATCACCCTGCCCCTCTCCAAATTCGCACCTGTCTCCCCAGCTGAGCTGTCTAAAATCATTTCAACCATGAAAACTTCCACCTGCATGCTAGATCCCATCCCATCCGCCATTGTTAAGCACTGCTTCCCCACCATCTCCCCGCTTGTCTCCAAAATTGTCAACTCCTCCCTCAGCTCTGCCTCTGCCCCTCCTTCTCTCAAACTGGCTGCAGTCACCCCCATCATTAAAAAACCTGGTCTCAACCCTGACATCATGAGCAATTTCCGGCCCATTTCCAACCTCCCATTCCTCTCAAAAATCCTTGAACGTGTCGTCGCCTCACAAATCAAATCCCACCTTAACAATAATGACCTCTTCGAACAATTTCAATCTGGATTCCGCACACAACACAGCACCGAAACTGCCCTCCTTAAAGTCACAAACGACCTCCTCCTCTCCTCAGACTCCGGCCTACTCTCCATCCTTATCCTCCTTGATCTCACCGCCGCCTTTGACACCATCAACCACTCCATCCTACTCTCCCGCCTGCAAACCCTCCTCAACATCACTGACAATGTCCTCACCTGGCTACATTCCTATCTCACTGACAGAAAACAATTCATCTTCATCAACAACTGCTCCTCCTCAACTGCCCCTCTGTCCCAAGGCGTCCCCCAGGGTTCGGTGCTTGGTCCTCTCCTCTTCATCCTCTACCTCCTCCCCCTTGGTCAAATCATCCGTCGTCATGGTCTCTGTTTTCACTGCTACGCTGACGATATCCAGCTATACATCTCCACTAAATCCATCACCCATTCAACCCACTCCACCCTGTCGAACTGTCTCTCCGAAATTAAATCCTGGATGCAAGCAAACTTTCTTAAACTCAACTGTGACAAATCAGACATGATCCTAATTGGTCCAAATTCCCTCACCCAAACAGCCAAAGACTTCCACCTCACCATCGACAACTCCACCCTGTCCCCCTCCCCTCACTGCCGCAACCTTGGTATCATCTTCGACAGCAACCTCTCCTTCGACCAACACATCAAACAAGTCACTAAAACAGCCTTCTTTCACCTTAAAAACATTTCTCGCCTCCGCCCCTCACTCTCTCGCAATGCTGCCGAAGCCCTGATCCACGCCTTCATTACATCCCGCCTTGACTACTGCAATAGCATCCTTTATGGCACAACCTCCAAACTCCTCAATAAACTCCAATATATCCAAAACTCTGCCGCCCGCCTCCTCACTCACACCCGCTCCCGCGACCACATCACCCCTGTCCTTCAGAACCTCCACTGGCTCCCTGTTCCACAACGCATCCACTTCAAACTCCTCCTACTCACCCATAAAGCTCTCCACAACCAGGCCCCCTCTTACCTCACAGACCTGCTCCACCCTTACACCCCTTCCTGCAGCCTCCGCTCTTCCAATGCCAACCTTCTCACCGTCCCCAAGACCAAGCACAGAACCTGGGGGGACAGAGCCTTCTGGGCCCCCACCCTCTGGAACTCCCTCCCAAAACACATCCGTGACTGCACTGACCTCCCATCATTCAAATCACTACTCAAAACTCACCTGTTCCGTTCTGCTTTTAATGTTTAGCTACTTTTATTCATTTACTTATTTACTTGTTTTTTTCACTCCCATTACTATTCCTCTTTGTCTTCGATGTCTTTGCTGAAAATTGTTGTTTTATTTGATGTGTTTGAACTGTCTCTGTAAAGTTACTTTGAGAACTTTGAAAAGCGCTTTTTAAATAAAATGTATTATTATTATTATTATTAAAAGCAGCAGTTGTGTGTGAATACTGAAGGAACAATTCATGAGAAAACATTGGCACTGACTCTGTACCCAGCTCTCTCTCCCCTTCCCTTTTTGCTGCTGCTCCTTCTCTCTCATCTCCTTAGGGACTTTGTGGTCTTTGTCTCTTTGTGTGATTCCTCCCAGTGTCAGTAAAGGCTGCCTGTCACAGCTAAATGCCTCCTGCACTCACATCTGTTAGACACACACTCGGCGTCTTTCACAGTCCAGTGAGAAAATGACTAAATATTAAAGCCTGTTGTATGGATGACTTCACAGGATACAGAGTTCTAATTCTGAGTGTGTTTGATTCTTTCATTTTACTGTTTCATAAAAGCAAAAATGTAGACGTTGCTTTGAATCCTAACAGTTTAATCAGCGGTTTAACAACCTAATCACTTTGAACAAATGGATACAATGTAGAGTGAAACACACAGTTCTAACAGCATTTATTTTAGCCTGTTCTCATCCTGAGGTGGTCAAATACCACTGCTTTGCCAGTAATTTTGGCATCAGATACTAATGCCAAAATCCACCCTTCGCAGCAGTATGATACGTGGCCGGGCGGTAACAGATTGTCATGTTGCCAGATGGAACCTTTTGAGGTGTTATGATATATTGGGCAGGTGGCACCTGTCATGGCTGTATGATACACAGTAGAGTTGGGCGATCTTGTCCATATCCTATCGTCCTATCGGCATCTAGTGAAATCGCCGATGAACGATGTCATCGCCGGGGGGGGGGGTTCACAGCTCCGCAATATGCGCTTTAGTGTCGAGCGGGCGGAGGCGTTGATCCCCCCCCTCCCCCCACCCTCTGCTCTCTCACTAAGCAGCCTCCCTCTGTCTCCTCTCACTCAGCCTCGTTCAGCCTCGATTTCGTCAGCATGCGCCACACACGCGCTGCCCCCCCCCCAACACCTCGCGATTGCATTGTCATTTAAAAAAGACATTGTGAAACAACCCTTCTATAGCCGATCGCCCATCGGCACAACCCTAATACACAGACGGGTGGTGTCAGGTCATAATGTAACTGGACGGCACCCGTTGTCAGTGGCGGTCCAGGCACGTTTGCTGCCCCAGAAGAGCCCCCCCCCCCCCAAGTCAAAGCACTGCATGTTTATAACGAAAATGCAAATAAAAACCTAGCTAAAAAAAAAAGTTAAGAAAAATATGTATAGCCTATATTTCCTCTTAGTAACATGTTGTATATGTGTTATAATAATCATATAAATCAATAATGAATAAAAAAATAATTACAGAGAAGATTAAATATTGAAAATAATATATGACACTGTAAAATAGTAATACAATTTTTCTAATTAAACTAGGGATTCACCAATTTTGAAATTCTGGGCGATACTGTTATCAATGTTTAAAATAACAATTTGACCAAAAGCTGGTATCGATACTTTTATACTGGTGTTTCTTTTTATTTTTGTTATTTATTCGTCTTTTGTGCCAGGGAAACACAGAAATCTACACTATAAAAAATATGTCACTATAAAAATACGTCAGTAAGTCATTCAGTCCTATATTTCACTACCTTTGAATGAGCACAAATTCAATAATACACATTTATGAAACAACCTTTAATATAACCTTCTTTCACATGAAAAGCATCTTTTAAAAAAATCAGCAAAAAGCCTTTTAACTATATATGATACATCATGATTCCCTCTCTGCATAGTGCTGTGAAAACATCAACAAATTTCTCCTTCAAACAGCTGGATTTATTCTCTCTTGAAGTTTCTCACCAAAAGCTACATTTTACAAGATTACGTGGAAAACATCATGAGAACATTACAATGTACCTTTACCCAATACTCACTTTTACTGAGAAGAGCTTGAACACTTCACAATGTAAATGAATGCAACCTCTGTGAGCTGTTCGTTGCAGCCACCGGCTCCTTAGAGGTAACTTTAACTAGCTCTCCTCCTGCTTTTGTCGTTTTAACATGATAATGATACAGCGTGTTTCAGAGTTCATGTGAGGTCGGATAACTCACCAATCTCCCCCTGAGAGCAGGTATAGTGTAATGAGCTGGGAGGGGGGCCGGGGGCAGCAGGAACCCAGACAAATAGGCCTCTCTATTATTAATTAGACTTTGCTATGTAGTTATGTTGTTGTGGCCTTATGTAATATTTAAAAAAAACAAAACAGTAATAGCATTAGTAAAAAATAATGAAAGATAAACGTTTAGATTTTAGTGCCCCCTGTGGATAACGGCACCCTTAGCATTCACCTGTACAGCCTATGCCATGGCTGGCACTGCCCGTTGCAGTGGTATGATATGCTACTGGGTGACGTCAATTTGAAATGCTCCCAGTGATGACATAATCAGCCCAATCTTATTTCAAAGTCATCAGATACCTATGAGTTGTCAGTACTATCAGTGTCAGACATAGATGGCAAATGCCATCTTTCGCAGTGGTATGATATGCTGCTGGTCGGCCAGGTTGCACCTATTGCGGCAGTATGATACACGGTGTCACTTATCTGTATTTTTACCAATAAAGAGTGGTTATAGCATGTCAGTGATCTTTCCATTTGATTCCTGGTGTCCAAATTATATGAAAACATTGATGTATTTGTCTTTGTATGTTGTCTGGTTCATAAGTTATGAAAATCAGTGTTTTTCGCCATTAGCATGGACATCAATTCAAGATGGCGGCCAAACGATCCCCAAGGGCCATGGGCTGACCATGGCAACAAGAAAATGAGAAAAAATGCCATGCAGGTGCATGGGACCCTATTTCTCCTGCTAGACTAGAGAGAATGGAGCCAGATGCACACAACAGGGGATCTAGCCTCCTTTCCTCACACCAGCATTGGAGGCAGTGGTGGACCCCGCTCTTGCTGCCTGGATGACCTGCACAACCTACACAACCTCCTCAACCAGTCCCTTTCAGGAGCCAAGCCTGGAGAGGTTAATCCAGTGTGGACAACGCACCTATCAAACCTGCTTGCTGAGGCAGAACCCCCCAGATATGGGCAATGGTCAAGGGCTGGGCCACCAACACACTTCAGCATAGAAAAGTGCACTGGCCACCACTGTGTGATAGAACATGGTCAACATCTCCACACACACACACACACATCAAAGGACCTCAGTGTCCGCAGGAAGATCAGGCGGCTCTGCCCCCTCCTGCAGAGGGCATCAATATTAGAGGACCAGTCAAGCTTATCGTCCAAGAGGACCCCCAGATATTTGTAGGTGTGCACCACCTCATTGTCCTCCACCTGTATGGAGACTGGTTGGTGGGGTGACCTCTGTCTTCTGAAATCCACCGCCATCTCCTTGGTTTTGGCTGTGTTCAGGTGGAGACAGCACTTACTGCAACAGTCCCTGAAGGCATCCACAAGGTCCATGTGCTCCTGCTCCTGATCACTCCTGCTACAAGCCACAATAGCTGTAACATCAGAGTATTTTTGTATGTGGCAGGACTCTTGAGTATTAAACACACTTGAAAAGTCAAGGAAAAGGATCCTCACACAACATCCTGGCTCCTCCAAGTAGATGTGGGCCCGATGCAGCATGTAAAGAACTGCATCTTCCACTCCCATGTGCTCCTGATAGGCAAACTGGAGGGAGTCCACAGCATCAGTGACCTCTGACTTCAGGAAACGGAGGACCAGGTGCTCCAGGGTCCATAATGTGTGATGATAAGGCCATCGGTAGGTAGCCATTTAACTCGGCTGGACGTCCCACTTTGGGCATCAGTACGAGACAGGATGTTTTCCACTGCACCGGGACTTTACCTGTTTGAAGACTCTTGTTAAAGAGCTACCGAAGTAGCTGGGCTGCACAGTCTTTCAGGAGCCTTGGACACACTCCATCCGGGCCCGCAGCTTTCCCTGAATGCAGTCTCCTGGGCGCTGCCCTCACCTCGTCTGCTGTAAAGGACAATGATAGTTGGCCGTGAGTGGTAGATGTTGTAGCTGTAGCTATGGTAGTGGGGGAGGGCCTACTTCCAGGAGACAGTGGAGCAGGAGCAGCAACAGGTGACACTGTGAAAGGGGGGATGGATGCAGGGGTAGGGTGAACAAAGCCCCCTTCATCAAACCTGTTAAAAAACAGGTTGAAGTTGTTGGCTTTGTCCACATCACCATCCATAACCTGGCTGTTCTTTTTTGAATAGCCTGTGATGTTCTTCATTCCCTTCCTCACCTCTCTGATACTGTTCTGCTGCAGCTTACTCTCCACCTTTCTTTTGTAGTCCACCTTTGCCTGTCTTAGTCTCCCCTTCAGCTCATGCTTAACCTCCCTGAGCCTCTCCTTGTCCCCTTGCTTGAACGCCAGCTTTTTCTGGTTGAGGAGCTGCTTAATATTATTTCTGACCCAGGGTTTATTGTTGGGGAAGCAGCATACTTTACTGGCATCACAGTGTCCCTACAAAAGTGTATATAATCTGTTAAAATATCCACCCTACTGTCCATGTCTATGCTGTTGTCCTGTGGCTGCAGTAGTACAGTCCAGTCTGTACATTCAATACAGTCCGAGAGACTCACTGGTCTCTGGGGGCCGTTTCCTGACTGAGCGGATGGTAACAGGCAACTTTAATACACAGGCTTTGTATGTAGGCTGGAGAGAGACCACATTATGATCTGATCTGCCAAGAGGTGGTAGGGCAGAGGCACTGTAGGCGTCCTTGGCATTTCCATATAATAAAATTTAGTGTCTTATTCTCCCTGGTGGGACAGTCCACATGCTGCACAAACCCAGTCAGATGGGAGGAGAGAGTAGTGTTGTTAAAATCCTCCGTTATTGCAATGAATGCACTAGGGTGCTGGGTCTGAATCCTAGCAACAGTTTCATGGATGACGTCATCCACGCCACTGCCGTTGCTACCCTCGGTGGAATGTAAACAATAATGGCGACTATGTGCGAAAACTCCCATGGCACATAATGCGGTCTAAGATCAACTGCCAACAGTTCCAAATCCTGACACCAGATCTTGTCCTTCACTCTGATATGTCCAGGATGACACCATTTATTGTTCACAAGTGGGATCAGTCCCCCACCTCTGTTTTTACCGCTCGCCTCTGCGTCCCTGTCCGCTCACACAGTAGAGAAGCCCGGTAGATTCACACAGAGTCAGGCACATTGTCATTCAGCCACGTCTCCGTGAAGCACATAAAGACTACACTCCCTGTATAGTCACCGGGTCCTCAGCAGTCCCAGCAGCTTGTCACATTTGTTTGATAAAGAGTTTACATTCCCCATAATGACTGACAGCAGGAAAGGCTTGTATCTCCACCTCCTAGCCTTTAGTTTCGCTCCTGCTCTGCAGCCTCAAAACGGCTTCCTCAGCTCCTCAACACACTCAAACAAAGCCAAATTCAGTAATGATGAATCCGGTGAGGAAGGAAGAGGGAAATGCTCTTGAGGAATGTAATCTGTTTTAAGAAAAAAAAGTCACATGACCAACATAAGTATCAACAGGACATTACGACATTGCCGGCGTTCACGCAGCATGGGGGGGGCAATGATGCACCAAGGCTATTCAATGTCATTGATCTCGAGCTCCTGCTCACCCTCATGGCAGCGAAGCATCTGGAGCGATCCCACCGCTGCTGGCGTTTAAACTAGGCCAGCGCCAAGCTGGACTTGCAGGCTGGTGGCTGCTGAACACTGCTCTCTGCCTGGGCTGCACCGAGGAACTGACAAGGTTCTTGAAATGGTGACTCCATCCATTGTGGAAGCTGCTCAGTGTGCTACTTGCCATCGCTGAAGAGAAAAAGCAGGAATCTTTCTCCCTTTATACTGTGGGGTCCGCATGTATTAGGGCAGGGACGTCCTGATTGGCTGGCTCAGTTTATGCTTTTCTCAGCATGAGTATGTGGGCTGTGATTAGAGGAGTATTACTGAAAGAGTCCAATAGAGGACAGAGCCTGTGTAAGATAAAACGGTACATTTCCTGTGAAAATGGAAGTGTATTTAGAGAAGACATAATGCATTAACAGGTGTAAATTGACACGGACCGTCAACAACAGATGCAGGAGGATACCTAACGTGTAATATGCAGACATGAACCGCACTGACAAAGCACCAGTATTTAATGAGTTGGTGAGATGAGAACACATTGCTCTTACACACCTCTTTACAGTTGACACTGGGCTTCTTTTGGTCCTGAGGAATCTACCTCAGCCCCAAACAGCTATAGATTTATCAAGATACATAGGCATGAAAAATATGAAATCACATTGCTATTCTAACTCATATACCCTGAAATAATGTAAAAAAAATAAAATAAAATAAAAGTTGGAAAAACATATGCAACTCAACAGCATACTACTTACTTGCTGTGTGCCTCTACTTAAAAGGAAAAACATATAATGCCTGCTATTACAGTACCTGACAGAGACATGGCACTGGTTACGTTGCAGATTTAGATTTTACTCACAAAATAAACATTGAAAAATGATGCATTAATATTTATTCAACTATCTAGCATCTGGTCAGTAAACTAGTAAGTTACTAAGTAAATAATAAGATAATACCACAATTTCACTCTTCGCTTTAAGTAAAAGTTTGAATGAAGGACCTTTACTGTGCAGTATTAACAGTAAAAGTTGAATGAGTACTTCTTCTATCACTGCCAATACCTATATTCCCAGTTAGAGAAAGGATGAACAGTAAAGCAAGATGTTAACAGGAAAGGATTTCTTTTTCTGAAAGTTGGCTTATGCTTGAGATATTGGAGTTTGCCACAATGTAACATCTCTGGTCACTCTCTCTATCTGTTGTGAGGATATGCCTTACTCTCTGCATAGCCCTGAAACCCCACCCCAACCACTTTACAGAGTGCTGTTCACTTGTTTATTCAACAATTATTAATATTTAACATTTTGCATTTCCAATTATGCTCCAAATTCAACAATACATGCCCCTACCAATACACCTGCCTAGTGAAGTAGCTAAGATTATAAATTCTCGAGATATGCAAAGGACATACACACACACACATAGTGCTGGGGGGCGGGACACTGGGTGAGACTACTGCAAACAGAGACAGGTGGCTGCATCAGAGCCAGAGTAGCCAATTTATCAATTAATTTATTTTATTTGTTAACGGATTTTTTAAAAAGAAAAAGAATATCAAGTGACAGTTAATGCTGATATTATGATGGGATGCCAGAAATAGATCAATGAATGGGAAACAGTGCCATCACATGCCACACTCAACATCATTCTGAGTCCGTCCCTCTCTTCCCCTTTCTATATATCTCCTCTGTGTTCATCCTGTAACTTCTCCTCAATGTCTTTTCTCCATCCCCTCCTCCACACTGTCTTTTGTCTCTGCTTTTCTTTCTCTACAATGGGACTGTTGCTATAGTTGCAAAGGACGTGTGTGTGTGTGTGTGTGTGTGTGAGAAAGGGAGAGAGAGAGAGACAGCAAGAGAGAGAGCGAGGGAGAGAGAGAGTACTCAACCTTTTAATCCTCATCACATGGATGCCTTTAGCAAGTTAAAAAACAAGATACATTTGAGTATCTATCATGTGCAGAACAGCAGTTGACTTTGTTCATTTTCTATAATTACACAAGGTATTGTGTAATTGTATTGTATTGTGTTGTATTTGCAACTTAAAACCACTGGCCTTACGTGCTGACTTGCTGCAGTAAGCATGTTGGGTCATTTACGGTGCTTCTGTGATAGTCACTGGTAGCATCTTTGTGCTGCCCTTGTGAAGTTAACCAAGTTGGTTTCATTAAATTCTTAATTACAGCTGCTAAACACCTGCTGTACATTTTAACTATACTAGTTCTGCTCTTTTCTTCTTTTGGCAACATTCTTGCAAATCCCAGTTGTTTACACACCATTAGCTCTGTTAGCTACTTTAGCTTAGCAGCTAGTCATGGCTTCTCTCTCTCCCTCTTACCCTCTTGCTCTCTCTTGCTCAGTGTTTCAAATGTTTAGCTATTCCTCTGCCAGTGATACTGTAATAATATACTAGGCTGACCAAACGTCCTCTTTTGCCCGGACATGTCCACTTTTCACGTCCCGACCGGGGCGTCCGGGGCGTCCGGGGGGTTTTTATAAACTGATGATAATGTCCAGTTTTCCGTGTGTTTGTGTGTGTGTGTTAGAGTGCGGCAAGGGCAGCATATTTCTGTCCGAACCCGAACCGAGCCCGACATTATTTAATGACCAAAGCACTTAGTTTGTGTCACACAGTGGTTACAGGCTATTTAACAGGCCGGGCGTGCGCCGTGGTGCTCAGCCTGCGGAGAGGGAGACCTCAGTGTTTGAGACGGGAGCGGGAGGCGGGAGGTCCGACGCTTCTAGCGAGAGGAGAGGGAGAAATAAAACAAAATAAGATAAAATAGGAAAAACCTGTCTCCCTCTTTTATTTTATTTTCAGCGTTTAATCAAGGCGGAGGCGGGCGGCTGGAGGTCCGAGACTTCCAGCGAGGGGAGAGGTAGAAACAAACAGCCAATGTGTGTCTGTGTGTGTTATGTTCAGGTGTTGTCACGTAAATAACAGTGCCCAAGCAATAAACAGGACAGACAATAGGATTTTATTTATTTTTACACTACATTTTCACTGAAAGCTGACCGAATCCGACCCGAGCCCGAATACAATTTATAGCTACATTTTTGACCAAACCCGGCCGACCCGTCGGGTACCGTCGGGCTCGGATCGCCACACTCTAGTGTGTGTATGTGTCCCCTTTTCTATCCATACATATAAATTTTAAATATATTAAAATGATAAGGCATCTTTGAGTAAACTGCGAATATCATTTAAGTAGGCTATGTCGTGGCCGGCCGAGTGTCCTCATTTTTGGAAATCAAAATATGGTCACCCTATAATATACATGGAATAAATATAGTTTATTTGTTATGTTGGAGGTAAGTCTTAGTGAATTGGAAGTGTGTATGGAAAGTCACTCATTGGCTGCTGCAGTTTGCTATACCCCTTGAGACAGTGTGGAACCTTGTGCAGCTGGTAGGCTGGGTAACTGTCCAAGGGAAGCTTAGCTCTAGTTTAAGCCAACTAAGCCACCCACCACCCATTATTATTCATCAAAATTAAAACAAACTTCAGGTACAAAGCTCATCTCAGTTTTTTTAAACTAGAATTACAACCTTGTGGTTGTAAGCCTCCATATACCAGTCAAGGTTCTCTTAGAGTTTACATCCATATCTTCTCCCCAGCAGCACAGAGGATCTATACAATCAGCACAGTTTCAAGGTGGACAGATTAATGTCACCGATTCAGTATCTGACCAAATGTCTCCCCTTCTGCACCTGAGATATAATGTTGAGTAATGACCAGAAAAGTGTTTTATGCAGAACATTATGATGTCATGGTGAAGCTGACTTTTGGCCTTTTGGATAGAAAATGTAATCACTTCATCATTTTATTCTATTTGGCATTTGTGTGACACTTTGTCATGATTAACATACAAATTCTTGAGTTATGGCCAAAAATATGTGATGTGAAGTCACTCTGACCTTGACCTTTGACCCTCAACCACCAGATTCTGATCAGTTTATTCTTCAGTCCAAGTGGACGATTGTGTCAAATTTGAATAAGTTACCTACCATCTATGAGAATGAGACGGATGCAAAGTCACAGTAACCTTGACTTTAGTTCATCTGTGAGTGCCCATGAATGTTTGCGCTAAATTTGAAGAAATTCCCTCAAGGCATTCTTACATTCACAAGAATGGAACAGACAGATGGATGGATGGACAACCTGAAAACAAAATGCCTCCAGCTATGGCTATTGCAGGCACGGAGGCATAAAAAGGTAATAGTAAGTGCAGCAGAAGCTGATATTTAATCCCTAATATGGGTTTTTTAAATGTCAGACTCCCCCAGGTTTTAACGCAATACTTCTATTAATACTTTGTTGACTTCATGAGGTAAGTCTGATGACATTACTATGACATTGTCATGGTTATCTGACATGACAAAGACATTATGTTTTCACATGCTAAGCAGAACTCCTCATGATGAGAAATTGGTCTTTGCATGTAAACTCAGTGGAATGTCCCTTGAGATTTGTTCAGCTTCACTCCTAAAGGCCCAGACACACCAGACTGTCTTCAGAGAACTAACAGCAATGAAAGCCAACTGTTGCATTGCCTCATGTCGTCTGTGGCTCCACCAGAAAGTTGCACAAGGATACACTGCAAAGACCACAGTTGACGGCTAACCAGCAGAGTTGGGTATAAGAGTTACTGTGCGTTCCCACCAAAAGATTCATGAGCGTCATAAGCAGCCAGCAGCCATTCATTTTCAATGAACACTCGCGACGAAGAGCGTCAATCGCGTCGGCTGCAGCGAGCGACCCCGAGCAGCGTGATGCCAGCGACCTGAGCGTCAAGCTGAAGTTGAGAGAAGCTGAACTTTATGCAAATGAGCAGCGCCACTGCCGAAGCAGCAGCGAGCAGCAGCCAGTTGCAGACCGTGAATATTCTCAAGGCGGGACAGTGGAAGAAAGAAAGAAAGAGATCTTCTGCAGCGCAGCTTGAAAGCCCCGCCTCTTGGCAGCCTTCTGCAAGCCCTGCCAGAGCTGCCAGGAAGTGCGATGCCAGCGACCTGAGCGACCGCTGGTGATTTTGAATCTTTTGGTGTGAATGCACAGTTAGAGTACTTTGATTACTTTTTGCAGTAACGAGTAACCTAACGCGTTAGTTTGCTGTTTGAGTAATCAAATACTTGAGTACATTTTCAAACAAGCCATCAGTTACTTTTAGAACGCTGGTCCTTCAGCTCCGAAACAGCAACGACTGTCTTTTGGTCACCAATTATCCCCAGTCGTCTTTCACGGCGTGTGTGATATCGAGTTATTCTTGTCCTATTTTTATTACTTTTACTATTATTTCAGTCACTGTGTCTGTTCATGTGCCAGCCGAAATGTTGTTGTAGTCACCTAAAAGCGTCAGCACATGGCAGGAGCTTCATTTGAAGCACCATACAGTATGCAAACACTCAAGCTACTGTATCCTCCACAACCAAGTTCCTACAAATGTTTCACAATAAAAGCCTATTTAGAAAATGGAGGGATTCTCTCGAGGTTATAAGGGGCTTTTAATTTGAAACAAATTCAGGAAGTGTTGAGTTTGAAATGATGGCGCGATGTGTTAACTTTATAAAGACAATGGGAGCGGATAAAAAGTAAATATATAAAAACACAGGGATTAATAAATAACGGATCGTCTATAATGTAGTCTGTTTCAAATGAAGCCTCTGCAGTTGTGGTGAGTAAAAGCCCTGCCACTATTTTTAATGTTATTACTTTATCTAAGTCTCCATAATGAAGAAATAGCATTGTTTGCTAGCTTGATTATTGTCACATATGTAAACTATCAGATATTAATATATACTTTCAACATATTGTAGCACAATAGCCAGAATTATAATTATAATATTATTACTTTCATTAATGTTGTTGTAAGCTACTGTCATTACCGTCTGTCCTGCATCTCTCTCTGTCTCTGTCTCTCTTTCTGTCTCATTGTGACATACAGATTACTGTTAATTTATTATGCTGATCTGTTCTGTATGACATCTATTGCATGTCTGTCCGTCCTGGAAGAGGGATCCCTCCTCAGTTGCTCTCCCTGAGGTTTCTATCGTTTTTTTCCCCCGTTAAAGGGTTTTTTGGGGGGGAGTTTTTCCTTATCTGCTGCGAGGGTCAGAGGGATGTCGTATGCTGTAAAGCCCTGTGAGGCACATAGTGATTTGTGATATTGGGCTTTATAGATAAAATTGATTGATTGATTGATGCTAATGACAGTACTCAGCGGGTTGACAAAGTGCCTCTGCTGTTTCACACCATCATTTTCCCCTTTTACTCCGTGTGATAACATCCCTAGAGGAAATACTAAAAACTCTGGGATTTTGTTGCTCTACAGTTGTCTATGGCAGCAGATCGTTCTGTGTTTGTTTCTACTGGTCAAAGTGACGGCTGTGATGGGAGAATTGGATCTCAGTGAAGGGCAAGTGGTCCATAACTTTAATTTTGGAGACAAAAAAATGTAGGCTTAGCGCCCTGTGGTCCATTGTCCAATAGGAAATGTAGAATACTCAAAAGCACTTTAAAAATACTTGAGTTACTTTTCTCAGGGAGTAACGTTGGAAGTACTTTAAAGGTACTTGAGTTACTTTTCTCAGGGAGTAACTTTCTAATTTAACTGGTTACTTTTCAAAAAAGTAACGCAGTAAAGTACCTTGATTACTTTTAAAGTAACCCTTACCCAACTCTGCTAACCAGCATGTATGCTCTGCACTTGCATGTGAGAAAAAACCTCTCCACACCAGCATATCGTGTCAGTCTATAATCCTCATTCAAAAAGGGAAACAGGAAGAGCGTCTCGACGCTACCAATGCCACTGACAATTAGCATATTAACAACACAATCCAATGTTAAAAGAACAGAGTATATTTAGCGTGCGCCAGTGAACAGTAACTCAAACCATCAGGAAACGTTTCTGCTAAAGAGCTCAATGGATAAGGAAAAATAATCTGACCTCATGGAACAAGTTTGTTTTGGTCTCATTCTCTCTGGGCTTTAGCGCTTTGTTTACTTTCCTCACTTCTATTTCTCTTCTCATGCACTAAGCTGAACTGCCAATCAGAGTAATTTCGTTCACCAGCTGTCGCCAGACATACTGTACCACACATACTAGTGCGACAGATGCTCACCGATGCCTCAACATTGACCAACCTGTTGGCTTGGTTTGTCGGGGCCATAATGTGTAAAAAAAACCCAGCAACAACAGAATTCACAACTACATGTCATTCAGTCTTTGATTCCATGTTTAAGACATGTTTTGACAGACTAGGAGACTGAGTCAGATAGAGCTGTTTGCAGTGTAGCATCAAATGTATGTTGGTCCATTTACACTAATCACAAATATGACATGGACGTATGCACAGAGTTATTGCTCAAACTCAAAGTGGCTTCAACTAAACACGGACTCAATGGGGGCAAATACTTCTACAAGCATTTATCATGTGTTTTCTGTTTGTAAATAATTTAGGTCAGTTTGTAGGTTGTTTTGATATTTTTATCTTACCCCTCAGTCTGTTTATTCTATGTTGTCAATACAGAAATCTGACTTAATACTTTGATAGAGCATGGCGCATGTACACGAAACACAAACGAACGTGCGCACGCACACACACACACACACACACACACACACACAATCATCGAGGTTTATACTAAATCTCTATATCAGGCTACATCTTCATCCTTTCTCACCTCCTGTGCACATACACACATACTGTCTGTATGTCCCCACAGACACACACTGATGACAGAGTGGGGTTGAAGGCATCAAAGCCCTCTTATCCTGCTTTGCCTGCCTGATCAGCTCTGCTGGGAGGATTGGAGTGGAATTGGCTGGGATTAGCTTAACACTGCCATGTGGCATTCAGCACAGCACCCTGCCAAATGACATGCAGACACACCCACACATATGTGTATAATGTTTCTGTACTCATATTTATGGTTCCTCCGTGGCTGCAGAATATATAGTGAGAATATGTTAAAGTGTTATCAACAAAGGAGTGGCCATGTGTATGTGAAAGAGCTCCTGTTGGCCAAAATGTCTAAGTGCAGATGGTCGAGAGGGGAGACAGCAGTGGAGAATCCCTCCTGTCTGTTTAGAGAGCAGTGTGTAACTGAAGCTGCCAACCTCTCCCTGCCTGCCCACCTGTAATTGATCAAGACTGATTCCTTGTCAAATGCAGATATAGTGTAAATTTCCCATAGTCATAATCTCATTTGAGATGTAAATAAGACCAGAATTAAAGGGGTGGGGATGTTGCTGATTAATTTCTGATGAGACAACAAAAAGACTATTGTGAGCAGCAAAATCTTCTAAGATTGCCTCTCTCTGTTGGAATGTTTGTCTTCTCTTCGCTGTATTTCTTTAGTTGTATACTTTGGCTTAAATAAATAACCTGTAAAATTCATCTACATTCACCTAGAACACCTATCCAAGGTACACGCATTTTTAGTATATGTACATGCATGGCCTCATTTGAAAGGTAAAATTCTGAAGTGTTTTCACCAACAGTCAGAATCACTGTAAGTGCTTTTGTTGTTGTTTTAGCGTACAAAGGTTGTTGTTGTTTTTTAATCTTATATTTTTAGATGACTAGAACTGGGAGATATTAGCTTCAAAACACAATGGATTTATATCAAAGAGCCTCGCTGATTCCAAATTCAGAATAGATATCAATATACCAATATCACAATTTTTTTTTCTTGTTTTCCAATATTCTGTCCGGGAGCTTTTCAAAAAAAGAGGGTATAACAATGTACTGAATATGCTATAAGTGTAGCTTTCTAACAATAGGTTGCTTGAGTAAACCACTTAAACACAGCAAACTGCTGTCAGATTATTAAGAATTTTAAGTTGAATGGCATGAAATGCATAACAGAAGAAGTCAGTAACAATATGGTGAAGTCTAAATCCAGAGCCGTGCATTTTTGGACAGACAAGGAGACACAGTTCATGATGTGAAAACATGGAATGGCGACCTGTTCAAAAAAGTGGCAGAACAGCTGGACCATTCTTGATTGTTTGGTTTGTGACGTAATAGGTCAACTGGAAAAGGTCTAACAAGCTGATAGGGGGTATATCGCCACCTATAGTAGCGGAGTCGGACATACTTTGGTCAATAATTTCTTTATTTAATTTTTTTTAAATTTTATATACTTTATTAATCCCTGAGGGGAAATTCAATTTTTTCACTCTGCACGAAGTGGAGAGATGTCAGAGTGGGGCTGCCCATGACAGGCGTTCCAAGCGGTTGGGGGGTTCGATGCCTTGCGCAAGGGCACCTCGGCAGTGTCCAGGAGGTGAACTGGCACCTCTCCAGCTACCAGTCCACACTCCATATTTTTTTGGTCCGGACGGGGACTTCAACAGGCGACCTCTGGTTCCCAACCCAAGTCCCTATGGACTGAGCTACAGCTCAGAGGAAATTGATTTTCCTCCCGTGCATGTTCACTGGGACAAGGACAATAGTCCAATTAAATGGCCTTGTCAAACTATAACTGTAGCTCCACTCAACTGTGCATGTAAACATAGTCAGTGTTTTCACCCAGGAGGAGTTTAGTACAAGTGTGTAACTCATGCTAGTGGTGTTACCACCTGTCTCAGGTTGACTGCTGTTACTGGCCTATTGTTACTGATTGTTAGAATAAAGAGATATCAAAAGCAAAAGACTCTGATGCCAAATGTATCTTCTGAAGCAATATGGAAACTGCTTCATCCTTGTCACCCTGTATTAATCTTCCAGAACTCAGTCTCCACCTCATTCATTCCTCCTGTTATGCATCTGTGCAGTCTCAACCCAATCACCAGAATAAAGGTCTGCATTGTACAATTTTGTAAATTACAAAAATGTAACATTTGTAAATCATAATGTAGTGGATATCTTGACACTTTATTTTCCTTCACATTACAACAACATTGTATTTAACATGTAGTATAAAACTATTTGGTTATGGTTAGGAAACCTCATGTACCTGCTTTTAGTGCCACAATGGCAGTGCAGCCAGCACACAGTGAAATGAGTGGGTCAAGCTCACTAGGGTTTAGGTAAGGTCAACATCCTTTCTTATTATGTGAAACCAAAGGTATTAGTATATACTGTGGCTTGCCAGAAGCTAGTATGGCTGTAAGGCCTAGTGATCATTAAATCCCCTAGACTTGACAGCCAGTACTACCTGTCCTCTTATATAAGATAAACACCGATTATTGACCCGTATAAGTTAGTCCAAATTTGAAGCACATGCTCTCCAGGTATATCTTTTAGCTAAATTAGGGGCGTGTCAATATGGATGGCAATATTAGTCTGCCACTCAGTCCATAACTCTGCTTCAGTCAGTGATTGTCATGGAGACACTGAGCGACAGGCTGCCAGTAGCCAGCTCAGGTGGCAGCAGCTGTTTGTCCATGGCGGCTGCTAAATGCACCCTGTCTGTCTTCACTGCTGCTGTTGCATTCATGATAAGGTGCACCTTAATGCTGATGATATGAGTCTGATCTGAGTCCTGTTGCTCACTGTGCTCTACAAATAACTACAGCAAATAATGAATACAAATTAAACGTCGACAAGAGGCTTTCATACCACCTGCCCAAAAACATGCAAATCCACAATCAATACATCAATTCAGCCAACACATTAGTAATCATTGACTCAATAACTGATAAAGTATTTGTCAAATCAATATCAAAGCAGACTGAAGGGAGGGCTGTTCAATTAGAGCAGAGAGTAAAGCAATGAACAAATTAATGTATTCTTGGCACACACACTCATACCAGACCTATGATTTGTGTTTACACTGGAATACACACTTATCGGTGGAAATGTTCACACACAATACAGTAAGCTTTAGTGGTGATTATAATGAGACAAGAAGCTAAACCCAAACACACAGAGGCACAAACACACACACACACACACAGACACACACACACACACACACACACACACACACACTAAGCATGCCACTTACCAGCCACGTCCCTGCTGCTGTCTCTCAACTGTGCATATATTCCAGCGTGTGTGTGTTTTGGTGAGTATGTTAGAGGACAGGGTTCTAACACACTATCCAGCCCTCAGTCAGAGCCATGGTAAACGTCATCATCAGCTAACAATAGATCCTGTAGGAAGGAGAGCTAAGCAAGCGGCTGGATGCAGGACAATAATAGGCAACCTCTCCTCAGGTAGGAATGGATGGAGGGAGGAAGGGAGCCTACAGCGCATGCCTGGCAGAAAATCCCAGGGTATTATAACATCACATGACCACCTATCCTCCGTCAGTCGCAGAGCCAGTCAAGGAGATGAAAGCAAGGAGAGAAACAGGCAGAGAGAGGACACGAGTGAATGGGTGGAGGGGGGCGACGTCACAGTTGTGCACAATTCCTCCTTTTCATTACGGTGACAGAGACACAGGGAGGAGGCATGAGCCAATAAGACTTGAGGACCATCTGCTGGTTGAAACCCCTCCCTGAGCAGAAAAGCCAACACTAACAGAGGCAAACATGGAAAGGAGAGACAAAGGAAAAGCCCAGAGAGAGAAGCAAGAGATCAGCCTACAGACAGCAAGAGAAAAGGAATAAAAAAGTATTTAGCCTACTTTGTTTAAAATAAACACAGTGAAACGGAAAGGATATAAAAAGCGAGAAAATCTCAGTAGGTCACAGGCTTATATCAAAAAATCGATCGTATCATCTAGATGCAGAGAGGAGGTTGTATGTTTTCTGTTTGGGACAGGTGCTAGATAACATTCACTCCAGGAAAAAATGGACTGACCCCATGTGCAGTTTTGAATCTAAACATATTCTATCCTTTGTCATGTAAACCAATAACACAGTGCGTATGACACTTTTTTGGGAGCTTTAATGTCAATTTTTATGTCTCCACACTGGCAACAGCCATGGCCAGAGGCATTGTGTTTTCAGGTTGTCTGTCCGTCCCATTTTTGTGAATGTGGTATCTCAGAACACGTTGAGAGAATATTCTCACATTTGGCACAAACATCCACTTTGAGTAAAGGATGAATTGATTTGAATTTGGAGGGCAAAGGTCAAAGTTCAAGGTCACTGTGACCTTATCCATTAAGAAAATGTTCATATGTGTATATGTATGTATATATATATATATATGTGTATGTATATATATATATATACATATATGTATATATATATATATATATAAACATCATAACACCAGAAAAAGATGCTAGATTTGTCGCTAGTCGTTTTTAATAAAGAAAAAGTCACTAAAAGGATTGTAAAAGTCTCCAGATCAACTCGGAACAATGGAATGAAATGAAACTTGAAAAATGCTCCGGTGGTTTATATTTCAAGATCGCTGATTCGCTCATTTCGCTGTCAATCAAAAACGGATTCAGCCTCAGACAGATCATCCAATCATCATGCAGAAGCCCAGCGTCCAGGCCAGCCGAGGCCAGCCCACTGCCCCATAGACCCCCAGAGACGCTGAGTGTCCGATGGGCGGGACAAAACCGAGCATTTATCCAATGACTGTCTAGTTTCGCTGCAGTGGAACAACCCACTCTATGCTTCCCCATTGAAGTCTTTGGACACTGAGCTTCCACTGTTTAATGCACTGTGACGCTACGGGAATGAATGAGAAGAAAGTCACGTCAGTGACCTGTGATAATAAGTAGCTGATTCTCAACAAAAGTTGAACGCGTTCTAGCGCATATTTAGTCAATGAAATGTAAACACAACAGTACATATTTGACCACTTATTTTTTGACATTTTAGGGGAAGCTGAGGTTCCCTTGCAGTCTTAGAGCAATCACCACTGATATATATATATATATATATATATATATACATATATAGTTAGTTAGTTAGAATATGTCGAGATCACCTGGAGGGAATTTCTTCAAATTTGGCACAAACAACTTGCATCTGTCTCATTTTTTGAATCTCAAGAAGGCCTTGCTGGAATATCTTCAAATTTGATACAAACATCCACTTGGACTCAAGAATGAACTGATCAGAATTGATAGTCAAAGGTCAAAGGTCAAGGTTAGTATGACCTCAAAAACATATTTTAGGCCATAACTCAAGAATTCATATGCTAATTATGAGAAAACTTCACACTGACTTCTAGTAGGATAAAATAATGAAGTGAGGACATTTAATAATATCCAAAAAGGTCAAATGTCAGCTTCACTGTGACATTGCAATGTTCTGCATGAAACACTCCTGCATTGTAAAAAAGGATTTTTGAGGGGTGTAAATACAATCCATGCAAATTGTTTAAAACTTACCTTAATGTATTAGTCAGTAATTCAAATATATTATAATGGGTAAATTCTACCTGCACTACCCATTTTTTAACAGTAGTAACAACTGCAACATAAAAATGTAGGGATTTGCTAAAGGCAAGTTGGTTATTGATTATTGATTACCAATGGTAATTAGTTGAGAAATTAAATTATTAATATGTATTAATAATTCCGGGGCACCACCCTGGATACAGGGATCAATGACCAACTGGTTTTTAGACAAAAAGGGAAAAATCCTCATCTCAGTTTGCTAATATAGGTGAATATTAACAATCAAATAATTAGAAGGTGTGAACCCGAGCACTGACCATCACAACCAGCTACTGATACAAAAACAATGCACAAATCACCACAGAGGACTGCTATAGTAAAGTCACAAATGTTTATTAAACAATTATGATCCAACAATCACAAGCTGTTCACTAAACATACTACACTAAATTGACTTACTAGAAGCAACAAATCAAAGCATGCAAGTGGGTCTCTGTGTGCGTGTGTGCATATGTGCATATGTGTATTTGTGTGTGTGTGTGTGTGTGTGTGTGTGTGTGAAGGGAGAGAGGTAGAGAGAAAGAGAATGGCAGGCGTGGCCTCTTGAGGGACACACCACGTCACGCCAGGTACTGATAAGAGTAACGCGGGAAATTTGAGGGAAGAAGTACTGAGGTGGGATACAAGAGCAAGACAATGGGTCATAAAACAGCTGGCCACATGTGCACCTTTAAAGTACGCACAAGATGGCATCCGGCGGGATCAAACACACTGTATGCTCTAACAGAATAGCTGTGCCAACACGTGTAGGTATGTAGAGTGTGGTAATGGCGAACTGCCCTGAAGGAGTTGCTCACAAGACAATGTGTGATTTTACCACAGGTATAATGTGTGTATGTGTGTGTGCGTGCGAGTATGCGTGTAGGTTAGTTAAAAGAGGGGGGAAGAGAGAGAGAGGAAAGGCGAGTGGGCGCTCGTAATCAGCGCGAGGTAAAAGCGGCCGTGGAGGAAAACAATGGTCACTTTCCTATCCCTCAGAGGCCGGTAGACTAACTGGGTCAGCCTACCGTCCAATGGTCCATGTTACAGATAGGAATGCGGCGTATTGTGAGCGCGCGACCCGGCACACTAACGGCACAATCAGTTTGCTCTGGCGAGCACAACAACAAGCAGCAATCAGTGATTAGATTATCAAAGAAAGGGACACGGCTGCCCTCAAAGTTCACAAAATCACAGTTAAAGTCACTCTTAAGTCACACGCTATATATAAAGTCTCTGCCCAAGCTCTCTTAAGCCTGATTTATGGTCCTGCGGCGTACCTACGATGTACCTACGTCGTTGCCGTGACGCCGTCGTGACACCGTCGTGACACCGTCGTGAACCCTTCGAACTTCTCCGTCACTCCATTTCGTCGCGGTGCAATTCACCGCCAGAGCGGTAGGAGGCTGCGTTCCTTTCCTGAATGGTTATCGTCGTCTCTAGTTGATTCTTTGTTTAGCTTCCGGCTTTTCCGGTCACAGAGAAATGAACGCGGAGCACGGACAGACGGCTCCGTCCGTATCCGTATCCGTATTGAACGTTGAGCATAAATGGGCCTTAATACTGCAACATCTACATCGCAACAGAAGATGTTTAAAGATGGCGGGGATGGCGCAATCTGGAAATACGGAACCGGAAATGCGTTGCTACCAAGCAAACCAATCACAGCCCTCTCGGTCTGCGCTCGGTCTGCGTCGCCTCGACGTGTAGTTACATTTTTGGGGAGGTGCACGTCAGTCTACGCCGGGGGCTACGGCGAGCCTTCTGCGTAGCCACGTACCCTACGACGTAGCGACGTCGTTGATTTAACGCAGGACCATAAATCAGGCTTTAGCGTCCTACAGCGGAATGAAAGATGCTGTCCTCAGTGTGGCAGAAGAGGGATCAGCTGAGTCGACTCGGTTGAAGAAACGGGACCTTGGTGACTCCGTCTTCCTCGGGAGAAAAAGGGGGTTCTCCAAAATCTGCAGATGCTGAGGAACGGCGGGGTTGCTCGGCGTTCCTCTGGTGTTCCGTGGAGTGTTAAAAACAAAAGAAAAAGTGTCTTTCCTCGTCCAGCGAGTCGAGAAACAAAAGGGCGGCCTAGGTCGGTTAAATTCAAACGTTTGAGGTGCTCCCTAGCAGTAACTTGCGCACAGAAAGCTTTGGCTCCTTCCAGCAGCTCGTCACTCGGGGATCGCGAGGGGCGTCAGCGCGCAGCGGCTATTAAAGTCTCAGTGACGTCATAGAAGGTTCCTTCTGACTCCACCTGAACCTGGCTGCTGTCGCCCAATAGGGAGCAAGAGTTTGAATTTCAAAAGTGATTTACACTTTTATAGCTACCGGACCGATGGAAGCTTGGCGCGTTTCCTTTGTTCTTAGACTGGCTGGTTTTGTCAAGGCCTCTCTATTGTTTAAAACATGCGGCTGAGGTCCCAACAAAAATAAATAACAAAATTTACCCAAAGACCTTGGGCCTTGCACTACAATGTGTGCATGAGTCAGGACCTGCATCATTTAAACTTGGGAGGTGTTATGGCTGCGGCCGTATATTGTGACATTTATTGCAGGTATGTTGTTTTGTTATGTGAGAGTAAGACCTCTTCTCTTTCTGAGGATCTGTGCCAGGTGCCGCTCCCGTCTCCTTCCCTGAGTGGTGGGTTCTGGCTGGTCGTGGCTGCTGCTGATTGGATGTCGCG
>NC_065529.1:1123921-1136347 GCF_006386435.1 Epinephelus moara
CTAATCAATAAAATGTAGGCTGTAAAGCCACCAGTATACCTCTATGTATATGTAAAATGAGAAGGTGTGTGGACACTCTACTAAATAAATGAGTAAAGAGACCGAGCAGCAATTATCAGATTTATCTGAAGAAAAAACAAATAGTAATGCAAATAATTATACCACAATGCAAAGTACCAGTACAACTCACAGTAAATTATACCAATATGTACAGTATCAGTACAAACAACAGTAGACATGTAAGGGATAATGTATAGTGAGCCGGTGACTGTTGAAAAATAACTCAGAGGACAGGGGAATGGAACCCCAACGTGCAGCGGAGTTATTTTTCAACAGTCACCGGCTCACTATACATTCTCACACACACACTCACTACTAAAACATTCAAATGTTACAACTGGCATCAATATTATTAAACTGCTGGCAGAGTGTATTGACAGAGGAGAGGCGTTCACCAGACAAACGGGAGCGGAAGAGAGGATTTTACTCCACTTCTCCCGGTCGGAGATGCTGTGTGCCCAGTAGCTGCGGCGGCAGCGGCGGGGGAGAATAATGGTAGAATGGCAACGAGGATGTCAGCCGACCAACACTCGCTACCCGGTCCCTGGTTGCGGCGATTTGCGATGCTGGCCAGCTAGGAATGAACTAGCAGCCAGGACAGTACAGTCCTCTCTCGGCTAGCTAACATTTAGCCGTGTTACTTACTGATCCATTAGAAAGAAGCCTCTTTGGTCACGGAGCTCCCTCCATCTCTTGAACGCCTGACTGAGGTTTACTCTTGTTTTTCCTCTTCTTTTATCACTCTCCTTTTTGTGCATCCTCGCCTCCTCAGACAGATTAGCTTGTTTTCTTTTGGGAGGCCGTTTTTCACTTATCTCCAAACTTTGTCCGTCTGCCATTGTGCTCCTGATTCAACTATCTCATGCCCCGACCAGTTCCTCATAAGGACCAGCTCCAGTCCCTGATTGGCTGACCGACCAGTTTGGCAATATATGACGCATTTCCTGCCGTAAAGCAGATTTTTTCCGCGAAAATTCATCCCCGGTGTTTCCTGCCGTAAAGCAGATTTTTTCCGCGAAAATTCATCCCCGGTGGCAGAAGCTTATTGCAAAGCCACTAACTAACCTATGTAAACGCTGATAGTCTGATTTTACTGTGTATACTACCCTGTGCAACCCACATTATTTTCATAATGATATATATAGGCAAAAATGCTGTCTGTTGCTTCTTTAATGTCAAGTTGTTTAACAAGAGTTGTAGTCAGTGTACTTCTGTGTAATGTGCCATGCATGCAAGACGAAAGTTCATCGGCGCGGTGGCGCCATCTTCGCCATTTTAATGACCAAAGACAGGGGAGATATGGCTGGAAGAAATAACATAGTCATTGGGATTACAGCGTAAAGGGGAAAACTGCCTATAAACTGGGTTTACAGCAGAATTATATGCGCTGTTGTTTCGTGTGTTTTACAAGACGAAGTGAACATAGACAGTTTGGCGCCCTCCGTGGGGTCCATGTCATTGGTCCAATAGCCCATTGGTCCGACATCCCATTAGTCCGACGTCCCGTTGTTCCGATATGTGATTATACTAGGCTATACTGTATTTTTTCATTTTAACCCACACCATGATCTTTTCCTGACCCTAACCAAGTGGTTTTTGTGCCTAAACCTAACCAGACCTTAACCACAGGGCATCATGATGATTTCGGAACAACGGGACTTCGGAATAATGGTTTTAATATGGTCGGAACAATGGGATGTCGGACCAATGGGCTGTCAGACCAATGGGCAGTTCCCCCTCCGTGGTGCTCTCTTACCGACTTGGAAACAAAGGCCAGCTGAAACCGTCTTATGACTCTTTTAACACAAACAGTGACTTTACCTTGCTGAGATCAATATTAATATAACTGCATGGTATATTTAGAATAATTTACTTGCTTTACTGTGCCGTAATAAGGTGGGGAGTGGAGGCTGCAGTGCGTACGCTACTCACAGCCACAAGTTGCGCGTCTTGCTCCGCAGCAAGCACTCTAACGTTTGGTAATTTGACACGTTTGCTTGGGTTCAAAGTCAAACAGAAACTAACAAACACACAGACAGACTTGTTCAGCTCTCCTGTGCTGTAAGGTAAATGTTTCTGTCCATGCGCGTAATCTCCACTGTGGTCCCCCTTATTTACGAATGGGCCTCAGTTTCAGTCAGACTTGCGATGGAATTCTTTGTAAATATGACGACGCATCGCTCCGTCTCTCATCCAGCTGCTCTCCGCTGTTATTATCAGGGACGCATTTAACTGCCTTGCTGTGATTTCACCCATTCTCGCTGTAGAAGAAGTTATGCTGTCCTCTACGCCCTTAATGCAACTAATATAGACTAGTGCAGGTGATGGTCATATAGAATTGCAGGAATTTTGTTTCAAATAACATTAATTTACAATTATGTATCCCCTTTATTTGATAATATGCATTTTACTTTTTCAAGCCATGTTTCCAGAGGCTTTCTACATAATGCTGCTCTCACAATCTGGATGTAAAATTTAGATAATAACCTAATTGTAGTTTAATTTGAAATTCTGTAGTGACAGAGTAAAATGTGACACTGTTACAGGGGAGACATGAAAAATATCATGCTTACCAGAGCTGAGAGTTAAAAATGTGTTGATGTCAAAATGCAAAGTTAAATACAGTAGTACATAAATTTATAAATATATTTCGACCTGAAGATTTACTTATTCACCGGGTCCCAGGACATCTGTTGTTTCCAGGTCTGGCACTACCAAATCTTTGCCTTTCTATCCTGTTCATCAACCTACAGGTGTTGGACTCACCTGTCTGCAGCTTTCATTTATGTATGTTTTCAGAAATAAGCAAATACATTGACTTTAAGACCGTAGTTACAATACACTGTATTGACACTGACTGAAGACCCTAACCTGAGGAATAAAATGAGGAAAATTTCCCCTGATACAGTAAATGTGTCACGCATGTAGAGATACAGTGCTCATTTTCACGTTGTGGTAGGTGATTAGTGGGGATTTGGTTGTTTGATAAATTGAAGCGTATCCCTTCACCTAAGCACATTGGAAACTGAGTCCTTTTCTGTGTATCCAGGCCTTAACCCTATGGGCCCTAGGCCTTTTTTGGGGTATTTTTCCTGCATGCTATATCATGTTTTTTTCAGGACAATCTGGGCAATCCAGATTGAATTCCATTCATTCCATGACCTTCTATATGCCTGTATTTTATATTAAATTTTATATCAATGAAAAAACAAAATCCGTGTGACTAAATTCTTACATTTTTACATGTATCTCACCATAGCAAGTTGGAAGTAGACATATTCTGCCATATATGAAGAGGGGAGAGTCTCTGGAATCTGGCAATGTAAGAACCATGATGCTGGGACAATCTGTCACTTCACAGCTGTCCAAAACATGTGGTTTGTGCCAGGCCGACATGATTGCCAGCATTTTTTCATTATTGCAAGAAATTCCATCGACTCATTCACAAGTCAAAAATGTATTTTATCTGAAAGAAACATGCAATATTTACATCTAAGATAATAGAAAAATAGTCAACCAAGTGCAATGATGTCCTCCAAGATAATATTTGCCACTTTGTTTGCAGTTAAAAAAAAATTGGGCCATGGGTGGGGGGGTGTCCCCCTCAATGTATATGGTGACTACTGCCCTGTAAGCATGCATAATTAGGCTACAAGTGTCTGGGTGCGCAAAGGTGAAGTGCGCTTGTCTTGTCATACAAAGTTTGATGGAGTGTCAACTGGACAATATGGAGATATTTGCATCTTGAAAGCCGGACTACAAATGTGGATAGACAGGGAGAAACACACGCAAGCCTAAGACGTGGTAAGATACGATATTCCTCACTATATCAAGTGACTGATAACAAGATCTGTATAATGGGTTGTAAAGAAATTCGTCGGGTTTTTATTTTGTAGACAATTGATTTGGATTTATAGCGTGATGGGATGACAGCACAATGATGTGTGGTATCACTGGAAAATTCTGGTCCTGCACTTTAAAGTCATATGCGTGGCATTTCTGTGCGAGCCTGTATTCGCGAGTAGCCCAATCCATCTAAGAGTAATGTGCAAAGCTGTATGAAACCTCTGTTATACATCAACTTTATCATTTTTTTTCGCTGTGAAAACATTGGACTACCGACAAGTGCTTAGTCTTGTCGGAAAGCTATGGTTCCCCTCACAGTCGCAGAGAAAATCGATAGAGAAGAACAGGTGTGAATTTGGACTATGCGTCGTTCAGGCCCATAGGGTTAAAGATAACATAAGACAGACGGCATACTTCTATATCGAACTTTCTTTTCCTCCTCCTCCCACATCTGAAGGCTTGGACCTTTTCATTATTATGAAATGCAGGTAAAATGTAAATATCTACTTATCTTGACCAGATTTTGACACAGACCCCACACTCTGTGTGCACAGTACAGGTGCAGGGGCAGGGCAGATGAAAAATTTTGAGGAACAGGGGTGCAAAGTGTATTTCTTTCTTGCTTTCTTGCTTGCTTTCTCTCTTTCTATCTTTTTTTTCTGTATTTGTTCATTTGTTACCTCCGGAAAAAAATAGGATGGGCGCCCACTGGTGAATTTTTATTATTTTTATTTTTTATTTTATTTTCATTTTTTTCCCAGCGCCCACCAGACAATGTGGTGCCTTAGGCGACCGCCTATATCGCCTATGCCTTAAGCCGGCCCTGGCCAACCTTTTACAGCAGGGTAAATGCAGCACACCCCCCTTTGCCCCCCGGGTATGAGTCATAATCTTAGATTTTGCAAAACGAATTTTGTATGGCTCTCTGCAGCCACTTATGGGATATTAACTTTTCACATTTGTGTTGAACCCAAGTGACAGAATTTTCCAAGACTTGCTTAGCAAAGCTTTGCTGTGGTATCTGAACAGATGTAGCATCTGTGCTCCAAGTTTGGTAACAATTACTCAAGCCAATATTGATTAATGCACATTTATGTAAAATTGAAGTTAAAGACAAATGTTTAAGACCGGACAATTTAGAACGACTGAAGTATCAGTATGTCCTTGATACTTTGGATTGATGATAATTGTAATATTTCAGGACAAGTGGCCCAGTGGTTTCTGACATGTTCTTAAAAAAAAGGATTTAGAGAAAATTGAGAAAAAGTTGCAATATTTGTCATTTTTAAAGCAGTAGACAGCAATCATCAACTGGCAGCCCACAGGTCATACAGCGCAGTCTTGATTCCAACCTACAGCCCTTTGCTGCATGTCATCCTCTCTCTGTCAGCCTTTCACGCTAAATGCTGTCCTATCAAATGGATGCAAAATGTCAAAAAAAGTATTTAAAATGATAAAAGAAATTGGACTCTAAACCAAGATGTTTTCAAGATAATTGCAAAAATTGATTGTTAGAGGGCTACCTTCTGTCTATTTTTTTTCTGTGCCTAAGGAGTGGGCAGAGTTTGCAACCCACCTGCCAATTTTCGGTGACTTTTGGCCTTACCTTTTTTGCTGGCGAAAGAAAGCATAGGACTCCAGCAATGACATGCAGCTTTGACCCCTCAAAATACTGTGGCAAAGGCTGTCACTGATTTGGTCAACTGCCTGAAGACTGATGATAGATTTGTTGTATTGTTGTGGAGGTGAACAGAAGAAACAGCAGACCACTGAAATGTGTTAATTTATTAGTGAGAGCACAGAGAGGAGGACAGGTGGCAGGAAGAAAATACAGATATCATATTTGGATGTATACAGATGATGTACTCTAAACACAAAAGGCTAAATTCGGCCTGGGCCTAAGAGCCCATGGTGCCTAAAAATTCCCAGATTAATTGTATGTTGGTCAATTCGACCATGTAAACAGATATGTGTCAGTTTTTTAATTTAACTGTCACAATGTACAGAGTGACAAGCAGAAGACTAAAGACTTAACACAGCCTTTTTAATCCCATCACTTTCTCACACTGCTAATCTCAACACAAGGTACAACAGACCTGGGGGGTATTCCAGAAAGCAGGTTTAGTGAAAACTCTGAGTATGTTAACCCTGAAATGAGGGAAACTCTGGGTTTTCAGTTCCAGACAGAGAGGTAATTCAAACTCAGAGTCAATCACCATGGCAACTGACTCTCTGTGAACCTAACCTGCTCGCTGGCAGGTTTTCTATAAGAAACCCTGAGTTCACCCTGTCTCCTCCCTACTGCTGAGCCTGAAGCAAGCTGGCAGACAGACATGGGTTGTCCGTATGTAGGAAATCCTATCGATATCGAGGCAGAATTAATTAACAATGCCTTATGCCGGGAGGGGATCTTCAGACCCCGTTTAGATGTGCTGTCATTCCCCAGTGAATATCTGTTTGAACCGTACTGTTTTTCATTTGACTCAATCATTTACCTCAACAACATTCTCCGGCCACGCATATCAAATCTGACACACCGCAGACGTGTGCTCTCATCAGAGCAAATGTGCATCGCACTACGTTTTTTTGTGAACGGTAGCTTTTTATATGATATTGGTGGCCTACAGTATATAATGAAATAGCCACTGAATGACAGGTTATTTAAGCTACTTTGTTTAATAAATCAAATATGAATAAAACTAAAGAAAGGTACAGTCATGGCCAAGTCAAATATGCCTTACTTGTTTGAATGATATTTTTATATTTAATTTAAAGTTGCTTTCAAGTGTGTTTTTCCCCTGTGAGATTGCACCTACATTAAAATATTTTTTTATTCAAAACCACTCCACCACTTTTTCACCTGTATGCTCCAATTTTAATTAAATGTGGTTAAATGTAAATTAATGGCAGGGCTCTCAAGTTTTGGTGTCAGTTCAGAGTGAGATATTTGCTGGGTGGCGAAGGGGGGGGGGGGGGGGTTCTTGGGTATGGTAGTTTTTAAAGGATTCAAATTTCAAATAAGTCATCAACCATCTATATGTGCTTAAAATAGCTGCCGAAATTAGCAAGGATTCTTTTTTAATATTTTTTGGGGGGGGGTCCTTGACAGGACAGTTACGCGTGAAAGGGAGAGAGAGACAAAGGGAGTGACATGCAGCAAGGTGCCACAGGCCGGAGTTGAACCCGGGCCGCTGCGGCAAAACCAACATATATGGAACGCCTGCTCTATCCACTAAGCCACCAACATCCCATCAAGCCAACTCTGCTTGCTAAATTTCACATGCCACCTCTCTCTCCTTGGCAGCTTTAGCAGTGTTACTTTTTTTATGAAATATATGCTCATATTCGCTGTAGGCATTCATGAGCACCTCCAATTCCACAGGTGTAAAATAAGTTGATCGCTTTTTCTCTCCGGTTGCCATGGTGAATCGAGGTATTGGGACTCCACTGATGATGGCTTTTTATTGTGGTTGTGCACATGCTTAACTCAAGGTGTGCATACTCAGAGTTGATTGAACTAATTCAAATCAGCTGTTCTGGAACAGGATACTCAGTTTCCCAGCTCAGGGTAAGTCAACTCAGAGTTCAGGATTAGACTTGGAGTTTGTTGAACCTCTTACCTGGAATACCCCTCTGGCTGTCTGTCACACACACAGGAAGTCAGATTGGGGATTGCTGTCAGATGTTGTGGGGAAAGTCTTTCACCATGGCACAGAAAGTCTGATTGCAGCATTCATAAACACACAAAAACAAAGGCATCACACACACTTATACACACATGGCTGTTCTACTGTCAGATTCATATGCACTATGAATATGTATCATTATCAACCAACAACAATAACATCAATATGAGTCATCTGTAAAGAAGTAATGATGATGACTGGGGGTGAAGACATTCCCAATTTGATTCCTGTGTCAACAGAGAGAAAAAGAAAAAGTTTTGAGTTTTTTGAAAAAACAGATTAAATCTTTATTAAAAGAGAAAAGAGCACATTCAATGAACCATTTAAAAAAAAAAAAGACCATAACCTTTTTTGACTCCTCCTCATACTCCAGTATTATACATGCTTTCACTGAATACTTTCATTCATTCACCCTTCATTCATTATCTGTAATTATTTATCCTAGTCAGGGTTGTGGGGGGCTGACATTGGGTGAGAGGTAGGATACAATTTAGAGTCACCAATTAACCTAATGTGCTTCAGACTGTGGGAAGAAGCTGCAGAAACTGAAGATGACCCTTTTTATTTTGCTATAAGAAAAACAAAAATGAAAACATGTTCTCTAATAATAATAATAAGTATCATTATTATTATTATTATTATTATTATTATTATTATTAATAACACTAATTAACACTATTACAGAGCCCCTCCATCATGGCTGTAAAAAACAGAGAAGAAAACCAAAAGCACTAAACACATTCCACAGTATGGATGTTCCACCCTGCCAAACACCTCTTCTTTTTCTTTTTTTGGGGCATTTTTTGCTTTTAATGGACAGGACAGTTAAGTGTGAAGGGTGGAGAGAGAGAGGGGATGACATGCAGCAAAGGGCCACAGGCTGGACTTGAACCCGGGCCGCTGCAACAACAGCCTTGTACATGGGGCGCCTGCTCTACCACTAAGCCACCGACGCCCCAACCAAACACCTTTTCTTGATAGTTCAGACTGTGTGGTTGTCACCTTTTCTTGATACAGAGAAACACCTAAGACCACTTAAGTCCCAATGAGTTATACTTCCAAATAATAAGGTAAACATCTCTGATAGATCTGCTTGGAATACAGTAACTTAACATGTATGATCTAGTCCATTGCTTTTTTTCACTGTGCCAGAGTCTTTGAGAAAAAGTCTCGATAGAGTAAAAACTCCTCTTTCCACACTGCTATTAAGGACATCAAGAACATCTCTCCCTAATGTGGACCAAAAAGCTTAATACAAGTCCCCCAAGAAACCATCAATGCCCGGAACTCTTCTATTCTCCATTCAGTGCCACCTGGAATTATTTGAGAGAAAATGGACATGCCAGCTCGGCATTTGTTGGCATTTATATTTAGTTGTAAAGGAATTGCGATACGACATGGTACTTTTTCTACGCCCACAACTGTTGAGCATGACAAAATTCCACAGCTCTCTTCCTGACATCTGGAATCTGTGAGCTCATGCCCATCAGCTCTCCAAAAACAGTGTATGAGGCAAGCCTAGAACAAGCAGGGTGGAGGGCACGCATATCCAAAAACCTTTAACGGGTGCTGGATCAAAAAATCAAACTAAAGCAAAAACCAGACAGGAGATCTGCACATTATATTAAAAGCCTCCAGTAGTAGTACAATAATCACCATCACAAAGCAATGATGGTGATTTTAAAATGCCTGATGAAGATCTCTGTTAGATCAAAATGAGGCAGGTTTGACCATTTTTCTTTCCATTAAAGACGACTTTGGAAAGAGCCATTCTTATGCTTTCATCCCAAGCAGATCTGCCTATACTACAAGCTTTTGTCTCTCTGTCCTCTTTAATACTGGAGATCCACAATCTCAGCCTCTAGGGAGCTCTATATTCATCACATAAGCACAACATCTCAAGGCAATTGAATCGAACGCAACTGGACTTGGTTTTGTCTTAGAAGACGTTTCACCTCTTATCCAAGAGGCTTCATCAGTTCAGGTGAAACGTCTTCTAAGACAAAACCAAGTCCAGTTGCGTTCGATTCAATTGCCTTGAGATAACTATGACCTGGATGAATGAGAATATCCACAGGCATAAGCACAACACTGTGCACAAAGTGGTCGGTCCCAGGGGCACAGACTGTGTGGTTGTCTCCAAGCTTAGATGTTTGTGGTGGGTTGCTCCTTTAATGCAGTGTGTTTCAGTCATTAAGTGCGAGTGAATGCAGCCCCAGACCTGCCTTCTCCCCCAACCACACCCCTAATTAGTGCCAGATATAAGGACCTTGGTGGCTGTGCTCATTCTTTGTCTCTTGTCCTCTTCCCTGTTGTGGTTGTTTGTTAGCAGATATGTTGTAAATTCCTTTAGACAAGTCAATGCTTTTAACCCTGTGTGCTAAGTTGCTTACCTTTTATTTTCAGCTTTGCTCAGATCCATTATCCAAGCACAATGCATGTGGAACCTTTTGTATGTTTACCTGCTGCGGTTTTGCGATCTTTGTTTTGCTGTTTTGCTGCTTTGTACCTATTTTTCTGTTAATAAACCAACTAGGGTGTTGGTTCTTTTCTTTTAGTGAGGCAGAGTGCCATCTTTTTGGGAGGTGAGGCACCTATGCATGCAATGCAATGCATGTGAGTAAAAGCACTGGGACATGAGTTTAGATTGTACCATTTTGCCGTGAGTATTGCAGTGTTGCACTTGTGGTGAATAGGTGGCACCTCTGGGCACTCCTTATTGTAGTCTGCCTCTCCATGAGTGGCTTCTGCTCACTTCCCCTAGTTTTGTTTTGTTAAGTTTTGTGTTGGACAGAATATTTTTTCTAAAAGATTTTGGATTAAGACTGTCTTGAGCTAATTGTAATAAACAGTATTTTAAAAATTGGCATCAAATCAAATCAAACTTTATTTATATAGCGCTTTTCATACATTAAAAATGCAACACAAAGTGCTTCACAAAAAAAACATACAACAAAAATACTACAAATATTGAAAACCCACCCCTCCCACCCCCACACATAAACACACACACACACACACACACACACACAGTCAATATAGTAACATGTCAGGGCACTGAGGCACCAGGGGCCTGTATCACGAAGCAGGATTAATGTCTTAGCGAGGTAACGTCAGGGTTAACCCTGGGTTTTCGGTCTCACGAAGCCGGTTCAGTTCTTATCGGGGTAGATCACCATGGTAACTTATTCTGAACGGCTATCCTGCTCTGGAGCAGGGTAAGTTCAGGGTTGAATCTGATCCTATAAAAAGCACCACCCACTGGCCAATCAGCTGTTCGGAAAAAAATGACTCCGCTGACAGAAATGCAGCCCAGTCTTGACGGGAAGTTTAGCTAATTAATTTGATTGATTTTGATTTGAAAGTTTATTTTGAACATTAAAAAAGAAAANGATTCAAGGGTGTGATCAGTGTCAGATGTACAGGTACAGGTACTGTAGCTACTTGAACCAGTGATGAGTAATTTAAACTACACATAATTTTATTTTTTACCTTGTTTTGTCTTGATTTTTCCTTCTCTCCTCCTCTCTTTCTTCTTTCCTTACCCGTTTTTTTTTCTTCTCTATTATGTGATTTCATTGATGTTTTGACAGGGGAATTTTTTTCTTTTCTTTTTTTAATCTTGTAAATTTTATACTGTCTGTTTTTAACATTATATACAAATAAACTAATCTAAACTAAAACTAAATATTATCCATCCCGTTATGCGTTGCCACGCATGTTTCCTCCACCTGCAGCTGCCACGGTGTTGGCCTTTTCTGTAATGTTGCTTTTCTCCTCCTCATATTTTAGTAGAATTAATCTCTGATCCTCACGAGAAATACTTTTTTTGCCCTCACATACGGTGCTCTGTGAGGACGCTCAGTGACGCTGCGCTTCTCTCATGATTGTGATTTGTCCGCTGCGTGCACGTTCACAGCTTCACGCATCTCCATGGCGACGTCCCCGTGGGCAGACCGGACACACCTCCCAGTGTGGAGGCCCCCCACGAGGAAACACTGGAGCTAAAAAACTAAAAGACTAAAAGGCAATGGGATAGGTTAAAACAAGTATGAGAAAAAATAATGATAAAATGCATAAAAAATGTAAGGATTTAGAGAAATTAAAGATTTAAATATTAAAAAAATGAAGATTTAGAAATTTAATAATAATAAAATGCATAAAGATTTAAAAAAAACAAATTCTATAATGTATTATCTGACTCACCCAAGTGCACAGATTTATTAGATGAGATGTCTATAATCAAATCAGTGTTCCACATCATCCAAAGTAGACTGCAGTAGAGTCATGCCCCCTTTTTTAACAAGCATGGCCAAACATGACGCAAGGAGGAAGCACAAGGCATATTTCAGTCTTTAAATCATAGTTAAGTACATAATTTGTTATTCAAACTGTTTTAAGTAAACATGAGATGGTTTGTTACTTATACATGTAAAAAAAAAAATCATATGAAAGATTTATGGCTTTTAATCAGGATTTTTTTCAAAAATGTCTGTCCATTGGAATGGAGGGTGGATCTGAATGTCACCAGAAAATTAAAATGGAAATACTGTTGTGACTTGATTTTCTGAAGAAACAATCAGCTTAAAACATTTTATTGTGTCCACAGAATATTCAGCTCTTGAGTTTTTCAGCATTCTGTTCAAATACAATGCAAAATATATATCCAATGGGTCTCATTCATGAAAAGTGAGTAAATCTGTGTGTAGATTTGCACATAAAAGCCTACTCTACTAAAAACCTACTCCGGATTCAGGAACGCTGCGGGAAACTCAGATTTGATCGTAAACACGTGTGTATGATCATGAATGCCAATCCATCGTAAAGTGACAGC
>NC_065529.1:1136922-1144494 GCF_006386435.1 Epinephelus moara
TTTTTATTATCATCATTCAACATGTAGAAAGAACATGTAATCTATTGAGTCGATTTACATAGATAATTCACAATCATGAACCTAATCTGGATCTTAAACCTGCTAATTGCCAACTAATTTAACTAAATGTGTTATATTTTTAATATTTTTGTCATGTTTAGATTATGTGTTTCAAAGGCATCTGTGTATTGTGTACATAACAAATTAAAATTGTAATTTCCAATAGTGAAAAGCAATATCTATGTGCTTTACTAAATTTACACAAGCACTACGAGTGGTCAGGAGCAGGAGTAGATTTTGTTAGTAGCTACAAAAGGATCGGAGCTACTAAAATATTGATGAATGTGGACATGCACGTAAATTTCCGTCTGCAAACAGTTTACACACAAATTCCTTCTGCTCACGTTTCATGAATGAGACCCAATGTGTTTTAAACCAGTGTTTCCTAACTGGTGGGTTGCGGGTTCATTCTGAATGGACTGCAACGCGAGCAGAACGAATTTGTGTGTAAATTGTTCGCAGAGGGAAATTTACATGTATTTTGGCATTCATCAATGTGTAAGTAGCTCCAATCTTTTCGTAGGTATTAACAAAATTTACACCTGCTACGGACAGTACATAAATATTGCTTGTTATTATTGTTTACAATTTTAATTTGTTTTGTGCTCTGTTATGTTCACAATATGCAGATTCCTTTGAAACACATAAGCTAAATGTGAAAAAAAAAAAATAGAAATAAATCATTTAGTAAATAAATTGATATTCAGCAGATTTAAGCTTCAGATTAGGTTTCTTAAAAACATGAATGAGTTAGTTAAATAAAACTTACTTGTTAAACCAGACAGTGGGTTATTGCCTAAATTAGACTGCCTGTATTAAGATGTTTTAATAGTGGTTTAATTTCTCAACAGACAAAGAATGCTGAGGCTTAGATCAAACACTATTGTTACCTGGCTGTCCATGACCACAGGTAAGGGAGACGTGCTGCTCTACAGAGCATTTCATTTGCGTGCAGCTGCCACAAGGGAAGCTGAAGATGGAGGGGCAGGGGCCCGATTTAAATGCAGTTGTCAGGCAACCACACAGTTTAAATTAAGAATTGATGCCATGGGCCAAATTAAAAAAAACTAAAATATGACAATATAAATATAAACAGAAATAGTCATACCACTACTAACAGATGAAAATAAAATGTATTTCTCAATCCCAGTTCACCCCAAATAACTTCAGTCTCAGCATCGGAAAAGCTTCTCTCTCTCTCTCTCTCTCTCTCTCTCTCTCTCTCTCTCTCTCTCTCTCTCTCTCTCTCTGTCTCTCTCTGTCTCTGTCTCTCTCTGTCTCTGTGTTTGCGTCATGTTTGCAGGTAGAGGGGATGCACCTATCCATAGTAATTATCACCTCCTTACATGGTGGTCACTGGCTGTTCATGGGCAGGGATGTATGCTGATCGCTGACTCGCGAGAGTTTGCTGTCAATTTACCATTGATTGGCATTCATGAACATACACAAGTGCCTACGATCAAATCCAACTTTTCCGCAATGTTCATGAATCCTTTATAGGTTTTTAGTGCCCAGGATTTTTATGTGCAAATGTACTCAGATTTACTAACATTTCATGAATGAAACCCACTTTTTTAAGTACAGTAAATTTCCAGCACAGAGCTTTTATTTTTAAATGCGGTTTCCTGCTGTAGAGTGAGTGACTAATGGACAGCTACTTAACAGAAATGCAAACTACCTCGACTACATGGTCAAACGCAAGTATGACACTGAATATATCAAACTTTTTGGACCTTGAGCGAATGAATGTTTTAAAGTATGGCGTTATATTTGTGTCATAAGTCGCGCGAGCGGATAACACATCTGCACGCGCGCAGATCTCTCTCTCGTGTAAATTATTTCGTGTCACGCGCGCAGATTTCAACTGCCGCGCGCACTTGTTTGATCTTCGCGCACATATTCAGCAACAGAGTGAAGCAGAGGCAGGTGCGAGCGAGTAAAAAACAGCAGCGACACACACAACAACACTGTGCAGCTGCTTTGCGCGCGCTGGCTCGCTACTGCTCTTGCTCTCTCTCCCCTGTGATCGCTCGTGGTGGAGTTCTGCTCGCTCGAAGCAAGGACTTTTGACCATAGACATATATACATAGACGCCGCATCGAGTGCCTGAGCGCGTCCTCGCCGGCCGCCATCTTGGATGGGTCTCGCTTCGCCTCCACAGTGCATTCACTTCTATTGAGGAAGGAGCTGTATGCACAAGTAAAATAGAATAACTCACTGAATTTTCAACTGATCTTCACGAGGTTTGGTTTGTTACAAACGGCACACATGTAGTTATGATACAAGATGCTTTTGTACATTAAAAATGCGGGATTTCATGCTTTAATACTTTCTGCAGATTGCAACAGCATGTTATTTAGGTCACAACACAGTTATTTTATTCACCTCAACCCCAGAGTGCGATGGATGCTAGCACGTCTCTCTCACAGCAGCAGAACCGTAAAGTAAAAGAAATACAGTTCGAGTGAAGCGCTTGAGCCGCGGGCGGATACCCGGCTGTCAACTAAAGCCTCGACTGGTAACAAGTATGAGGGCCGTTGTGGTGAGCTAGCTCGATGCTAACTTCGGCTAGCGGTAGCGGTTAGCATCCGCCGCTAACACCCGCTTCCCAGCTCACCACAACGGCCCTCCTGCCCGTTGCAACAAAACGCTGCAGGCTCCCGTTGCCGGTGACGGCTGGGTATCGGCCCATGGCTCCAGCGCTTCACTCGGACAGTAATTCCTTTCCTTTACAGTCCTGACAACTGCTGTTGCTGCTGTCTGGGGCAGAATGCTACACAGTTGAGACCGAGAAGAGGGGCCCAGTTTGAATGTTTTGTTTACAAACTGCAACGAACAAAACTCCAGACTCTACCTTTAATAGATGAGAACTAATAAATCACTTTGATGGTGCATCACTCTAGCCCGTATTTCCCATGGAAGTATGTAGCCTATTGCAGTTCCCCAACCCATAGCAAGTTCCATGTGTGTTTTTCTCCCTCATAGTCAGCGTGTAGCTTCTTACCAGGCTAGTTAGCTAAACAAACCAAAAAAACCCACTGAGCTTCCTGTCTGTGACGGAAGCTGTCATCAGCAGAAAACCGAAAAGGCACCAACGTGGGGGGCTGGAAAATGACCAATCATAAGAGGGCCGGGGTCAGCCTTGGTCTCCGCCCCCAAAGTGTCAAAAGTCCTTGCTTCGAGCGAGCAGAACTCCACCGCGAGCGAGCACAGGGGAGAGAGAGAACGAGAGCAGGAGCGAGCCAGCGCGCGCAAAGCAGCTGCACAGTGTTGTTGTGTGTGTTGCTGCTGTTTTTTACTCGCTCGCACCTGCCTCTGCTTCACTCTGTTGCTGAATATGTGTGCGAAGATCAAACAAGTGCGCGCGGCAGTTGAAATCTGCGCGCGTGACACGAAATAATTTACACGAGAGAGAGATCTGCGCGCGTGCAGATGTGTTATCCGCTCGCGCGACTTATGACACAAATATAAGCATATGCCATATAAAGCATCACTTTATGGGGTGTCAGTGGCTTAGTGGTAGAGCAGGCGCCCCATGTAAAAGGCTGTTGCCGCAGCAGCCCGGGTTCGACGCCAGCCTGTGGCCCTTTGCTGCATGTCACTCCCTCTCTCTCTCCCCCCTTCACGCTTGTCTGTCCTGTCAAATAAAGGCTAAAAATGCCCAGAAAAATATCTTTAAAAGCATCACTTTATTCACTGATATGAGTTAACCATTCCTGAAAAATAATCTCATGTTTTTTGTTGAAAAAAGGTGTATGAAGACCATTTTTTTGTCATTTTTCTTATTAGGTGATTCTGGTGTTGAGAATCTACGTTCATCGGAATGGACGGGGGAGAAAAAAAGAGGTGGTATTTTTTTTTTTTTCTGCTAATGATTGATGAGTGCATTTAGAGTAGAAATCCACCCTTACAATACTTTTTTGTGTTTGGAACATATTGGGTTTTGACCAGGTTAGGATGACCACCATATAATCACAATGTCCCAAGTTCAATCCTGGCATGGAGCTTTGTTGCATGTAATGCCTCTCCCTCTCTCTCTTTCGCTTTCCACATTGCCAGTCTGTATCTCTACTGTCACTATCAAAGCACGGGGCCAACAACCAGCAGCTTTTTCTTTTTAACACTTACTGCAATCACTGTAGAATATCAGCCAGCTTCTCTTGGTAATACTCATAGTTTTCTTTGCAGTCCTCCCACAGGTTCAGAGGTTGGTCCTCGTTGTCAACAAATGTGTCCCAGGTGTAGGAGAAGTCCAGGGGCTTCATCACCCTCAGTTTACAGCCAGCGGCGTGAAGGGCCTTCAGTCCGGCCTGGATCTCTGTTTCCTCCCACTCAAACAGTCGAGCAGCAAAGATGCTCAGCTTGACGTTTTTCCTGGCCTTCAGCACTTCAGCTATCTTTGCTGCACAAGCAGAGCATGGACTGGAGGACACATACCTAGAAGGAAGGTGACAGAATGAAGACAAATGTTGGTAATTTTCAACAATGTCACACATTTCTGACTATCATTGTATAAAAGCCCTAGAAAGACACCAGATTTAGAGGCACTTATTTTATTGTACAACTTTTACATTTTTGTGTACAAGGGTGTTACTAAATGGACACTCCACCAATTTTGAATGTCATGTTTAGGCTTATGCTGGTTTTAAAATTTTCCAACTGGTTTGATTTAAAGCCAAATATCTAACCGTACCGATATATTGAATTATATACCTAATTTTACCACTGGGGGTCGCATTTGAGCTATTTTTCCCAATAAAAGCCCATTATAGGTGTAATGCGCTTCCAATCCACTAGGTGGCGGTAATGCTGTATTAACCGCCAATACACACAAGGTTACACAAGAAGAAGACGCAGAAGGACACCAAGGAACCTTCCTCTGACTCCGCTCTCTCAGTGGAGACACGGCGGTTGAGAGGGCCGAGCGAGAGGACGTTCCTGTAGTAGTTCCAGCCCCCCAAATAGTACCAGGAACTTCTTTAGTGGAATCGGGTTACTAGGGCAACAAACTGAATGACTGCTGAGTCCCTCGCACTTTTCCCCGCCCCCAATGAAATTTGATCTCTCGCAGCAGACAGCTGAGCGGAGCGGAGCTGCGGAGTCCCTCTGAAGCCTCTGAGACAAACTAAACAAAACACTTGTAGGCTCCTCCACTTCATTTATCAACAAACATAAACCTTATTAAGTTGTCATAATGCATGTTACAATGCAAGATAAGTTGAATATAGTCCCTTGACACGCCGCCGATGTGAAAAGCTTTTTCTTTTTTTTTTCTCTCCTCCGGATTATCTGGTTGATGTGAATTAAACCGGGTGGAGCTCTTAAACCGGACCGAACCGGTTAAATCGGAAATCGGCACAAGCCTAGTCATGTTCTGTTTTCTTGTGATGAGGAATACTATTCAGCCTGTGAAGACTGTTGTATGAGGTTTTTTGTGGCTCTTAAGAAGCTTTGTCAAGTCTGGGAGAATGACACAAGTGACATCACTGTAGTTATCTGGGCATGGAGACAACAGAATTTCAACTAAAAGAAGAATTTACCAACAAGAAAGTGTCTACTAAAAGATCCTACTCAGTTGCATTATGGGAAATGTAGGACCAAGTGTTTCAGGAGCATGACTCAGAACTACTACGTCTAAGGACCAAAAATGAGGATGTCCTCTCTGTAATGCTTTTTTTTGTTTTTTTTACTATTTTTAACCCATCTCTCACAAGTCCCAGACTTTATGGAAGCAAAATACTAAATCATTGGAGTGCCTTTGATATTTAGTTATCTATCAAAGGCTGGTGTTTTAACACTAAATGATCTGCCAGCCTCTTACAACCACATTTTATGAAATCATAAATGTGACGTTTTTATGAATGCTGTGTTGTATATGATAATACATGTGCAATATTAATGTAAAGGCAAAAACAAATGTAATATTTTCTAATTGATTATATATTGTGCTGTTGGGGTATTTAAATTCCTCATCATTTAATGCAATACATGTGTAACAAGGTTGTTTTGTTTGTTTGAAGTTCATCAAAATGCACAGAGTGTTCCTTTAATTTTGTTCTTATTTTATTTTCATATTGATGGATGTGTATTTTGGGTTTATTTATGCAAGACTCCGTTTTATTTTATTTTGGAGGAATATTTTATTTTGGCGGATGTGGTTGGTATAGTTACCGGAAGCCAGCAGCTCGTCCCTTTTGCTGCTTGGACTTCCATGTTACGGTTTGTAGTGCACACAGCTCCGTGACTTTTATATTTTAATCTGCACACAGGTATGTTTTATATAAAAAAGAAACGTTTTAATTTATCATTTTATTTATTATTTTATTTATTAGTAAGAGCCTTTGCACATGATTTTGTATTTTATTGTTTTATATTAATTCATTGTTATATTGTGTTTGGGAAAAAAATACTTAAACAGGTTCATGGCTAAAAATAGTTGGTGCTGTGAGAAAAATATTTCATGATTTCATATCATGTTAAAAAAAAGATAACTCATGTTTATGTAAAAACTATACGATCACATTGAGTGTCATAATCACGCTCTTTTGCTGCTTGGACTTTCATGTTACGGGGCAGGAGCTGTGTGTGTGTGTGTGTGTGAGGACAACGCCAACCACACTATTGTGTTGTTTTATCTGTTGACACAGAGGATGACAATTAAATGCTGTGAACCTGATCAAAACCAGTCTCGTCATTCTGCTGGAGTGAGTCAGAACATGAGGGGTTACAACTGGTGCCGTGACTTGTGACTGCTGAAGATCTGCCTACAGCTGATCCTACATCCAGTAGACTGTCTTTCAACTGGCCTCGATATTTGTGTGATCAATCAGGTTCCGCAAGTGGCATTTCAGCAATATAATTTTGCTTGCCTCTAGCCATTTTATTTTGTTTGTGTGTGGCTATTGAGTCTGCCTGCCACAAAGGCAAGTGTTTTGTTTTACTTAGAGGTCCTGTTTTATGTTATTTACATAGAGTCATTTTCCATGTTGCGGTTGGTATGGGTTTTATTTGTTAAATCAGTTCTGATTAACACACAGACAGTCTATTCTCAGTTTTGGTCCTGTGCATTACAACAAATAGTTTTGAACATAATTACTGTCATCTTTTTGTCAGTAACATTTTACATTCGATCATAAGGTCTCTGGTACATGTTTTGGTCATTTGATTTGTGACACTATTGAGTGAATATGACAGATGGCACATACATAAAATTAGAGACTGCAGGTCCAATGAACATGGATCAATCAATCAATCAATCAATTTTATTTATAAAGCCCAATATCACAAATCACAATTTCCCTCACAGGGCTTTACAGCATACAACATCCCTCTGTCCTTTGGACCCTCACAGCGGATAAGAAAAAACTCCCCAAAAAACCCCCTTTAACAGGGGAAAAAAAAACGGTAGAAACCTCAGGAAGAGCAACTGAGGAGGGATCCCTCTTCCAGGACAGACAGACGTGCAATAGATGTCGTACAGAACAGATCAGCATAATAAATTAACAGTAATCC
>NC_065529.1:1145933-1152885 GCF_006386435.1 Epinephelus moara
TTTTTTAGTAGAGGTTTAATTACAGCTACCTTAAAAGACTGTGGTACATAGCCTGTTAATAAGGATATACTGATCATATCTAATATATGAGTGTTAACTAAAGGTAGTTTTGGTAGGGGTTTTGCATTGCCATCTGTATCAGTGTCCTCACCATGTACTGTGTGTACTCCTGGTTGTGTTAAAGGGCATAATATCAATGCTGCTCCCCAGACTCCCACTCCCATTTATCCTGACAGTTGTGCCCCAAAAACTCCTGCCCCCATTCATGGTGCACACCAGAGTGCTTACAACTCCACTCCTATTCATCCTCACTGTGCTGCTCAGGTCCCTTACCCCCCCGCCTATAGCCCATTGTCTGTTGGGACAGATGATACATTCAGACATTTGAGTGTTTTAATCACAGAGCCGGGCAAATGTATAGAAGATTCAGTCACAGCCACGTTACGATCAGAGAGGGAGGCTACCAGTGGTCAGAACAGCTGTACTGGGAGTGCACAGGCTTGTGGCACTACAGTGGACCTCCTGAAATCTGATGTGAAGGAACCCCCCATCTTCCGAGGTGAGGTGACTGACAAATGCTCTGTCCATGAATGGGTTGACCTAATGTCTGTGTACTGGAAGAAGAGAAATGTTGGAATCGCTGACCATCCTGATGAGATAATGAGGAAGTTGATGGGGAAGGCGAGGGATGTGGTGAGGATAGGAATACGTAGTGACCCATCACTGAGTGCCGAGCAGCGACCTGACGCTATATATGGTATCCTAAAGCAACATTTTAGTGACCTTTCCTACTCCTGCATGCCACTCGCTGATTTCTACTGTACCATTCCCAGGGCTCATGAAGGTCCCATTGATTACTGGGTGCGTCTGAATAAAGCAACTGATATAGCGGAGGAGTGCCTTCAGCATCAGGGGAAAAGTATGGGAGACCTAAACAAATGGACCTGCATTTGTATAGCGCCTTTCTAGTCATCTAGTGACCACTCAAAGCGCCTTTTACACTACGAGTCACGTTCACCCATTCACACACACATTCATACACTGGTGGCCGAGGCTACCATACAAGGTGCCACCTGCTACTCAGTTTTAACACACTCACACACCGATGGAACAGCCATCGGGAGCAATTTGGGGTTCAGTATCAGGATCAACGAATATCACGGGGAGTTAAAGTCCCGACCCAATAAGCCCACTTCCGATCGTTCTCCCAGACAAGCTGTTGCTGTAGTGGACAATGGCGTACAGGAAGTTGAGAAACCAGAGCCTGAGGCTATGTTGCATTGCCACAAGCAGTGTGTGAGTCAGCCTCAGCAGAGTGTGGACCTTGTCTCAATGCAGAAGAGTGTGGACAAGATGGCTGAGATGCTTGGTGACATATTAAGTAGACTGGCAGTCACTAAAGGTCCTCCTGGCTCTCAGGGCTGCAACCCTCCACTTCAAAAGAAGAGGGTTTCGGGACCCAGAGTTTGCAGTATTTGCAATGACAGTTCTCACTCAACCATTGCCCATTGTCAGCTACACCGCCTGTGTTTCCTATGTCACCAGCCAGGCCACACTAAACTTCAGTGCCCCAACAGCACATCTCTTCCTATGCCCCAGTCTGCCGCCATCTCTTTCTCCAATGAGGGAAACTAAACTGCCCATGCTTTGAGAGGGGCAGTGTGGACCTCAGTGACAAATCCCTCAATGTTGATGATGATTTACGGTCATTGTACGAGTCTGTTTGTGAGAGTGTTCCCAGTACCAAGACAGTCATCCTTCAGAACACGCAGCATTTAAATGCCAGTGACGATTTGTTTTACACGCCTGTAGTCAATGGATGTGAAACAGTCACTGCCCTGTTGGACTCAGGTTCTATGGCGTGTTCTGTGAACAAGACTGTAGAACAGAAGCTCATTGCTGGTGGCATTTTGACCTGTGATGTTGAACGAGACTTGGACATTGTGCTGATCGGATGTGGAGATCACAGAGTCCGCCCTAAGAGAGTTTGTGATCTTGAGCTTGTGGTGTCTGGATATAAAGTGAGTGGTTACACTGGTGGTTCCCGGACAGATGGATAAGCTCATTGTAGGGACGAAGGTGATCAAATATCTGATATGCAGATTCAAAGAGTCAAATAAATACTGGGAACTGATCTCCGAGACGGCTGGTTCTAGTGTTGAAGGACGCGATGAGTTACTTGCCATGCTCGCCGGCATCCAAAGGTGGGAAGGTGAGGATGTGCCAGACTTTGTGGGGACAGTCAAACTCAACAGTACTGTTACGCTCTTACCTGGACACGTACATCTGGTGTGGGGGAAGCTCCCAGAAAAGTCACGTGGACCCCCAGGCTGCACTGTTGTGGTTGAGCCGACACAGTCTCGTTCTATGCTGAGAAATGTTCTTGTTGGGAGAGTGGTGACACCCTTATGGGGAGACGGGTGGGATCCTATAAAGGTCATTAACCCCACAGACAAACCCATAATGATCAGGAGAAATGCTAATCTGGCAGATGTGTACTCATGCCTGGCTGTGGAGGAAATCCAGCCCGCTGACAGTCCATGTCTCAAGTCCAACAGCCAGCACCTTTCAACAGGACAGATGTCAAACTTGCCTGACTTGGCAGAGACTCTGAGGAAACAAGGCTTGGGTGACTTGGATCTCGACTCATGTGAAGTGTCAGATCAGTGTAGGAAAAGGATGTGTGAACTCGCCCTGAAGTACTCTGACATCTTCTCCAAGCACAAAATTGACTGCGGTGAAGTGACGGATTTTGTTAACAAGATCCATCTGAAGGATGAGACACCTTTCAAGCTCCCTTACAGACGCATTCCTCCAGCTCATTACCAAAAACTCAGAATGACGCTGAATGAAATGGAGGAGAAAGGTAACATCAGGAAGTCAACAAGCCAGTTTTCTTCGCCGTTGGTCTTGGTCTGGAAGAGGAATGGGGAGCTATGTATCTGCACTGGCTGGCTAAACGCCCGGACTGTGAGGGACGCCTACCTTCTCCCTCATCAGGCAGACTGCCTTGCTGCACTGGGAGGGAATGTGCTGTTCAGTACCATGGACCTCACGTCCAGATTTTACAACACTCCTCTCAACGAAGAGTCCAAGAAATTCACTGCCTTTGCCTCACCTGTTGGCCTTCACAAGTATAATAGGTTTCCTCAGGGTCTGTGTAACAGCCCAGCAAGTTTCATGAGAATGATGATGACAGTATTCGGAGATCAGAACTTCATGAGCTTGCTTTGTTACCTTAATGATTTACTGGTGTTTGCTCCCATTGAGGACAAAGCTACAAACAAGCTTGAGATGGTCTTTGAGAGGTTGCGAGCACACAACCTGAAGCTCGCCCCCAAGAAGTGTCACCTTCTGCGCCGCTCAATCCACTTCCTTGGCCATGTCATTGACAGCGATGGGGTGTCGACGGATCCTGCTAAGTTGGAGGCCATAAATAATGTGTCCAAGTCAGACCTGATGGGTCCGAATGGTCAGACCTCATGCTCAAGGAGGATCAAGTCATGCCTGGGTCTGGTCAACTGGTACCAGCGCTTTATTCCTCACTGCTCCACCCTGCAAAAGCCCCCCATTCAGCTGACAGTTGAATCAAAGATCAACAAGGGATGGAAAGGGACGAGATGGAAACGTGTGCATGTCTACAGGAGGCTGACAGCTGAGGACTGGACTCCAGGTTGTGACAAGGCTCTACAGGACCTGAAAGATGCCCTGCTCAGTAATGTCATACTGGCTCACCCTGACTTCTCCAAGCCGTTCATCCTATCTACCGATGCATCAACTGATGGCTTGGGTGCTGTTCTGTCCCGGGTTGTTCCTGGTGACAAACAGGCTCATCCGATAGCGTTTGCCAGTAAGTCCCTGAACAAGGCCCAGAGGAACTACCCCGCTCAACATTTAGGATTTCTGGTGCTGAGATGGGCGGTCTGCAAGAAATTCAGCCACTGGCATAAGGGACATGTATTCACCACTTGGACTGATAATAATCCTCTTGTTCACATTCTCACAAAGCCGAAGCTGGATGCAGTCAAGCAACGCTGGGTTTCGAAGTTGGCCACCTATGAGTTTGACATCAAATACATCCCTGGGCCAAAAAACATTGTTGCTGATGCCCTCAGCAGGGAACCTTTCGTGGCAAGGAGGATCGGGGAGCGTCTGGCTAGTGAGCCATACCAAAAACTGCTGAAAGAGTCAGAGGCTCTGTCTGGAGGTGATGTTCAGGAGGCTTTCAGATCGTCGACGGTCCGCCAAGCTACCCAAAAGGCCACTCAGAAAGCCAAGCTGTCTCCTCCTTGTGTTGCAGCACCCCTTGTCGGCTCTCTGTCTAAGGATGAGGTGTCGGCTCTCTTAGACTGCCACAAGATGGCACCTCTAGTGCGAACGCCTGTTACAGCAGCTGCGGAGAAGGAAACGGGGATGTCGCGCCGGAGTGCAGCACCGATGCCGGAGGAGAGGCTACAAACCCGTCCTCCCGTCCGTCGTCATGGGGAATGTAAGATCCCTCCCCAACAAGATGGACGAGCTGTCGGCGCTGACTCGCCATCAGAGGGGTTACCGGCAGAGCAGCGTGCTGGTGTTTACCGAGACATGGCTGAAGGCAGAAGTACCGGACACGATCGCCGTGCTGGACAGATTCCAGCTCATCAGATACGACAGGACAGCGGACAGCGGTAAGAGGAAAGGAGGAGGGCTGGCTGTGTTTGTGAATGATAGATGGTGTAACTCTGAGAACATCACTATCAAGGAACAGCATTGCTGCAGGGACATTGAGCTGCTGGCTGTTGGCATGAGACCACATTATCTACCCAGGGAGTTTTCTCATGTCATTATGGTAGCAGTGTATGTCCCCCCGTCTGCAAAGGCTGAGTCTGCTTGTGACATTCTCCACTCTGCTACAAGTAGGCTGCAAACACAGCAACCTCAGGCCCATCTTCTGATCTCTGGGGACTTCAACCACGCCTGTCCATCCATCACCCTGCCCACCTTCACCCAGTATGTTTCCTGCCACACCAGAGACAATAAAACACTGGATTTATTTTATGCCAACACCAAGGAGGCATACCACTCATCCCACCTGCCCCCCCCTGGGAAGAGCTGATCACAACCTGGTTCATCTTCTGCCTGTCTACAGACCTCTGGTGCAGAGGGAACCAGCAACCACCCGCACTGTGAAGAGGTGGTGTGATGAGGCCGAAGAGGCCCTGAAGGACTGCTTTAAGACCACTGTGTGGGAGGTACTCAGCGATTCCCACGGGGAGGACACTGACAGTCTGACATCATGTATTACGGATTATATTAACCTCTGTGTGGAAAGCACCTTACCCACCAGGACTGTACGCTGCTTCTCCAACACCAAACCCTGGATTACTCCAGATATAAAAGCTCTCCTGAAGGAGAAGAGGAGAGCTTTTAACTCTGGAAATAAGGAGGAGCTGAAGGCCAGAAGGAGATACGGAGAAACATCAGGCAGGGAAAGGAAGGATATAAAAAGAAGATGGAGGAACAGCTGCAGCAGAGTGACGTCAGCGGAGTCTGGAGAGGTCTGAAAACCATCTCAGGACACAAACAACCAGACTCCCAGGCCAGAGGCGACCAGAAGTGGGTGAATTTGATCAGTCTTCCCCCCCACCTACACTCCTGGCACACTGCTTCAACACCTCCCCCACCCCCGCTCCCCCGGACATCTCACCACCCCCCACCCCTCCTCCCACCTCATCACCTCCACCCCCAAGCACACATGCCCCCCTGCTCCAGCTTGTCCTTCACTACCTGTCAGGTGAGAGATCAGTTGAGGAGGATAAAGACGAGGAAGGCTGTGGGTCCAGACAGCATTAGCTCCAGGCTCCTGAAGTCCTGCACAGACCAACTGTGCGGGATAGTTGAAACCATCTTCAACCTGAGCCTGAGGCTGGGGAGAGTACCACAGCTGTGGAAGACATCCTGCGTGGTACCTGTGCCCAAGACTCTGAACCCTAAGGACTTCAGCAGCTTCAGACCGGTGGCATTAACATCACACCTCATGAAGACTGTCTCGTCTCCGCCCAGCAGTAGGCCCTTCAATGGACCCACTGCAGTTTGCCTACCAGCCTGGCATTGGGGTGGACGACGCCGTCATCTTCCTCCTGCATAGAGCTCTTTCCCACCTGGAGAAGCCCGGAAGTTCTGTGAGAATCATGTTCTTTGATATCTCCAGCGCTTTCAACACCATACAGCCTGTGCTTCTGAGGGACAAACTGGAGCACATAGGGGTGGCTAATCACCTCACATCCTGGATCCTGGACTACCTCACGGACTGGCCACAGTATGTCAGGACCCAGGATTTTGTATCGAACTTGGTTGTCTGCAGTACGGGGGTCCCACAGGGGACAGTGCTAGCACCGTTCCTCTTCACCCTCTACACTGCAGACTTTTCATACAACACCCCCACCTGTCATCTGCTCTGACAACTCTGCCATTGTCGGCCTCATCACAGATGGGGACGAGAGGGAGTACAGAGAACTGAACCAGGACTTTGTGGACTGGTGCCTGAGGAACCACCTTCAGATCAACACGGGGAAAACCAAAAAGCTGGTTGTGGATTTCCGCAGGCGCAGACTCCTCCCCCCAACACCAGTGAACATCCAGGGAAAGGACATTGAGATGGTGACATCTTATAAGTACCTGGGTGTTCATCTTAAACAATAAACTGGACTGGACTAATCACATAACAGCACTATACAGGAAAGGCCAAAGCAGACTCTACCTGCTGAGACGGCTCAGGTCTTTTGGAGTGCAGGGGCGCTCCTGAAGACCTTCTTTGACACTGTGGTGGCATCAGCCATCTTTTACGGAGTGGTCTGCTGGGGCAGCAGTGTCTTGGCTGCAGATAGGAAGAGACTGGACAAGCTGATCAAGAAGGCCAGCTCTGTCCTGGGATGCTCTCTGGACTCTGTGCAGGTGGTGGGAGAAAGGAGGA
>NC_065529.1:1153324-1156967 GCF_006386435.1 Epinephelus moara
TTTATTTAAAAGGGACAATGTACAGCTCAAACATAAATGTCACCATTTGATGCACCGTACCAGATTATAGCTTCAAGCTAATTCGCGTCTGTAGTCCCTTGGCAGGTCACAGTAAAAAATACAGTACAATAGCAAAACAGATAAAAACAGCATACAAGGATAGACAGAAAATAACAAGCTACTCGCACACACACACACACACACACACACGCACACACGTTGAGCGAGGTCGCAGGCCTTCGAGGAGAGAGAGAGACCCAGTGAAGCCGCGAATGCGTTTAGACTTTTGAGGCAGTGGGAGAAGTTGGTGGTTGAAGATGGTATACTGTACCGTGTGTCCAAAGATCTGGTCACCAAGAGGAAGAATAGGCAGTATGTGGTTCCCTTGTCGCTCATAGATGATGCTGTACGTGGATGTCATGATGAAGCGGGCCACCAGGGCCAAGATAGAACCATCTCTCTTGTGAAACAAAGGTTCTGCTGGTGTTCTATGGAGCCCGATGTGAAGAACTTCGTCAAGTGCTATGCCAGGTGTGTTATGGGCAAGACACCAGAGTCGGATGGCCGTGCGCCGCTTGAGAGCATCAAAACAACAGCGCCACTGGAATTAGTGTGCATAGACTTTTGGTCTGCTGAAGACTCCAAGAACCGCACTGTCGATGTGTTGGTTGTAACAGACCACTTCACTAAGTTGGCGCATGCCTTCTATTGCCCTGACCAGACTGCCAAGCAGGTGGCACAGAGGTTGTGGGATAGCTTCTTTTGCTATTACGGCTTCCCTGAGAGAATTCACTCAGATCAGGGCGCTAATTTTGAGAGTGAATTGATCGCTGCCCTTCTCCATGTCTCAGGTGTAAAGAAGTCCCACACCACACCCTATCATCTGATGGGTAATCGGTCAGCTGAGCGCTTCAACTGTACACTGGGGAACATGATCAGGACCCTCCCACCGCGCTCAAAGCAAGCCTGGCCCCAAATGTTACACACCTTGACGTTCATGTATAACAGCACCACCCATGAGACAACTGGGTTCCCACCATTCTACCTCATGTTTGGTCGGGTTCCCCACCTGCCAGTAGATGTTCTGTTCAGATCTGTTCTGAGAGATGACAGTGCAGCCCCATTCCCACAGCACATTGAGGATCTCAGGAGAGATCTTCGTGAAGCCATGGTGCTGGCAGAGAAACATGCAAGTGCTGGACAGAAGCAGCAAGCTGACGTCTACAACAGACGAGTCAAGGGTGCAGTGATCTAGCCCGGTGATAGGGTTCTCTTGGCGAACAAAGGCGAGAGGGGATGCAAAACGTTGGCGGACAGATGGGGTAATGTTGTCTATACGGTCATCAGCTGCAACCCCCGGACCCACACCTTTGAGATTTGTAACCCCATATCAGGCCAGTCAAAAGTTGTCCACCGTAACCTGTTGCTCTGTGTGAACTTCTTCCTAGTCCTTCCCGAGTCTGATGATTCTGCTTCTGTTGTCTCTTCTTGTGCTGCGGATGGGGATACAGCTGTCGATCTCTCCACTGACCATCCCACACAGCCTGACTGTGCCCCTACAATCTCTTCCTGTGACTCAAGTGTGAATGACACTGCAGATCTTTCCGCTGACCAGGTTGCTATGACTGTCGGGGCAGTGGACCATAATGCCCGTACTGAACACTGGGTCTCTCAGATCCCTGTGGCAGCCTCTATTCATGTGCCCAGAGTTCTGGCGCCACTGGAGGAGACCCAAGTGATGGATGATGACACTGTGAATGTGTCTGTGGCTGGTTCATCTCCGGCTGGAGATGTTCCTTCGCCATATCCCCTGTTGATGAACTGAACTGCCCAAGTAGCCCTGAGTGTGTTGGGCCTGATGTATCTCAGAGTGCCTTGTCTGGGTTGGGTCCTGATGGTACTGTTAGGACTAGAGCTGGCTGATTGGTCAGACCTGTCAACAGACTTATCCAGACGATGAATGGTCAGACTCTTCAAAGACAGATAAGCTAAAAGCATGGGCAAGTTCCCTTTTTAGTGTGAACACAGTGGGTTAAAGTTCTCCCTCATTATTGGTTTTGTTTTTATTTTGATTTTATACCTCTGAGCTGAGCATTTCGGATGGTGAGTCTGATTTTGAATTGAATGTGAAAAGTATATGCAGGCACTTTTCATGTCATCTGTGAAAGGTTTGTGATAAGCGCTGCACTGCCCTCCTGAGTTCTAAACTGAACAGCCCTATGGCTTGACAGAGCACATTGTTGTTGTGTTTTACGTATGCAATAATATCATAGAGTCGCTCATGAAACATTGTGGGATTCATTTGGTTTGACTCTAAGAGCTACCATTACTTGACAGTTTCCCAAGTTTTTTATTTTATTTTGGAGGAATATTTTATTTTGGCGGATGTGGTTGGTATAGTTACCGGAAGCCAGCAGCTCATCCCTTATGTTGCTTGGACTTCCATGTTACGGTTTGTAGTGCACACAGCTCCGTGACTTTTATATTTTAATCTGCAATGCACAAATTTCACTGAAAACAAAGTATATGTTGAGTGATATAAACATTGTATATATATATATATAAAATGAATATGAATATATAAAATAAAAGCAAAGAAAGTTCGCTCCTTGGTATAACTCTCAAACCCGTAAGTTAAAACAAATATCGCGAAAATTTGAAAGGAATTAGCGATTGACCAAACTGGAAGAATCTCGTTTAATCTGGACAGACAGTCTTAAAACTTATAAGAGGGGCCTCCGCAATGCCAATGCAAACTATTACTCAGCGTTAAGAGAGGGAAAACAAGAACAACCCCAGGTTTCTTTTCAGCACTGTAGCCAGGCTGACTGAGAGTCAAAGCTCTATTGAGCCTTGTATTCCTTTAGCCCTTAGCAGTAATGATTTTATGAGCTTTTTTAATGACAAAATTCTAACTATTAGAGGCAAATAGACCCCATCCCAACTAGGCTACTTAAGGAGGTCTTTCCTTTAGTTAACACTCATATATTAGATATGATCAATATATCCTTATTAACAGGCTATGTACCACAGTCTTTTAAGGTAGCTGTAATTAAACCTCTACTAAAAAAGCCCACCCTGGATCCAGAGGTTTTAGCCAACTATAGACCAATATCTAATCTTCCCTTTATGTCAAAGATCCTTGAGAAAGACCAATATCTAATCTTCCCTTTATGTCAAAGATCCTTGAGAAAGTAGTCGCAGACCAGCTGTATGGTTTTCTCCATGATAATAATTTATTTGAGGAATTTCAGTCAGGATTTAGAGTGCATCATAGCACTGAGACAGCACTAGTTAAAAGGACTTGTCTCTGTACTTGTTTTATTAGATCTTAGTGCGGCGTTTGACACAATTGACCATCAAATTCTACTGCAGAGACTGGATCACTTAATTGGCCTAAAAGGTTCTGCACTAAGCTGGTTTGAATCTTATTTATCTGATCGTTTTCAGTTTGTTGATGTTCATAATGAATCATCNAATTGGCCTAAAAGGTTCTGCACTAAGCTGGTTTGAATCTTATTTATCTGATCGTTTTCAGTTTGTTGATGTTCATAATGAATCATCCTTACGTACCAAAGTTTGTTTTGGAGTTCCGCAAGGTTCTGTACTCGGACCAATCCTATTTACTCTATATATGCTTCCT
>NC_065529.1:1158256-1176536 GCF_006386435.1 Epinephelus moara
CCTGGAAGAGGGATCCCTCCTCAGTTGCTCTTCCTGAGGTTTCTACCGTTTTTTTTCCCCGTTAAAGGGGTTTTTTTGGGGAGTTTTTCCTTATCCGCTGCGAGGGTCATAAGGACAGAGGGATGTCGTATGCTGTAAAGCCCTGTGAGGCAAATTGTGATTTGTGATATTGGGCTTTATAAATAAAATTGAATTGAATTGAATTGAAATTGAATTGAATATAAACAGTTTTGCAACCGTTAGTAAGTTGGTATTGTGCAGTTATTTCTGTGTTTAGACCGAGCAAAGTTGCTAACTTGTTAGCTAGGATTGCGCGATAGTGACGACATATTGCGCAACTGACGGGGTTTTATTGTGCATGTTGTGTGTCTCTTCTGGTGCATAAGGGCAGGAGCTGTGTGTGTGTCTGAGGACAACGCCAACCACACTATTGTGTTGTTTTATCTGTTTACACAGGTATGTTTTATATAAAAAAGAAACGTTTTAATTAATCATTTTATTTATTAGTTTATTTATTGGTAAGAGCCTTTGCACATGATTTTGTATTTTTTTTTTTTATATTAATTCATTGTTATATTTTGTTTGGGAAAAAAATACTTAAAAAACAGGTTCATGGCTAAAAATAGTTGGTGCTATGAGAAAAATATTTCATGATTTCATGTCATGTTAAAAAAGATAACTCATATTTATGTAAAAACTATACAATCACATTGAGTGTCATAATCACGCTCTTTTGCTGCTTGGACTTCCATATTACGGGGCAGGAGTTGTGTGTGTGTGTGTGTGAGGACAACGCCAACCACACTATTGTGTTGTTTTATCTGTTTACACAGAGGATGACAATTAAATGCTGTGAACCTGATCAAAGCCAGTCTCATCATTCTGCTGGAGTGAGTCAGAACATGAGGGGTTACACATGCATGGTATTCAAAGAGAGACTCATAAGAGATACTGAGTCAGAATATAACAATGCTTACAGCATTTCACATCTGAAAGCATTTGGGAGATAATTCTAAATTATTTTCAATGTGGACCCTTTTTTCCATGAGTATTCAAATTTCGGAAGTCAGCATTTTCGTGTATAGTTTTAATATTACCACAATTTGTTTAGCTCTGAGTAGCAGTTAATTGTGCTGTATATATTACATCACACCTGCAACATATATTATATGGGTATATTATTTGCATGTATGGCTGCACACTATGCAACCATAAATAAGTACTGTGTATTTTATATACATGTACAGTATGTGAGTATTTTAAATACATAAAAATCTACTTTTTTACACTTAAAATTTGACATTTGTCAGTTTAAAGTTTAGATGATGTCTGGAAACAAGACAGTTATTGTGAATTATATTTGAATAGAGCTCCAAAATTCATATTTGGTTTATTTGTGCATTAAAGAGCATAAGAGCATTTATATAAATATATAAATATATATAATATATAAATATATTCAAAATGGACATGAAAAAAGGCCAGTACTGACCAGACTTAAATAATGATGATAATAATAATAATAATAATGAAGCTGTCTTTTAATTTGCCACATTCTCTAAACTACATACCATCAGACAGTTTAAGAGAGATATATACCAGGTGACTGTGTATTTGAGTGCAGGGTCGTAGTTCGGCAGACACTGTATGAAGAAGGCTTCTTCAGCATGAGGCCCAGTATGCTCATCCTCCAGATAGCCTCTCAGTAGCCCATTAGTTGTGTTCCCTTTATCCACCAGGTAACACAGGAAGGTCTTGTTGCGGCCTGAGGAATATTCCACATTTTTAAACTGGAACTTAAAGGCAAAGGGATCAATCCGGTCCCTGTGTAAAACAGATAAAAATAAAAGAGACAGTGATGTGTCAGTTTTTATTTTCTGACATGATTTGGGACTATTTCGTTTATCTTTTTTTATGCATCTGTGCCGGCGATAGCCGGGGCCAATGGCATTATGTTTTTGGATTGTCCTTCTGTCCTATTCCTGTGAACGTGATATCTCAAGAATGCCTTGGAGGAATTTCTTTAAATTTGGCACAAACATCCACTTGGACTCATTAATAAAGTGACTAGGTTTTGATGGTCATAGGTCAAAGGTCAAAGTCACTCTGATCATGTCTGTCTCATTCTTGAGAATGTGATATCTCAAGAACACCTTGAGGGAATTTTATTCAAATTTGACACAAACATCCACTTGGACTCAGTGATGAACTCTGTTATGTCCCCAGTCAAGGGGAACCTAGACATAACATGATGTGACTCCCTCACTCTTCCCACTCTCAAGAAAGGCCAGTTACACAGCGCTTTAAACAACAAAAAAAGCGTGAGGGTTGTGCTACAACCCAGGTTTTACGAGTGAAGAACGAGAGTTCTTACTCATGCTACCAAGCTGCGATCAACAGCACTGCTGAATAAATTTTATTTATAAAAACGTTAACACCACCCAAGTTACATTTTGGCCAGTGTGGCAGGTGATAGGCTCTCTCCCTATGACGAGCCTGGGCCCGTCCCCGCAGCTATAATAGGCATAGCTCGCCTGCCACTGTCAGCTGCCGCCTGCAGCTTATTCAGCCCGCACCCATATGGCGGGACAGCAAGGTTGAATTAGTAAGAACTATTGTTCTTCACTCGTAAAACCTGGGTTGTAGCACAACCCTCACGGTTTACTTCATTTCGAACTCGAGTTCTTACTCAAACTACAACACATACCACCACCCTTGCTGGCCGTAAAGACGATACTGGCCTAAGGAGGAATTAACATGGGAAACCATGGCTACTCGCGATAAGTTATCCCATATAATATACACCGGTATGCTAATGAGGCCAAAACGTTTCACTGTCTGGCTGCAGACAATACCACGAGCGCAAAGGACGCATTGGACACATCCAGACTATAACATCTTACAAAAGTGTGAGGAGTCGACCATGAGGCAGCCACACACATGTCCTCCACAGAAACACAGCGCAAAAGCGCCCATGAAGTAGAAACACTCTGTGTTGAATGAGCCTTCAGGCCCTCTGGGGGGGTCCTTCCCCAAAGAGGAATAGGCTAATGTTATGGCCTCCACCATCCAGCAAGACAGATGCTCTCTGGGTAGGGCCATTCCATTGGACTGGGACCCGTAACATACAAACAGCTAGTTAGAACGGCGCAGCGCGCACATCCTCTCCAAATATGCCAAGAGCACGCGGACCGGGCACAGTCTATGTAAGTGCTCCTCTTCTGTTGATGCGAAAGGAGGGGGGCAAAATGCCACCAAGTCCACAACCACAGATCTGAAACCAGCCTCAATATTTTTCGGCTGGTATGCAGGGTTAGGCAACAGCGTGACGCGCTGCTTATCTGCCGAAAAAGCCATACATGATTGTTGCACTGACAAGGCAATCAAATCACTGACTCTCTTCGCTGTAGACAGGGCTAGTAATAGTGCCATCTTCAGGGATATATATTTCAAATCGATCATGTCGACAGGTTCAAATGGAGGGCCTGAGAGCCCCTCCAGAGCCCCTCACTAAATCCCACCTGGGTAAAACACATGTTACAGGTGGCTGCAAGCGTCGAGTGCCTTTCATGAATGAGATGCCAAAGAGTGGCAACCTACTGATTTTCCGTCAATATCCATATGGCAAGCAGAAATTGCAGCCAAGTAGACCTTTAGGGAGAAGGAAGATGAGCCTTTGTCTAACAAGCTCTGGAGGAAGATCCCTATACTGCAGCTCAGCGGATCCTCATTACACGCTGCACACCAGCGCGTAAAAACTTGCCATTTATACGTATACAGAGAACAGGTAGATGGAGCCCTGGCACTCTGTATAGTCTCCACTACTGCTAGAGGCAAACCTTCACCTAGCAGACGCTCCCGTTCAGGAACCAAGCCACCAGCTTCCACTTGTGAGGGGATAGGTGGAAAATTTCTCCTCCCTCCTGGGTTAGGAGATCCGTGCGCACCGGTAGCGGCCACGGAGTCGTCCACGAACCACATCTGTGATGGCCAATACGGCGGCACCAGGATGATCTGCAACCTGCCTTCCCTCACCCTGTCCAAAACCTGTTGGAGCAGCGGGACTGGGGGGAACACGTACAGCCTTTCTCTTGGCCACGGGTGTGCTAGAGCGTCGTGCCCTAACAGGGGATCGTCGCTGTGAATGGAGAACCACAGTGGGCAGTCTGTTGCAAGCCGCGATGCGAACAGATCAACACGGGCTTGGTTGAACCGAGTCCAAATTTCCTCCACCACCTGCGGGTGCAAATGTGTGCCGCTGATAGGGACAGCAGATGTCTGTGCGCCCACAAGTGTATCTGAGATGCCACTTGGTTCTGGGCTGAGGAGCGGACTCCACACTGTCAGTTTATGTACGCGATTGTGGCAGTGTTGTCCGACCGTGTCAACACATGCTGACCCCCATCCAGTCCGTGAAGCATGCCAGAGCCTGGTGGACTGCTTTCAGCTTTAGCATGTTTATGTGACGCCTTTCCTGCACTCCCCACGGCCCGTTTGCTGCACGGCCGTCGCACATCGCGCCCCACCCCCACAGAGATGCGTCGGTCTTTATAACAACCCTGAGAGACACTGGACCCAGACGGATGCTAGCTGAGAGCAGGTGTGGGTCCACCCATGCCTTTAGGGTTTGACGGCACCGCGGTGTAATCATAAGCCTGCGGTGACTGTCCCTTACTGGATTTACGCGTTGATTGATGAACCAGCTCTGGAGCGGCCGCATGCGCAGCAGGCTGAGTGGAACCACTGTTGATGCTGCAGCTATCAGCCCCAGCACGCTGTCACTTGAATACGTGCTCGTCTGTCCACAGACAGGTGCACTCGCATGGACTGAGAATTCAGCTCCAGCCCCAAAAAAGTTGTCACTTGTTTGGGCACGAGGCCGCTTTTCTTCCAGTTTATGAGGAAGCCCAGTGTTTGGAGGTGATCTGTCTCCGTTTTGGTGTGCGTAGTGGCGAGGCCCCTCGACTCGTCGTCGAGATAACAGTAGATTCGTATTTCCTTCTCCCGGAGGGGGGGCAATGCCGCATTTACACATGCAGTGAATGTCCGAGGGCTCAGGGACAGACCGAAGGGGAGGACACAAAATTCATAGGCTTTGTTTTGAAAAGCAAACCTCAGATATTTCCTGTGCCTCTCCACAATGGGGACGTGAAAGAATGCGTCTTTCAGATCCACCGAAGTAAAATAGTCCACCTGTCTGATTGTTCTGAATAGACTGTGTTGTGTCAACATACAGAAAGGCATTTTCCTCAATGGTTTGTTCAAGATTCTCAAGTCCAAAATTATCCGTTTAGATCCGTTCTTTTTTTGGAATCAGGAAATATCTGTGATAATAGCCCATGTTGCACTCTGCGTCTCTCACAGGGCGAATGGCTCCTTTTTCTAGGAGGGAGAATATCTCCTGTTCTAGAACTGGGACTAACTGGGCCTGCACAGTCGATTGAATAACACCAGCAAAGCATGGTGGACTGCGAGCAAACTGCAAGGCATAGCCCCTCTCTAGGGTGCTGAGAACCCACGGGAAGGGATAGCAGAACCATCTCCACATTAGCAGCCTGTCGGAGAGCACCGGTCTCTCGCCACAAGGGGGCAGGGCTGTCTCTCTTTTGGGACAGACCTGCTGATGCGCAGCGGCTGTCAACAGGTCTGCTGCCGACCGGCTGTCTGCCGGTGTGGATGCAGTCTGTAATGTTACTTGACAAGGTCCCCGCCATGCAGCTGGCTTTGGGCTCATTTGTGTTTGCTTTAATCAATCAATCAAGCAATCAATTTTATTTATAAAGCCCAATATCACAAATCACAATCTGCCTCACAGCGCTTTACAGCATACGACATCCCTCTGTCCATAGGACCCTCGCAGCGAATAAGGAAAAACTCCTCCCAAAAAACCCTTTAACGGGGAAAAAAAAATGGTAGAAACCTCAGGAAGAGTAACTGAGGAGGGATCCCTCTTCCAAGACGGACAGACGTGCAATAGATGTCATACAGAATAGATCAACATAATAAATTAACAGTAATCCGTATGACACAATGAGACAGAGAGAGAGACAGAGAGAGAAAGAGAGACAGAGAGAGATGAAGGACAGACGATAACGTTAATAGCTTACAACAAACATTAATGAAAGTAATAATATTATAATTATGTTTCTGGTTATTGTGGTACAATATGTTGAAAGTAAATATTAACATCTGATAGTATATGTATGTGACAATAATCATATGTGTATAATAACAGTAGAAGTATGACTAATGATAACAGCAGCAGCAGGAGGCATCTGGCAGGACCACGGCAGCAGCACAACCACACACGTCACACTATCCAGGCAACGCTATGATAGAAGTTAACCTGCGAGACAGTGGAGTGGCTCCGGAGAAGAAGCCGAGTTAGTGACATGCAGTATGGCCGATGCAGGACATGAGAGACATGAGACATGAGAGAGAGAGAGAGAAGAAGAGAAGGTGCCCGGTGTATTATAGGAGGAGACTAGGCCTACGTCAGCCTAACTAGGGGCTGGTACAAGGCAAGCCTGGGCCGGCCCTAACTATAAGCTTTATCAAAGAGGAAAGTCTTAAAGCCACAGTGTGTAGGAATTTCTCCCATCTAACGTTGAAATCATATATTGTATTCAAACAGATGGCGCACTCTAGCGCCTCACTGTTTCAAACACGTATTGCAACAACTGTAGCCGCTGTGTACCAAAAAGCTATGATAACACTGATGAAACCATGTCATCCGATACTACATGGAGTATTCATTCAGGCTCCTACACAGACACACGCGACGCGAGTTGACAAACCCCCTCCTCACCATGCTGGCTGTGTTTACAACGTAGGACTGTTGGGGCGGATGTAAATTGAAACAAACCAATCACGTCTTGTCCTTTGACAACTGACAAGTGGCTCAACCTCACACACCTCATCCCTCTCCTCCTCTAACAGCTGTTAGTGGCCAGTGGCACTACTGCCGCATAACAAAGTCCTACTCTTTGAGCATAATGCAGGATCATGTATTATGCAGCATCACGGGAGACGGAATCCTCGTCGCCAAGAAAGTTTAAAAGGGAATCAAAAAGGCAGCGTGACCGGCGAATTAAAAAAACAAGGGTCAGCATTGGGGTTGCCTTTCCCAGGTGGAGAGAGCTGCTGAAGGAGAAAGGTAATACAATCACAGGCCAGCGCAAACAGCGGCTAACAGCCGCGCAGTGATGCAGGGAGAGGGATGAGGCTGTTAGTGACTGGCCGCTAACAGCGGCTAACAGCGGCTAACAGCGGCACAGTGATGCGAGGAGAGGGATGAGGCTGTTAGCGACTGGCCGCTAACAGCGGCTAACAGCCAACAGCGGCGCTGGCCTGTGATTGCATTACCATTCTCCCTCAGCAGCTCTCTCTACCTGGGAAAGGCTACCCCGATGTGGGCCTTCGTTTTTTTAATTCGCCAGTCACGCTGCCTTTTCTATTCCCTTTTGCGCTTTCTTGGCGACAAGGATTCCATCTCCCATGATGCTGCCTATGCATGATCCTGCATTATGCTCAAAGAGTGGGACTTTGTTTCAAATTTGCCAGGGTAGCAGCGAAGCGCCTCTTGCTCCTCTCCTTCGGCTCCTCAGTCACGCAGTGCTGGCCTGGCTCTCAACGAAAACGCAGAAGGCGGTGCTGTATGTCCCTTGCTGGCAGGTGTATTCTCAAGATGGTGAAACATAATGGAACCACACAGACGACTTACCCGCACAATGTACAAACAAATCCGAAATTCTCCTTTTACGAGAATAAGTCAGATTATTGGTGGAGGTAATAGTACACCAGTGATGACATATTTATGAATGCAGACATCAAATTTTGCCAATAAACAACTGAAAATGTTACACAATGTCCCTTTAAGTCTAGTCTTAAATGTGGAGATGGTGTCTGCCTCCCGGACTGCAACAGGAAGATGATTCCACAGGAGAGGAGCCTGATAGCTGAAGGCTCTGGCTCCTGATCTACTTTTGGAGACTTTAGGGACCACGAGAAACCCTGCATTCTCAGAGCGCAGTGTTCTGGTGGGATAATATGGCACTATGAGCTCTCTAAGATATGACGGAGCCTGACCATTTAGAGCTTTGTAAGTTAACAGTAGGATTTTAAATTCAATTCTGGATTTTACAGGGAGCCAGTGCAGAGAAGCTAAAACAGGAGAAATATGATCTTGTTTCTTAGTTCCTGTTAGTACACGTGCTGCTGCATTCTGGAATTAGCGGGAGAGTTTTTCAAGACTTATTAGAGCTACCTGATAATAGGGAGTTACAGTAATCCAGCCTAGAGGTAACAAAAGCGTGGACCAATTTTTCTGCATCTTTTCGGGTCAGGATAGGCCTAATTTTCGCAATATTATGCAGATGAAAAAATGCAGTCCCTGAGGTTTGTGAGAATTGAAAGACAAATCTTGATCAAATATTACTCCGAGGTTTCTTACGGTAGTGCTAGAGGCCAGAGCAATGCCATCTAGAGAAACTATGTCATCAGGTAATGAGTCTCTGAGTTGTTTGGGGCCAAGAACAATAACTTCAGTTTTGTCTGAATTTAACATAAGGAAATTGGTGCTCATCCAGGTTTTTATGTCTTTAAGGCAGTTATGAAGTTTAGTTAATTGATTAGTTTCTTCTGGCTTCATCGATAAATACAACTGTGTATCACCCGCATAACAATGGAACTTTATAGAGTGATTTCTAATGATGTTACCTAAAGGAAGCATAGAGTAAATAAGATTGGTCCGAGCACAGAACCTTGCGGAACTCCAAAACAAACTTTAGTACTTAAGGATGATTCATCATGAACATGAACAAACTAAAAACGATCAGATAAATAAGATTTAAACCAGCTTAGTGCAGAACCTTTAAGGCCAATTAAGTGTTCCAGTCTCTGTAGCAGAATTTGATGGTCAATTGTGTCAAACGCCACACTAAGATCCAATAAAACAAGTACAAAGACGAGTCCTTTGTCTGAAGCAATCAGAAGGTCATTTGTAATTTTAACTAGTGCTGTCTCAGTGCTATGATGCACTCTAAATCCTGACTGAAATTCCTCAAATAAATTATTATCATGGAGAAAATCACACAGCTGGTCTGCGACTACTTTCTCAAGGATCTTTGAAAGAAAGGGAAGATTAGATAGAAAGGTTAGAAAAGATGGGAAATATAATTTACTCATATGGTGTAGAGAGGTTTGGGGTGCATGAGAGAAAGAGGAGTGAAAATGGAGGGCAGCTCAAAGCAGAAAAGCTAGAGGTTGAAGAATATTTGAGAAATACATATTCAGATTTAGAGAAGAATAGGATAGTAGGTTTCCCACCTGATATCCCTCCATTAGGAGGGATAGAGCATGAGATGGATGTCAGGCCACCTAGGTGGAAGGAAGTTCAGGAGATGGTCAGGCGTGCAAAGGCTTCTTTGGCCCCAGGGCCTAATGGAGTCCCCTACTGGGTTTATAAAAGCGTGCCTGATATCCTTACATTTTTGTGGAAACAGCTAAGAATAGTTTGGGAGAAACGAATTATACCAAGAGCATGGTGTAGGGCAGGGGGTGTCCTCATTTCTAAGGAGAAGGAGTCTGTGGACCTTAGCCAGTTCCGGATGATTTCTCTCTTGAATGTGGAGGGGAAGATTTTCTTTAGTGTAGCTGCGCAGAGATTAGCTAGCTACTTAGAAAGGAATAGCTTAATAGATAGCATGGTGCAGAAGGCAGGAATACCAGGTTTTTCAGGGTGTTTAGAGCACACTACCATGATCTGGCACCAGATTCAGGCAGCGAAGATTAAAAAAAGGGACCTGCATGTAATATTTTTAGATCTTGCAAATGCAGTACCGCATAGCCTCATTTGGAGTATGTTTGACTATTTCAGAGTGCCACAGGTAGTTGTCAACTTGGTGCAAGCATACTTTCAGGATATTAGGTTGTGTCTAAGTACAGCAGGTTTCACAACAGGTTGGCAGAGGCTAGAAATAAGTATCATGGCAGGGTGTACAATTTCTCCATTAGCATTTACTATGGCGATGGAAGTAATCATCAGGGCCCAGTATTTCAAAACTTGTAATCCGGATCAGAATAATCCGGATAATGAAATCCTCCTTTTCTCAGTCAGGGATCAAGGTGATCCTGCTGACTTTATCTGGGTATTTCAAAACACTGGCAGGGTGGATCACTTTGATCCCAATCTGACTGGATACGGATTTCCAAATGTCACGACTCCGCCCCCGGATCTGAAACGTTTCCCCTTTGGGGGCGTGGCTTCCGGATCTGAAACGTTTCCCCTTTGGGGGCGTGGCTTTCAGATTATGACCCGCTGTGCTCTGTCTCTACGGCGGAGTACTTCACGAAAGGAGCAGTTGGTAGCACAGCTTTCGCATCAAAATGTAAGTATACCGTTGTCTAATGTGTAGTGTTTTTAAGACCATACGAAGGCCACTCACCATCTCATGTGAGCCAGCTATTTGAATTTTCACCTACTTAAAATGTGGGCGTACCGATCTCTAATTGAGCCGAGGTCATGCTAACGGTAGCTAACGCGGCTCCATTGACTTCCATGTTAAGTAGCTAGCAGGCTAGCGAGGTAGCTGGCTTTGTTGATGTATTTTGCGGTCTACGGTTTAATTTAAAAGGTAATTTATCAGAAGTACATCATATATCAACTCTTTAAACACCAACCTGTTCCGAGTTTAACGTTATGTTATTGCCAACACAGCAGACTTTTTTATTTTTATTTTTTTTACATGTGTGCAGAGCAGACTGCTGCAGTATTGGAAAAATACACAGTACTAGTATGAATTTTGCGGTTCATTGAGAAGTGTCAGAGGATTGAGTTTGGGTATGCTACAGTAATGCTGATGATATGCTTTTCTGTAGCGTTACTTAAACAATTTCTCTGACTATTGTGGATTCCTGACAATGACAAAGATATGCTCATACACACTCTTCTTCTACTTTCAGAATACACTCACACCCATGGACCACTCAGCAATGCCACTGCTAATGAAGACAACAGGTCGAGTGCTGGAAATCCCTGGAAATGTATCCCCTTTTGTAGAAGGCTCCCACTAAACATATAGCACTGTAGCATTTGATTTGATGAAGTAAAATAATCACAAACACTTCCTGAAATACATTGCTGCATGTTATAAAATCACCCCAGGCATTTTAAAGGTGCATTTTCAAGCTTATCTGAATTAAGTAAAATTTATCTTCATTAAATCTGAAGCATGAAAATATACATTGAAAGTGCTTAAATGTGATTTAAATTGAGACATACAGCAATGTTTTTTCAGGACATAGTTGAGCTATTACTTTTCCCCCCTCAAACATGTGATGTAACATTGGAAAAATGCAAGTGCACACATATCATTTGTTTCTAATTGCTTTTTTAGTACTTTGTTTGAATTGCCATGTGCTTATTATGTTAATCCCTGTGTTGTTTCTTGCACTCTATGTAAAGAAAAGAATGTGCTATACAAATAAATTTGCTTTGCACTGCATTTCCTTGCCTTTGTCTGACCACAAACATATGTTGGATGTTTTGGTACAAACAGGTTACAATGTTAGGTGAAACTAGACGTTGAGAAATAGGTCTGTATTTGTTACTCTTATTTACAGCAGTTTCAGGAAGTATGGCCAAACAATATTTTTCTATGCTTGAAATTACTTACAACTAAAACACTAATTTAGATGAAGTGTAATAAACATCTTGAGTATCAATATCTAGGAGAAGTGGAGCTGAGGCTTTCTCAAATCCACCTCTTAAGTGGGATCCAAATAATCCTGAAATTTGGTATCAAATTGATCCAGATCTCTGCCTTAACTTTTGAAATACCCGAATGCAGCCTTTATCTGGATTAAAGGGACGATTGGATTACCAGAACTGAATCCTGATCCTCAGGATCAGGATCCTCTTGATCTGTGTTGAAATACCCAGTTTTCAGATCAGATCAGGATTTAATCCAATCCGGCCAGGATAATCCTATCAGATAACTTTGAAATACTGGGCCCAGGGCTTCTAAGTGGGTGGTAGGTGGGGAGAGAAGGCAGAACGGGTTGCATCTTCCACCAGTTAGGGCTTACATGGATGACATGACACTGGTGACCACAACAATGCCATGTACAAAGAGGCTACTAGAGAAGGTAAATAAGAACCTCAAGTGGGCCAGCATGAAGACCAAGCCTAGTAAGTGTAGAAGCATCTCGATACGTAGAGGGAAGTTAAGTGATAGGAAGTTTGTCATAGATGATGAGGAAATCCCAACAATTAGGGAAAAGTCAATGAAGAGCTTAGGTAGGTGGTACAATGTAGAGTTGAATGATAAGGAACAGGTGGTGAAATTTAAAAGATGTGGCAGAAGGGTTGGATAGAATTAGGGTTGGGACTCGTTAGGATTTTAACGATTCCGATTCCTTACCGATTCCTTCTTAACGGTCTGATTCCTTACTGATTCCTCTTACTGATTCCTACATTATATTCATTATACTTGCTATACTTAAACAAGTATATAATAAACACAAATGCAATCATACAAATACAAAAACTTTATTCTAACTGTTGCACAGTACAATTAGATGAAAATACACATTTGTGTGTGGTGTGTATTTCAGATTTAGAGCTTGTATCATCTCCCTGAGAATATATAACAACAAAAAGTGATTCTCTGATTTCTACAGTAACACTATTAAAATTAACCACAACAATGTAATAAAAAATACTTATATGCATTCATGCTTGAGCACTGTTATTTACGTGACAACACCTGAACAGAACACACACACATTGGCTGTTTGTTTCTACCGCTCCCCTTGCTGGAAGCGGACCTCCCGCCGCCAGCCTCCGCCGTGATTAAACGCTGAAAATTAAATTAAATTAAATTTTATCTTATTTTGTTATATTTCTCCCTCTCCCCTCGCTGGAAGCGCCGGACCTCCTGCCGCCCACTCCCGCCGCCCGCTCCCGCCGCCCGCTCCCGTCGCCTGCTCCCGTCTCAAACACGGAGGTCTCCCTCTCTGCTGAGCACCCATGGTGCACGCCCAGCCTGTTAAATAGCCTGTAACCATGACAACTGTGTGACACAAACTCAGTGCTTTAGTGATTAGACAATGTCGGGCTCGGTCGGGTTTGGACAGAAATATGCGCCCCGTGCCGCACTCTAATGGAAATGCAAGTGACATTTTTTTTTATTTTTTTTTTACAATCTAGGAACCGTTTGCAGGAACCGTTACGCCAAATGTGATGGAACCGGTTCTGGAACCGGAACTTTGGACCCGGTTCCAAAAAAGAACCGGATCCGGATCCCAACCCTAGTCACGATGAATATGTCAGTCTAAATGAATCTACTCTTCCCAGTCATAACAATACATCTCATAATACTCATAATAATACTGGTCCTCGAGGCAGCGGCCGAGGAGGAGGAGTTGCAGCCATTTTTAACTCTAGTCTATTAATCAGCCCTGAACCTAAACTAGATTATAATTCCTTAGCCTTGTTCTTAGTCTTTTACATCCAATCTGGAAAACCTCACAGCCACTTCCATTTGTTATAGTGTACCGTGCTCTTGGCCCGTATTCTGAATTTTTAACTGAATTCTGAGAGTTTTTATCCAGTTTAGTTCTTAAATCAGATAAAGTTATTATTGTAGGTGATTTAAATATTCCTGTTGACGTTGATAATGATTGCCTCGCTACTGCGTTTATCAGATTATTAGACTCATTGGCTTCAGTAAGAAAGTACATAAACCCACTCACTGTTTTAACCACACCCTCGATCTACTCCTGACGTATGGAATTGAAATTGAAAACTAGTCTTGAAAAAAAGTCTTTCCACAGAATCCCTCTCTATCAGATCACTGCTTAATAAGTTTTGATTTCTTTCTACTTGATTACACTCCACTCAGTAACAATTACTATACTTGGTGTTGTAGCAAAATTTAAGGAAATGATTCCATCAGTTTTAAATTTAATACCATGTCCCTCTGTAACAGAGGTTTCCCGTACCGACTTTAAATTCTCCCAAATTGATTATCTTGTCAATAGCGCAGCAGGCTCACTGCGAACAACACTTGACTCGGTAGCACGTCTTAAAAAGAAGTTACAAAGCAAAGAAAGTTCCTTGGGACAACTCCAAAATCCAAAAATTAAAACAAATATCGCAAAAATTTGAAAGGAACTGGCGTTTAACTAAACTGGAAGAATCTCGCTTGGTTAGGGGAGACCGTCTAAAAATGTATAAAATAAGAACAACCACAGGTTTCTTTTCAGCACTGTAGCCAGGCTAACATAAAGTCACAGCTCTATTGAGCCTTGTATTCCTTTAGCCCTTAGCAGTAATGATTTTTTGAGCTTTTTAATGACAACATTCTAACTACTAGAGGCAAAATTCATGACCTCTTGTCCTCAGACAGTACCTATCTGCCCTCAAACACAGCAGATATATATTTAGATTCCTTCTCCCAGATTACTCTTCAACAATTGACCTCAATGATTTCTTCATCCAAGTCATCAACTTGTCTCTTAGACCCCATCCCACCTAGGCTACTTAAGGAAGTCATACCTTTAGTTAACACTTACATAGTAGACATGATCAGTATATCTTTATTAACAGGCTATGTACCACAGTCTTTTAAGGTAGCTGTATTTAAACCACTTCTAAAAAATCCCACCCTGGAACCAGAGGTGTTAGCCAACTATCAACCAATATCTAATCTTCCCTTTATGTCAAAGATCCTTGAAAAAGTAGTCGCAGACCAGCTGTGTGATTTTCTCCATGATAATAATGTATTTGAGGAATTACAGTCAGGATTTAGAGTGCATCATAGCACTGAGACAGCACTAGTTAAAATTACAAATGACCTTCTGATTGCTTCAGACAAAGGACTCGTGTCTGTACTTGTTTTATTAGATCTTAGTGCGGCGTTTGACACTATTGACCATCAAATTTTACTACAGAGACTGAAAAATTTAATTGGCCTTAAAGGTTCTGCACTAAGCTGGTTTAAATCTTATTTATCTGATCAATTTCAGTTCGTTCACATTCACGATGAATCATCTTTACAAACTAAAGTTTGTTTTGGAGTCCCACAAGGTTCTGTGCTCGGGCCAATTTTATTCACTTTATATATGCTTCCCTTAGGTAACATCATTAGAAATCACTCTGTAAATTTCCATTGTTATGCAGGTGATACACAATTGTATTTATCAATAAAGCCAGAAGAAACAGATCAATTAACCAAACTTCAAAAATGCCTTTAAGGCATAAAATCCTGGATGAGCTCCAATTTTTTTATGTTAAATTCAGACAAAACTGAAGTTGTTGTTCTTGGCCCCAAACAACTCAGAAACTCTTTATCTAATGATATAGTTTCTCTGGATGGCATTGCTCTGGCCTCTGGTACTACCGTTAGAAACCTCGGAGTGATATTTGATCAAGATTTGTCTTTTAACTCCCATCTAAAACAAACCTCATGGACTGCGTTCTTTCATCTGTGTAATATTGCAAAAATTAGCCCAAGCCTGTCCCAAAAAGAAGCAGAAATATTGGTCCACGCTTTTGTTACCTCAAGGCTGGATTACTATAATTCCCTATTATCAGGTAGCTCTAATAAGTCTTTGAAAAGTCTCCAGCTAATCCAGAACGCAGCGGCACGTGTACTGACAGGAACTAAGAAATTAAATCACATTTCTCCTATTTTAGCTTCCCTGCACTGGCTCCCTGTAAAATCCAGAATTGAATTTAAAATCCTACTGTTAACTTACAAAGCTCAAAATGGTCAGGCTCTGTCATATCTTAGAGAGCTCATAGTGCCCTATCATCCCACCAGAACACTGCGCTCTGAGAATGCAGGGTTACTCGTGGTTTCTAAAGTCTCCAAAAGTAGAACAGAAGTCAGAGCCTTCAGCTATCAGGCTCCTCTTCTGTGGAATCTTCCTGTTTCAGTCCGGGAGGCAGACACCATCTCCACATTTAAGACTAGACTTAAGACTTTCCTTTTTGATAAAGCTTATAGATAGGGCTGGCTCAGGCTTGTTTTGGACCAGCACCTAGTTAGGCTGACATAGGCCTAGTCTGCTGGGGGACCTCCTATAATACACCCAGCACCTTCTCTCCTTTTCTCTCTATCCTTTGCTAACATTCATGTCCTGTTACTGCATCTCGCTAACTCAGCTCTACTGCATGTCACTAACTCGGCTTCCTCTCCGGAGCCTTTGTGCTCCAATGTTTATTTGCTTATTTGTTTATGGATCCCCATTAGCTGACGCCTGGACGAACAGCTAGTCTTCCTGGGGTCCATAGTCATAAAACTCATAACATAATACAAAAAGTATACAAACAAGAGTACATAATTGAAAAATAATAAAATGGAGTATATTAAAAAAGAGAAAAGACAAAAGCAGAGAAAATAAATGACAGACTTACAACAAATGAATTAACTCAAATAATTAGATCGCAAGTGTATTCTCAGTTTTCTCTTGAAACAATTCCTGTCTCTGGTTCTGTGAATATATCTTGGGAGTAGATTCCATAAACTTGTGGCTCTATACAAAACTGATTTCTTCAAGAAATTGGATTTTAGGATGTGGCAGAATTATATGCTCATTGCTGGCAGCTCTTGTGGAGTGTGAATGAATTTCATTGGTGTAGATTATCTTTTGAGCAAGAAATTGTGGAGATCGTTTTTTCACAACACTATAAAAATTAACCAATAAATTCATTTAAATTCTTTTCTCGACATAGAGCCAACCCAAATTGTAATGCATATCAATTGTACTCGTCAAAGGGGGACAGTTGAGAACAGATAACCGAGCAATAATCCAGGTGACACAAAACCAGAGAACGAACTGTTTGACAGAGCAGTGATGAAGGAATAAGAGGTGCACATTTCCTGACAATTGCAACTGCTCTACCCATCTTCAGAACTCCTGACAATTGCAACTGCTCTACCCATCTTCAGAACAATCTTATTTACATGTTCAGACCAAGACAAAGTGTTATCAAGCCAGAGACCCAGTAGCTTTGCCTTTCTTACATATTGAATCGGTTGACCATCTATTTGTAAATTCAGAATTGGATTCTTTGCCATATTATAATTAGATCCAAATATTATAGAGACCGTCTTTGATATGTTAAGTTTGAGTTTGTTCGTTTCTATCCAATTAAAGATGACATTAAGTTCTGATGATAGGGTATGATTCAGTTCATCACAAGAAGGTGAAGCATAGTACATGGTGCAATCATCTGTATACATAGTCAAATCACACTTATTTAAAACAAGTGGGAGATCATTGGTGAATATCAAGAAGAGGAGTGGCCCAAGGCAACTACCTTGTGGAAGTCCACATTCAAGTTGTCTACTGTCTGAAAAAGTGCCATTAAAAAATACTTTTTGTGTTCTGTTTAACAAGTAACTACTAACCCACATAAGAGCGGATGCTTTAAAACCATAGTGATCAAGCTTCTTAATTAACAGATCATGATCCACCAGATCAAAGGCAGCACTAAAATCAATTAATACTCCGCCAACAAGCACTGAATTATCCATGGCTGTTAGCCAATTGTCATTCATTTGTATCAGTGCCGTACAGGTAGAATAACCGACCCTGTATGCATGTTGGTGATTAGAAATTAAGTTCATTCATTCATTCATCTTCTAACCGCTTCATCCTCTTGAGGGTCGCGGGGGGGCTGGAGCCTATCCCAGCTGACATCGGGCGAGAGGCAGGGTACACTCTGGACAGGTCGCCAGACTATCGCAGCTTGGAAGAGGTTGAGCGCTATCGGCTAGATATAGTCGGCCTCACCTCGACACATAGTTCCGGCTCTGGAACCCAAGTCCTTGAGAGGGGTTGGACTCTCTCCTTTGCTGGAGTTGCTCCGGGTGAGAGGCGGAGGGCCGGGGTGGGCTTTCTGATAGCCCCCAGACTCTCTGCCTGTACGGTGGGGTTTACCCCAGTGGACGAAAGGGTGCGCCTTCGGGTCAGGGAACAGGTCCTGACTGTTGTCTGCGCTTATGCGCCAAACAGCAGTTCAGAGTACCCGCCCTTTTTGGAGTCCCTGGGACGGGTGCTGGACAGTGCCCCGACCGGGGACTCCATTGTTCTGCTGGGGGACTTCAACGCTCACGTGGGCAATGACAGCAGGACCTGGAGGGGCGTGATTGGGAGGAACGGCCTGCCCGATCTGAACCCGAGTGGTGTGCAGTTATTGGACTTCTGTGCGGGTCGCAGTTTGGCCATAACTAACACCATGTTCGAGCATAAGGATGTCCATCGGTGC
>NC_065529.1:1177779-1184330 GCF_006386435.1 Epinephelus moara
TTTCCTCCGCAGGGTGGCTGGGCTCAGCCTTAGAGATAGGGTGAGGAGCTCGGACATCCGGGAGGGACTCGGAGTAGAGCCGCTGCTCCTCCACATCGAGAGGAGCCAGTTGAGGTGGTTCGGGCATCTGGTAAGGATGCCTCCCGGACGCCTCCCTTGGGAGGTATTTCGGGCATGTCCAGCCGGGAGGAGACCTCGGGCCGCCCCAGGACACACTGGAGGGATTACATCGCCCGGCTGGCCTGGGAACGCCTCGGGGTTCCCTCGGATGAGCTGACGGAGGTGGCTGGGGAGAGGACTGTCTGGGCTTCTTTAGTGAGGCTGCTGCCCCCGTGACCCGGACCCGGATAAGCGGAGGACGACGAGACGAGACGAGAGTTTTTACCATTGATGATATGTTTTCTGATGAGCTCCTCTGAAATAGAAACTCCCGTATTACCCATTTTATCTCTGATTCTAGACACCTTGTTAATGAAATAGTCATTGAAATAATTTGCAATATGCAAAGGTTTAGTTAAATAAACCCCTTCAGATTCAATAAAAGAACTAACAGACTTTTTCCTACCCATGATTTCATTCAGAACATTCCATAGATTCTTACTATCTTGACCACTATCAGCAATTCTCCTCTGATAATAAGCTCTTTTGCTAACTCTATTTATCTTAGTGACATTATTTCTCAACTTGCAGTAGTGCCTCCAGTCTTCAGTGGAACCAGTTAGGATAGCAATCTTCTTAGCTTTATGTCTTTGCACCATTAATTCTTTTAATGATTTATTAATCCAAGGGGCATTAATTGTTTTTGTTGTAAATTTCACCACTGGTGCATGTTTGTTAGCAATCGCCATAAAATAATTCATGAATGTATCCAGAGAGAGCTCTGCATCATCAATAGAGCATACATTAGTCAACTGTATATTTTCAAGGTCAACAAGAAATGCGTTTTCATTAAAATGTTTAAAATTTCTAGTAAGGACAACTTTAGCACCTGCCTTAGGCAATTTGGTCCTCCTGGAGAATGCCACAAAGTTGGGAACTGCCCATTGGTTCGACAGGCCATTGGTTCGACATCCCATTGTTTCGACCATATTAAACTCATTGTTCCGAAGTCCGTTCCGAAATCATCATGATGCCCTGTGGTTAAGGTCTGGTTAGGTTTAGGCAAAAAAACCACTTGGTTAGGGTCAGAAAAAGATCATGGTGTGGGTTAAAATGAAAAAGAAAGTGACAAATACATAAGCCGTGAGCCTGCTCCGCCTCAAGCCGGTCGCGCGCACCATACGCCCGCCGCGAGCCATTCAGCACCGCGGACTGAATGTCGGACTAATGGGATGTCGAACCAATGGGCTGTCGAACCAATGACATGGACCCCACAAAGTTATGGTCGCTGAAACCTACTGGCACTGAAACAGGTCTGGAGCACAGCTCAGAGTTGTTACTGTAAATATGATCTATGCATGTTGAGGAAATAACACCATTTAGATTCACATATACTCTAGTAGCTTGAGATATTAGCTGTGTTAATCCACAGGTGTCAGCCATTGACCTAAGTTTACTTTTCAGGGAACAAATCTCAGAAAGCCAGTCAATGTTAAAATCTCCAAGCAAGTATATTTCTCTATTTTCTTCTGTAATATGGTCCATCATTTCACACAAAGTATTGAGATATTCCACATTAGAGTTAGGAGCTCTATAACAACAGCCAACTAGAAAAGGTTTTAAATGTGGCAGATGGATTTGAATCCATATAGCTTCAATGTTATCCTTAATAAGATCATACCTGACTTTATAAGGAAAATGACATTGCGTGTATATTGCTACTCCACCTCCAAATTTATTTCTATCATTCCTGTATATGGAATAACCACTGATGACCAACTCTGAGTCTTGAAAATAATTATCTAGATGTGTTTCTGAGACAGCAAGAATGTCAACTTTGTTTAGTTGCAGAAATACAGAGAGTTCATGGATTTTATAACTGAGACTACAAATATTAATATGTGCAAAAGTCAAACCCTTAGGTAGATTGTTGATTGACACGTGTAGCCTATGTAAAACAGAAAGGATGCACTTTGGCAGGTATACCTATTAGATGTTCATGTTTCCAGGTGGCTTTGGGGTGCTGTTGCGTGGGCGAATTATTAGTTTGTCATGTCTCAAATAGGCAATTTTGCCTCTATCACGTGCTTCTCTCATTTTGGGGAGCAGTTCCTTTCTTTTCAAATGGACTGCTTCCGTGAAATTTTCGTTGATGTAGATCCTAGATCCTGTAAAAGTTTTTGGCTCTTCCCAAAACATCTGATTTATCCTTATATCCCAGAAATTTTACCACAATGGATCTGGGTCTGTTGCTACCAGCTACTGGTTTCCCAGTGCGGTGGGCTCTTTCAATTTCGATCTCCTTCTTTAGAAGAAGCTTATCCACAAGGACATTTTTAATCATTCCCTCTGTATCAACCCAGGTCTCCCCAGGCTGCTCTGGAATACCGTCAAATACCAGATTGCTCCTACGCAAGTGACCTTCTAGGTACTCCATTTTATCTGAAACAGCGAGCAGGCTGACACAAATCTTCATAATGTCAGCTTGCATGGAGTTACAATGTTCAGTCTGCTTAATGTTTTGTGTCTTGATATCGTCCACTTCCTTCTGTGTAAATTGAATGCTCGTTTTAATTTCTTGCACTTCCCATGTGATTGTGTCTAGTCTAGTCTAGAGTTAGTGGAGTCTAAAATGATTGTTACAAAACTTTTAAAGTTCTCCTGTTGCTGCTATAGAAGTGCTGAATACATGTCTTTCTGCTGCTACAGCATCTCTTTTACCTGAGCCAGCGAGATGACATCTTCATCTGCAATGCAGCTGGGCCTGGTGGAAAATGCAGCAGGGCCAGGTGGAGAATGCAGCAGGGCCTGGTAGTGGGTGCTAGCCCTGGCTGCTTGAGCAGCTGAATAGGCTCAAGCTGGTTCACAGGAGAGAGCAGGCCGATGCCAAAGCAATCCTCAAAGTATCAAGGGTGGGAAAAATCATTCATATGTTTTTGTCTGATTCTCCCTTTTGTTGGATGATTAAAAGTATTTCATGCCAAAAATTAAAGCTTTCAAGACTTAGAAATGTTAAAAAATAGTTAAAACACAATTGGAAGGTCAGGAGCACACATACACTGCACTATAGTGAAGCTATCAAGCCATTGACAAGTTATGTGTTACAGGTTCCTGTGTCTGTCTCGCAGGTTAACTCGTATCGCAGCTGTGCCCGTATGGTGTGACTTGGTTGTGCTGATGCCTGATGCCTCCTACTGCTGCTGTTATTATACACATATGATTACTGTCACATACATATACTATTATATATTAATATATACTTACAACATATTGTACCACAATAGCTGTAATTATTTTTATAACATTATTACTTAAATTAATGTGGTTGCAAGCTACTGCCATATGGTGTAAGACAACTGTCAAAAAGATGTGTGCATAATTTTAACCATTCATATTCGTAATGTTAAACATTTGTATGTCAGTAAAATTGTTGTACACAAAATTCTGCTGTCATATACGTGAGTCTGTGAAACTGTTCAGGTTAGGATTGTTTTTATGTGAGTATGAATCTAAAAGCTGTGAGTGCAGAGTCTTGTGAATACAACTGTAATTTCTACGACTACGAAGTCCTCACTGTGAACACGAATTCAAGTTTGTGGGTACGAGTTGAAAAGTGTTGAAGTTACGTCACTGAGGTCACAGGCAGGTCACAGGGGAAAGTAATCGAACGGCGATTCCTCCAAATGCGCATGCCCCAAAGGCAAAGATGACAGTGGACCGGGTGGAGCTGCCAGCTTATGTTACTGTGTCCTATTTCTGCAGTCCTGTAAATCATTCTTTAGACCGAACAGCCTACATCAAGAAATTTCTGATGTAAGCCGCTAACAGCAGAGTTGGAACAGAAGGACATACAGGTTTGACTCGGAGCTTAGAGTAAATGATGAAGGTATAGTGTACAGGTGGTGCTGTGACTGGCTGGTAACTGAAGCCTGATCCACTGAATCGTGTCTGATAAGAACAACCCAAATGTGTCTTTATTTTTCGCAAATTTTTCATTTTCATTTCTGCCACACTATCAACACATGCTCATTCTTCCATACAGGTAGGCCTACGTGTGGTTCTGAAATGAAAAGTAAATACATGCTATCTATAACTAGGTTGTAAATAAACCATAAACATCAAATATCACATTAAATGGATAGTATTAAATACATCTGCATCAATAACCTGGGGTCCGTTTCACAAAGCAGGTTCAACAAACTCAGAGTTTCCTATCTCAGAGTAGATCAACTCAGAGTTCAGGATTAGACTCAGAGTTTCCAGTTCTGGAACAGCTGATTTGAATCAGTTTAATCAACTCGGAGTAGTTTCACCAGGAGTTAAGTGCATGCACCACGACTATAAAAAGCCAGCATCAATGGAGCCCCGATTTGACAAGTCACCATGGCAATAGGGAAGAGGAAGGCTGCGTTTTTCACCCCACTAGAATTAGAAATCTTAATGCGCTCATATGGCGAGTTTGCACACGTTTTCAAAAAGAAGTGCAACACCGCTGCAGCTGCAAAAGAGAGGGAGACGGCGTGGGAGAACATTGCTGCTCGGGTCAATGCGTAAGTTTAAATGTAGTCCTTTGCAATCACAATAATATTACAGGGGAAAACTGCTTGAATGGTAGCCTATTAATTTATTTCATTTAGGTGCAATCCCGCGGGGGAGAAGCGCACTTGGCAGCAGTTTAGGATGAAATATAAAAACATTGTTCAAACAGGTAAGACCTCGGCATAATCTCATGGGGGTACCTCATTTTGATCATGTTTTACATTGTAAAGTAAATATTAAGTGGCTGTTTGACTGTGCAGTTGTTTTATCCCCAACATAATGCTGTTTTCACACACATAAATGTCTTCTCATCTATATCATGTTCTGTTAAATAATTAAGCCTATTTAAACTAACACAGACTTCTACTCAGCCAACAGAAAGAAGGCAGATGCCTGTAAAACGAGCTCACTTTTCTGACCGCCCTGCATACAGTTGCCTTACTCAAGTGCTCAGCATCTCCGACATTGTACAAAAAACTTCCATTTGCAAAGAAACGCAGCGCAGCACACAATATCTGCTGGGATGTGAGAGCATGACTACAATTGGTAATGTTGCAAATGTAAGGACGGATAAGGTTGTGTAGCTTATGTAGATGATGGACTGTGATGTGAAACGGTACCGCTCAAAAAGATAATTGTGTGGAAATGCTAGAACACCTATGCGCGGTCTGATAATAACCATCTCCCAACGAATATTTAATTCTCTGCGCAGTAATGCTGCACCTTCATCCACGGGATCGTTATCAAAAGGACATGCCATGTTAGTGAAAAAAGTTGCCACCTACTGTGCCTAATGGACTTCTAATATACTGACTATGATTTTTTAAATGATTTTTTTAAATGACAGACGGCAGAACTAGGCTACGCCAAAACTCGCCTGCTGACTGAATGAATGAGGAAATCAAATGAAGTGTGTGGCTCTGAAAGAGGGCGGAGACAGAGAGAAACTCGAGGATCATTGAGAAAAACCTGGTCCCGACCAGGTTAGGTTCATAGAGTCTGTTACTACGGTAACTGACCGAGAGCTTAAGTTACCTCTCTCTCTGAAACAGGCTAGAGTTACCCCTCTTTCTCTGGTTTGAGTTACCTCCCTTTTTGAAACGGAAAACTCAGAGTTTCCCTCATTTCAGGGTTAACAGACTCTGAGTTTTCACTAAACCTGCTTTGTGAAACGGACCCCTGGAAAATAAGCCAACAGTTCACAAAGAGACAAACCAGGCATACATTTAAGTACTCATACTGCCATCTACTGTTGGAGAGTCATCTTAACGGTGGAAACCCAGTTAAATACCACTGCTACCAGTAACAACTCTGCACACACAGTAATTGCTGGTAATTGTTGGTTAAACTATATTGCCAACTGTATTGCACGGACCCGGACCGTGTACCTTTTGTCAGTTTGATATTTCGTTTTAACCAAATAACGGGAAAATGGAAATACCATGGTTTTTCATTTTTACGCTTTAAAGGGCCAGTGTGTAAAATGGGTTGAAAACAGTGACATCAGTGGTCAAATTCTAGATTGCAGGGCTCACTCGCTCACCCCTCCCGTCGGGTAAATGACGGTGGCCTCGTAGGGTCAAAAAGCCTTGCGCACAAGTTTTTCAGGAGTAGGTCTATCTAGCGACGAGGTGAATGTTTATTTAGAAATCTAAGCCATGTTACGATATTGTAATGAATCCCTCATGAGCAGGAGACCAGAGGAGCGTTCGGGAAAAAGGCCAGTTTATTTGAGCACTCCAAAAACTCCGGTAGCACTCCAGGGGGTAAAAGACTCCGTCCCAAACTCTGACTCTTCTAGCGTAACAGACACACTTCATAACTTTACATACATACTCGTTTACCATCCCGAGAGGGGACCCCCCTCCCCTCTCTGCTCAATCTCCAGCCCGCACACTGACTGACAGCGTAGC
>NC_065529.1:1184411-1186153 GCF_006386435.1 Epinephelus moara
TATATATATAAAAGCATAATTATAAGGCTACGAAAACCAAACAAATTTTATTTTATAGCGATTATACATTTGTATAAACATATTAATGGGTAGAATATTCAGATTCAGATTCAGATTGACAATAAACCATGCCAAATATTATACACTGGCCCTTTAAACAAAAAAAAACTACAAATGACAAAACAGAGCTGTTTTTCCATTTTTGTTGTCTAAATCAAAAAAACGAGAAAAACTGAAATAAAATTCAAATAACGGTCCGATTGTGGTTTCTTCCAATGCCTGTTTGCATCTTTCCTCTTGAAAAGAACGTGAAGAAAGGTAAGACAGGTGAGCTTCCTGGAAGTCCAAGTAAATATGGGCCTTTCAAAATAAAAGCCAAGAGAATACAATAGCCATTCTATAACATTAACGTTATGCGAGCACATACCACGATAACATCTGAGGAAAATACATTAATATAAATTAATCAATCAGACAAATTAATAAGTAAATAAATACACCAAAAAAATGGACCGATGGAAACAGGGATTGGTTACATGTAGATTAATGCTGTGCATTTGATTCATCTACACAGCATGAGTAAAGTCTTAGATTAATGACATGCATTTTTTGGTGCAGGCGGTCTAAAGAATGATTTATAGGACTGCAGAAATAGGACACAGTAACATAAGCTGGCAGCTCTACCCGATCCTCTGTCATCTTTGCCAGGGCCGTCGCAACCGGACAGGCAAACTAGGCAATTGCCTAGGGCCCCGAGCTGGAAGGGGCCCCCCAGAGACGGCTGACATTGGTCCATATCAATGACAATATGAATGGAGCCCCTATAGACACTGCAGCAACGACAACACGTCGGAATCCCCCCTAATGGGACCCCCTACTTGCTGCTGCTTGCAAGTGGCGAGAGGGGGCCTCCAGGAACTGCTGACATTTGGTCTGTAATCAACGACACAACTTGAAACCCCCTTAGAGACACTGCAACTGAGACTTCCCTAATGGGGCCCCTACAGCTGACTGAGCTGACTTGCTGCTGCTGCTGCCGGTGCCGTGCGGGCTGCGGCAAAATGAAGCGAACGTATCCCTCAGGGCACGCTAAAAGAAAAAAAAAGCAAGAGGAGGATGAAAAGAAAAAACGAGACAGTGGTAAGTGAGAATGTGTTACAAACTCACCAAATATAATTGAGCTCTTTTTTTTTTTCTCAAGGTGCTTTGTTGAAATATTTTGGTCCACAACAACAGCATACCGCTACAGTTGCCTTAACAGATGAAGGTAGAAGGAAGTTATTCTAAGTTCACAGTGACTTAAGAAATAAGAATAACTAAGAATAAGAATAACTTCATTGAGCCTCAGAGGGATCTGCTCTCCAGTTTAAATCTGTCATGAGATTAATTGAGAGATGAGATTTAATTTAAAATGACTACACAAATATTTGTCTTACACAAGTAGTTATTGTATTTATTTTTGTATTTTGTTGTTATTGTTTTCTTTGAAAGGAAGCATGTTATATGTTTTTGTTATTTAAATAATGTAAGGCAATTTTGCTTTGTTTTTACATTTTTCTATAAATACACCGCGTTCCAAATTATTATGCAAATTATATTTTTCTCTGATTTTCCTAAATAGTCGATGCAAATGACAGTCAGCATAATTTTCAAGTCATCAGCTGTTAAAGTTTAATTCAAATGTTATTGAACAAACCTCCCAATGAAAACAGTATTTTTTTCAAAAATAAAAAACTTAAAAT
>NC_065529.1:1187004-1190226 GCF_006386435.1 Epinephelus moara
TAATTGGGCTCACCTGGCCAACTAATTATCACAGGTGTCTGAGATTGATTTCAGTGATCCAAAGAACCCTGAGACACAATACCATCCATGAGTTTAATTGAAAAACAAAAAATTTAATCTTTATGACACTTAAATACAATTTGCATAATAATTTGGAACGCGGTGTAAAGGATTTGTTACGAAACACTTAATGTCTTCTCAGTGTCGTAAACGGGTGCCGGCGGGGTGGGGGGCCTCCAAGGTGCCTCTTGCCTAGGGCCCCCAGAGGGTCTTGAAACAGCCCTGATCTTTGCCTATGGGGCATGCGCGTTTGGAGGAATCGCGATTCGATTACTTTCCCCTGTGACCTGCCTGTGACCTCAGTGACGTAATTTCAACACTTTTCAACTTGTACCCACAAACTTGAATTCATGTTCACAGTGAGGACTTCGTAGTCGTAGAAATTACAGTTATATTCACAAGACTTTGCACAGCTTTTAGATTCATACTCACATAAAAACAATCCTAACCTGAACAATTTCACAGACTCATGTATATGACAGCAGAATTTTGTGTACAACAATTTTATTGACATACAAATGTTTAACATTACGAATACGAGTGGTTAAAATTATGCACGCATCTTTTTGACAGTTGTCTTACACCATACTGTTATTACTGTCTGTCCTGCATCTCTCTTTTTCTCTCTCTGTCCCTTTATCCCTCCTTGGTTGCTCTTCCTGAGGTTTCTACCATTTCTTTTCCCCGTTGAAGGGCTTTTTGGGGGGAGTTTTTCCTTATCCACTGTGAGGGTCCAAAGGACAGAGGGATGTTGTATGCTGTAAAGCCCTCTGAGTCAAATTGTGATTTGTGATATTGGGCTTTATAAATAAAATTGAAATTGAAAAAGTGAATTGAAATTATTCTACATTTATTATGTTTACCTTTACACACAATATATGTTGCACTATTGCACATCTGTCCATCCTGGGAGAGCGATCCCTCCTCAGTTGCTCATCCTGAGGCTTCTGCCATTTTTTTTCCCTGTTAAGGGGGTTTTTGGGGAGTTTTTCCTTATCCACTGTGAGGGTGCATGGACAGAGGGATGTCATATGCTGTAGTCCTCTGAGGCAAGATAAATTTAAATTTAATATAATGAACACATAGTGTCATAAATTGTCTAATATGGAATTACAAGATTTACCATGTCTGTTAGTGAATATGTAGCATAGAAAATACAATAAATATCATAACATTAGCTTGTTTATTGACGACAGACTAACAGTAATTATTAATGAGCAATGATGGAAAAGCAAAGGAATGATTTATGACTGAACCGACTTAGAAAATAAGAAGGAAATGAATTAAATCAAAGGCTTGCACATAGAACACTTGGCTTTCAGGCGAGATAATCTATTGATGGTTTAAGGATACTATAACCTGAAGAGGTGAATCAGACTATTTCTCATAACACAATTTGGCTCATCCACTGCACTATTTTCTCTTCTGAAAACTCTTGCTAAAACTGACACAATTGTTTTGTGGAAAGCATAATCATACTCTCAGTGGATCTCTTTACTATATTAATTGCTGTGTGATATTGCAACATTGAGTTGTTGGGCAGTAAGACCTTGGCACCTGAATGCACCGCCGGGAAGAATTTGCAGATCCATGCTGCATTTTTAAATGTCTTAAAGCCACAGAGTGTATGTGAAGCCAAAGCATTTTTGAATATTGGTTAGGGATGTGTCCCTCCCAAAATATGTATATGAAACCCGAAGGCTGTCCATGCAAAATCGCTGGAATGGTCCTGAAATAGATGACAGGATCTACAGCAGGATGAGATATAACTACAGCACCTGTTTCTGTTTTGTCAGTCAAGCAAACATGAAGGATTGAGATCGTAACCTGACACCTATGTGGGTGTCAGGTTGAAATGGTTGGGGTAGCATGGCATAAGCAAGCAAGGCAGAGCTAAGTTTACTCCGTCTACATTACTGAGACAGAAATCCACTGCATTATTATTAGGGACCTTGGCCGAAGGACGAAGTCCCTCTTGTTTCTGGTGCGTTTATTATTATTAGGGACCTCGGCTGAAGGATGGAGTCCCTCTTGTTTCTGGTGCATTTATTATTAGGGACCTCTTGTTTCTGGTGCATTTATTATTAGGTACCTCGGCCGAAGGACGAAGTCCCTCTTGTTCCTGTAACGTTTATTATTATTATTATTATTATTAGGGACCTCGGCCGAAGGACAAAGTCCCTCTTGTTCCTGTAAGGTTTATTATTATTAGGTACCTCGGCCGAAGACGAAGTCCCTCTTGTTTTTGCTACGTTTATTATTAGGGACCTCGGCCGAAGGACGAAGTCCCTCTTGTTCCTGTAAGGTTTATTATTATTATTATTATTATTATTATTAGGGACTTCGGCCAAAAGACAAAGTCCCTCTTGTTTCTGGTGCGTTTATTATTATTATTAGGGACCGAGCCCGAAGGCAGAGGACTGCTCAGTATTGTTTTTGCTGCGTTTATTATTAGGGCCCGAGCGACGACGAAGTCGTCCGTGAGAACCCTATTGTAATCGCGCTGTTTATTATTATTTATTAGGGCCCGAGCGATGACGAAGCCGTCCGCGGAGGACCCTATTGAAATCGTGCTATTTATTATTATTATTATTCTTTACCCGACTTTGTGTCCCAATTTCGCCCCTTTCCCAAATTTTAAAATGCTTCTAACTTTCCACATTCATCCGGCCACATCCAAAATTTGATATTTTTGGGCGGTTGCACATGGTCGACGCGAAATGCTGAAATAGCGCCCCCTACAAATTCTCAAAAACCCCTCCCCATTGGGGTTAGTTTGTCGCAGGCAAACGAAATTTGGTACACACATGTATCATACGCAGATGCACAAAAAAGTCTCTTAACGTCATGGTAAAATCCCAACAGGAAGTCAGCCATTTTATTTTGAATTTTTTCGTTACGGCGATTTCCACAACTTAAATTTGAACGAACTCCTCCTAGGGATTTAGTCCAATCGACTTCAAATTGGCTACAGGTAATCCTGAGACCATGCTGATGAAAAGTTATTAAAAGCTTTTCTCTATGTCAAGGGGCGTGGCCACTATGGCGCCTCCCTCGCCACCAAATACGTTTGGCTTTTTGATGGCTTCAGCGACCTCATATCCTCATGAAAATTGATACACAGGTCAAGAATGGCGAGCTCTTACATCTGATAGGGGCGTC
>NC_065529.1:1191452-1193003 GCF_006386435.1 Epinephelus moara
ATTTTGACTTGTCATTTTGGCGTGATTTCCACATGTTGTATTTTAACGAACTAGTCCTAGGGATTTCATCCAATCGACTTCAAATTTTTTACAGATCATCCAGAGACCATGCTGATCAAAAGTTGTGCTCTGCATGTCTGTAGGTCAAAGGGCGTGGCTGCTATGGCGCTGCCATTTTTGATCCATCAACATGCATATTAAAGCAGCTCTCTCTCCCACATAATTCATCCTAACTGCTTCAAAATTTCTGTACATGATAAGAGCCCTGACCTCAACGCCTCCATATGCTTGTAGGCAATCATGCCGCCCCCTTGTTGAAACAAAAATGCCCTATTATACATTGACATTGTCCGATTTGCTTGAAACTTCACGTGTGATGACGGTCCACCCCTGAACGCACCTGCCCACATCTGGTTACACTCGTAGCGCCACCTGGTGGATGAACGAAACATTGCCTTTTTTTGCTCCTGCCAGGTCTTTTCTCCCTTCTCACTTCGCGCCACAGCCTCCGCATGTCTCAGGTCCCTGCGGTTGCATGGGAGAGCGAAGGCCCGATCACAGCTGCTTGCAGCTTTAATTATTATTATTATTCTTACGAACATTTAATCCCCAATTTGGCCCCTTTCCCAAATTCATAAACTCACCAAATTTGGCACACGCGTTTGATCTGGCAAAAAATTTAATCTATTGTTGTCCTGAATTTCCACCACTAGGTGGTGCTATAATTAAGGGAAGTGCGTTTTGGGTCATAACTCCCATATACTTTATGGCACATTCAAAAACCTTATATCCACGCGTTCAGTGAATTGTGCTGAATCTCATGATGTAGGCCACGCCCATTTCCACCTACGTTTTTTTTCCGCAAATGTGCAAAATGACGCAAACCTGGTTTTTCGAACTCCTCCTAGGCAATTTAACCGATTTGCGCAAAACTTTGCACACATCATCTGTGGACTCTTCTGACAAAAAGTTATTAAAAGAATTTTGATATTCCCAAGAATACTGAAGTTATTAAATAGCAGGTTCCTGCAGATTTGGTACAAAACAAGAAGTGTTGCATATTTCCACACTGGTGTGTTTCAATGACATGAAACTCAGTTTACTACTTCCCCATGAGCCCCTGAGGCTCTGTGCAAAATGTCAGGCAATGACCACAAGGTGGCGCTCTTTAAATTTAAGTATTTTATATCTCCACATCGGTTGCTCGGATTAACACGAAACTTAGAATAATTATTGTCAATGCCCTCCTGAGGATATCTGACAAGGGATTTACCGATCTGCCACTAGGTGGTGCTGTGGTGGCAATCTAAATTAATATTTGGCACTGTGCCAACACCATAACACTTATGGAAATGAAATTGATAGGGGTGGTAAAGACTGGCCCCTGTAACTCACACACCAAAAATGACCAGCAGGTGGCACTATTTTCAATGCAAAACCGTTTTTGTGCGCAAATTATTAACAAACAAACTTCTATAGCTAGCTATAAAAATGCAAACTGTTGGATATCTCGGTCAAACTAAATGCTATTAACACCAAATTTGAGATCAT
>NC_065529.1:1193921-1195902 GCF_006386435.1 Epinephelus moara
GCTTCAAACTCGCACACATTACAGATCAACTCGTGCTAATCAGATCTTCTGTATAACTTTTTCATTACTCGAACGGTTTTGATTTTATGGGCTCCATAAGGTGACATGTCACAAAACGGCCTGACGATCTTCGAAAGCTCCCCCATAGGAAATGAATGGCAGCAGGGGGAGAAAGGGACCAATCTTAGGGCTTTGTCTAGCCTTTACAGCGTCTCTATACTTTGTGCTACAGACTCCATTCCAACTCTCAAATGTTGCCACAGGTCTCATCTATTCACTCATGTTTTCATCTTTTTCATATTTTTCACCATTTTTAATCTGTGCCTCTCAAAGTACCATGAGCAAATGTGGAGAAATTGTCAGTTTATAATGGGTGTGTATTGCACGGAATGCTGTGAGCTAGAGTGGAGAGGGCTCTAAAAATCGTCTAAAACTTTTGTCTTTAACTCGCTGCCATGGCCACAATTTTCGTTGTACATACACAATTTATACCAAAAAACATAGGAAAATTTGTCCTGCTCATAGATATGTTGACATGGAATCTCTCACACGTACACATTTTTGCTGAGTGGCTCCAAAGCGAAGGGAGCGCCGATTTTTTTCTCATTCACTCCCATGTAAACTGAAAGGAGAAATTTCTGGAAACAGCTGAGGTGCAACACATTTTAAACTCGCTCCTCTGACCACATTTTTGACTCTAGAAATATAAAACACGACACGTGCGTTCACGAGAAGTGGCTCTCTCTCACCATCACTTTATTTTCTTGATTGGACCAACGGTTTAGGTATGGGAAGAACTTGTTCGATGAGTTCAAACCCATTATCAACAGCCTTTGCTGATCTGCTCTCTCATGAGCTCTCTGTGTGCCTCTCAGGTGCAGGCAAGTCATTAATCGCCATGACAACGGCTGCACACACAGACATGGCACACACGGCTTTCTCTGTCTACGTGTCTCACAATCTTTAAAGGACAGATTACAGCAGCAGAATCTTCATTTGAAACAGCAAATACACATTATTAACCCCTAAAGTGCCAAAATGGACTCTCTAGCGCCACCTAGGCGCACTAAAATGGCCACTGTGGCCCGTAGGAATGTCGTAGAAATATCAAACCAAAACTGGTGTGTTCGACATACAAATCACGCGCTGACACCCATGACCTAAATCCAACAGGAAGTGAGCTATTTGCCTTTTCAAAGTAAGATTTCGCCTCAAACATGCTCTTAAAAAAAACATCTCCTCCTACACCATTTATCGTATCAGTTTTAAAGACGCACACATGCCTGCTCAACTGCGGCTAAACAGATCTTCTGGATAACTTTATATCTCTCACCATTACTTTATTTTGATGATTGGACCAACGGTTTCGGAATGGGAAGAACTTGTTCGAGGAGTCAAATCTCCGCTAAAACAGGTCTCTTCTCTGTGTTCTGTCTCTGTCTGTCTCTGCTCTTCTGCCAGGTGCACATGGCAACCGCTGTCACACACAAACTCACAGAAACATGATGTGTGTGCATGTCTACATCTTACATGCCGTAGGCTCGCTGCGAACAACACTTGACTCTGTAGCTCCTCTTAAAAAGAAGTTAAAAAAGCAAAGAAAGTTCGCTCCTTGGTATAACTCTCAAACCCGTAAGTTAAAACAAATATCGCGAAAATTTGAAAGGAATTGGCGATTAACCAAACTGGAAGAATCTCGTTTAATCTGGACAGACAGTCTCAAAACTTATAAGAGGGGCCTCCGCAATGNAGTTCGCTCCTTGGTATAACTCTCAAACCCGTAAGTTAAAACAAATATCGCGAAAATTTGAAAGGAATTGGCGATAAACCAAACTGGAAGAATCTCGTTTAATCTGGACAGACAGTCTCAAAACTTATAAGAGGGGCCTTCGCAATGCCAGAGCAAACTATTACTCAGCATTAATAGAAGAAAACAAGAACAACCCCAGGTTTCTTTTCAGCACTGTAGCCAGGCTGACTG
>NC_065529.1:1198443-1200897 GCF_006386435.1 Epinephelus moara
AAAGTGGTGAGAGATAAAGGCATACTGTAAATGAGAAAAATATTCATCATGACCCAAAGTTTGTCATTGGAGTAAATTAACTCATCTAATTTGCATATTGTGGCGTCATTTGGCGGCGGCCATATTGGATTTAATAAATCTCAGTAAAACAACATTTTGAACGTATTTACACAGTAGATTTATTTGGTTTTGTGTTATTTTTGTCATCTCTTCCTCAAAATAAAGGAAGAGGAATCTGATGGGATAAAGTCACTCATCTAATTTGCATATTGTGACATCACTTCTACATACCTACAGCTACAGAAAGCATTCAAACATCAAAACGTTCAGCTCTGTAAGGATTTTCTGATGTTTGTGGCAATATGTTTGATATTTCTACATAATTCACAATGACGACATAAGCTGGGGGCCGAAACGGGCGCGAGTGCGAGGTCCCGCCGAACGCTGCTTGCAGCTTTAATTATTCGTTCTTTCTTTCTTTCTTTCTTTCTTTCTTTCTTTCTTTCTTTCTTTCTTTCTTTCTCCCGCCGCCTCTTTAAACTGGAATTTGACTCCCTAAACATCCTCCAAAACTCACCAAAATTGGCATGCATGTCAAGACTGGCGAAAAAGTTTAGGAAATGGAAAAATGAATCTGAAAAGTGCCAAAATGGCCTCCCTAGCTCCACCTAGCAGTCTAGGCACACTAAAATGGCCGCTGTGGCTTGTAGGAATGACCTAGAAAGATCAAACCAAAACTGTCTTGTTTGTCTCATTAAGACCTACAAATCACGCACTCACACCCATGACCTAAACCCAACAGGAAGTGAGCTATTTCCCTTTCAAAGTAAGATTTCGCCTCGAAAATGCTCTTTTTCAAAATTTCTTAAAAATTCTACTCCTCCTACACCGTTTAGCGTATCAGCGTCAAACTCGCACACATGACAGATCAACTTGTCCTAATCAGATATTCTGTATAACTTTTTCATTACTCGAATGGTTTGGATTTTATGGCCTCTTCCAGGTGATGTCGTACAAAACCTCCTGACGATTTTTTGCGCCACCTAGACACACTAAAATGCCCGCTGCGACCGGTAGGAATCCCGTAGAAAGACCAAACCAAAACTGTCTCGTTCGTCTCATCAAGACCTACAAATCTCGTGCTGCAACCCCTGACCTAAGTCCAACAGGAAGTGCGCTATTGCCCTTTCATTGTAAGATGACGTCTTTCACAAATTCTGTCTCTCAAAAAATATTTGCTCCTACACCGTTTATCATAACTGCTTCAAACTCGCACACATGACAGCTCCACCCCCGGTGAACATTACTTGTGAAGGACTTTGTCATTACTGGAACGGTTTGGATTTTAGAAGCGTTCTAAGGTGCAGGACACAACTCCTTATGATGATCTCTGTAAGAAAAGATGAGGGCGAACACATTGTAAACTTGTGACTAAGTTCACATTTTTGAGTCCATAGACATAAAAGCTATATATTTCTGCGTTCAGAATAAGTTTATCTGTCTGATGATGCCTTCAGATTGAAGATTGGACCCACGGATTGGGAACTGGAAGGACTAGTTCGAGAAATTTTCAACCCATTCTGCTCTCACCTAGTCTCTCTCTCAACTGCAGCTGTCATTAATTAGCATAACAAAAGCTTCACTCTGACAGACACAAGCCGGTGTGTGTGTGTGTGTGTGTGTGTGTGTGTGTGTGTGTGTTGCAACAAAATTAATGAAAGTAATAATATTGTAATTATAATTCTGGCTTTTGTGGTACAACATGTTGAAAGTATATATTAATATCTGATAGTATACATATGTGACAATAATCATATGTGTATAATAACAGTAGAAGTATGACACACACAGACAGACAGACACACACACACACACACACACACACACAGTCAGACAAACACACACACACACACACACACATGCTTGTGTGTGTCTTTTTTGCCTTTGTGCTATTTATTATTAGAAGCTAAATCATTTAGGCTATTTTCAAAATTGTATCGCACTTGATGTGAATTCAACAGGCAGTTACGTCGAAATTTCGCCTCTGGGCAAGCATGTCATCATTGAAATGGATTGTATAACATTGTGGTGGTGATTTTAAAACTTCAGCATAGAGGTTGTATAACATTGTGGTGGTGATTTTAAAACTTCAGCATAGAGGACTTTTATTTAAGCTTTCGTTTCTGTCTGGTTTCTGTTACCTTACCTTCAAAATTACCGCTGACTTACCAAAGCCTCTCCTGGTCGTCTGAGCTCTGTGTCTCAATGTGACATGATGTGAAAGCATGCACAGGCATCAGTGTTGATTGGCTATCACTTGTGCCGTGTAGCCAATCAGAGGGGGCTGTAGGCGGGACATTGTCACAAAGCCCAGTGCAATGGGGACTGCAGGCAGGGAGCGAGACGGCTGTATCAGAGCCAAAGGAGCAAGTTTTAAAATACATTTATTTGATC
>NC_065529.1:1200945-1235560 GCF_006386435.1 Epinephelus moara
TGTGTCATACTTCTACTGTTATTATACACATATGATTTTTGTCACATATGTATACTATCAGATATTAATATATACTTTCAACATGTTGTACCACAATAGCCAGAATTATAATTATAATATTATTACTTTCATTAATGTTGTTATAAGCTACTGTCATTATCGTCTGTCCTGCATCTCTCTCTGTCTCCCCTTCTGTCTCATTGGGGACTGAGGACAGAGGGATGTTGTATGCTGTAAAGCCCTGTGAGGCAAATTATGATTTGTGATATTGATTGATTGATTGATTGATTGATTGATTGATTGATTGATTGATTGATTGATTGATGTCCTCGTCAGTAGTTTGGTTTTCAGAAGCCATCAAAGTTCTACTCCCAAGTCATGGGTTTATTGCCAAAAATGACCTTGCGTTCCATTGACAGTGCTTGTTTTATCGACATTTCGACTCCTACGAATAGGCTAATTCACACCGTCTACGTGAGCTGGAGGCCGACAGCGAGGGTCCGAGGTCCCGCCCAATGCTGCTTGCAGCTTTAATTAGACTGGTTTTCTGTGACCTAGCTCTTATAAACCAATACAGTCATCTCTCTCTCTCTCTCTCTCTCTCTCTCTCTCTCTCTCTCTCTCTCTCTCTCTCTTTCTAGCTAGTAAATAACTGTTAAACATCAGTATCATTAAATGAATGGAATGGTGTGAATGTGCTATGGGACGTGATGCTTTGAAGCAGCATGGCTGTCTTTTGGCTCCCACCCAGCTAAGCATATATCAGAGCCAGGTACATCCTTTGGGGCAGGCCTTCTGCTGGTCTTGCTCTTTTCCTGCTCCATACTGTTAAACCAGCATGCTTACTTAAACAAGAAAGGTGTTGGGGCAGCATATAAGGATGCCTAATCATTTGCAAGCAGTCAAAGCGACAGCATATTTGAGCTTTTATTTCTTAAAGAAAAAACTAAAATATAGCAATACTGTTTTGCTGCACTACCCCACTACTTTGTGGGCACTTGTTAGCGTCATGTTACACTTCACATAATCTTTTGATTTAGACAAGCCATGAAAAATCATTTAAATATTTTAATTGGGGTCCTGGGGTGAGTGGCTGACAGACTCCAGATCTCACAGGTAGGGGGGTAATAAATCCATCTTGGCTGAGGCTTTTCCCAGGTAATCTGAATGGATCTCTACGACCTCCATAGTAAAAGTGTCAGGACTGAGTGACATTACCCAGTCTAAGTTTCGGGCCTCTCCAGCACTAGGAGAGGAGATGCTTTGACAAGATGACCAAATTCACAGCAGGATGCAGGATACTTGTAGCCTGGTGTTGCCAGACCCAATTCGCAAAAACGCGAACGGGTCTGGACACGGAGTGTACATTTCCTCTATTCCCGAGGGGCGGTATCAACGGCTGTCACTCAAAGTGCCCCTTCACGCAACTGGAAAGACGGAAAACCAATCAGAGTAAACAAAACGTGTGACGTAGGCTAGCACAATGCCACTGTAAACATCCCAAAAAACTGCAGCGGAGATGAGCTGTGATGATGTCTGGGAAAGAGTGTTGCCGTCTTTTGGCAATGTCAGCTGCAGATTTCCTCCTCACTGTGGACTCCAAGTTGCATGGCTGTGATTCCCAGCTTGGTCGCTTCCCTGACCTGCTCCTCCATGAGAGCAACTAGCGGAGAAACAGCAATAGCCGTTTGGTTTTCACTGAATCTCATCTTTTTCCCAATCAATGGAGCCAGCTGGTAAATTATATTTTTTCCAAACCCCGTAGGAACGACGGCAAACACATCCTTTTTTTTAAATAAAAGCTTTCAGTGTAGCCGTTTGTTCTGCTTTTAAAGAAAATGTACATTCCAGTTCGTTCAACACATTTACCATCGCAGTTTCAAAATCAGTATACAAAAGTATAAAATCAGTTTACGAAATGCATTCACTCTGCTCCTTGTCCCTTCTATTCTGATGACGTGCCCGCCCCAAAGCAATAAACGGTTTTGATTCGCCCAGCAAGCTTTAACCGATGCCAGAATGCGCCTTAATGATTGCATGGCCAGACTGATCTGCAGAGCGAAATCAAATATGAGCTCACAAGATCAGGATGGTTCCACCAGGCTAGGATACTTGAGTGACCTCTTGGGTCATTTCAGCTAAGCGGACATGACAAGAACTATAAACAGTAAGTATTAATTTTCCAAATGGAACATAGATAAATCGAAGGAGTCTTATCATTTCATCTCTTCCTCTCAGTGTGGTACATAAACACTCAACCCTGTCCCCCATCAAAAAAGATGAGATTTGCTAGAACTTAGGTTACAAATTACAGATGCATTTCTTAGTGACTTAGGATGATAGTTTGCTTCTTTGTTTGATTTACAGATGCAGCCACTTCAAATTTCCGTTTGGCCCATGGTAGAGACCTGAGCAATCCGTAACAGGTCCCTGTCGCCACCTGGCCGGGCTCGTAGCTCTAATGAGATCCCCCACGATGACGTAGAGGATACGGGGCCGAGTCTGAATATATTGAATATATATTGAATGAACCTTGAATATATTGAACGAAAGTCAGAATATATGGAATGAAATCTGACGTCATCAAGGCACTAGTACCATCTTGTGTTTCCTCTGTATGCTTGTATAAGCTGAACTGCAGGGGATCTCGAAGCAGCAGTGGGCCCCAGAGGAGCGGAATGCAGGCCAACCACATGGTGGACATGCCCTGACGCCTGCAACCACAGCCCCAACTATGGTTAAATAGCCCCACTGCCTTGTGGGTTAGCCTATGGAGGCAAGGCTGAGGGAGCTCACCTTGACAGAAAAGCAGAAGACCTCAACGGCGGAACAGGCGGAGGATGATGGCTGACTCAAGGGGAGCATCACAATGGCTGGAAAGGCGGATGAAGGCTGCAGCAGAGATGGGTCCCAGGTCGTCTTGGACTCCATGCCACTGGATACTGGCCTGGAATTGGCCAAGGGCCGTGCGGTGACTGTCCGTGCACCAGCCGCCCCACGTTAAACAACATCACGCACAGGCGTCCTCCACAATGGGAATCCACCCTACCACCCAGGATCAAAGTCCTATGGTGATCAACAGGTGACGGCGGGGGAAGGATTGTGTAATCTGGAAGCCCCTAGTCATGAGCTGGCACATCAGGCGGTGGGTGCCAGACAGTTGCTGGGCTCTTGGAACAAGGCAGAAGAGTCCTTCGGCAGCTGCACCCATGACTGAGCAGCCCTTTTCAGGATCTGCTCTGCTCACCCCACATGGTCTAGAAAAGGTGCCCTAAAAATAGCCTGCCTCACAGTTCCCGTCTGGATCACCGCGTTCAGAGGGAACACCATACTGCGGTCAGAAGCACAGACAATTTAATTTTGGAGCCTGGAATGTGCGCACCCTTATGGATTGTACCACCAGAGATAGACCTGAGAGACATACGTCCATCATCGCCAGAGAACTGCAGGGATGCCGGATTGACATTGCTGCCCTCTCCGAAACCCGGTGAGCAGATGAAGGGCAACTGAAGGAGGAGAAGGGTGGCTATACTTTCAGTCTGCTGACAAGCCTAGAATCCACAGGGTTGGGTTTGCCATCAACAACCAGCTTGTCAACCACCTCTGTGAACTTCCCGTCAGGATCAATGAGCGCCTCATGACCATCCATCTGGTGCTAGCCAACAACCAGATGGCGACAGTAGTGAGTGCCTATGCCCCTACTCTAGACTCTGACATGGAAGAAAAAGAGGACTTCTATGTCTGCCTTGTGGAAATCCTGTCAAAAATCCCCAGGGAAGACAAGATTATACTTCTTAGAGACTTCAATGCCAGGGTCGGTCGGGACCAACATCTTTGGAGAGGCACTATCGACAAAGAGGGCATTGGGAACACAAACTCCAATGGAGTGCTGCTTCTCAGTAAATGTGTTCAGCACAATCTCATTATCACAAATACTCTCTTCTGCCAGAAAAACAAAGGCATCCTCCAAGGCATCCTGGAGACATCCTCGCTCCAAACAATGGCATTTTATTGATTATGTCATTGTAAGAGCCAGGGACCGCCGTGATGTGAACATTACAAGGGCCATGATAGACTCCGACAACTGTTGGACAGACCACCACCTCATCCAATCCACAATGTCCATCAAACTTAAAAAAAGGAGGAGGATTCAAAAGAAGCAAACCCGGCAAAGACTTAACCTGGATAGCCTGAATAAAGCCACCACCCAGCAGCTACTTCAGGACTCTCTTGGGGAAAGCCTTCAGCAAGAATACCCTAATAACATCAAAGAGCACTGGGGCCTTCTCAAATCCACCATCCTCGCCTCGTGAAACCACCCTTGAGTATAAGTCCAGGAAACATCAAGACTGGTTTGATGAGAATGATACAGAGATACCCCTGCACTCAAAGGATGGGCAGATGCCTCTAAAAGACAATGATTCCATCAATGCACATTAGAAAGAGCACAAAAACTTCTCAATCGCAACAGCTCTGCTGAATCAAACACCGTCAGCCTCATCCCACAGAGTCCCATCAGAAAAGACATGGGCGAACCCCCCACTATAACCAAGGTCCACAATGCCATCAGGAACCTCAAAAACTGGTCCTGATGGGATCTTAAAGGAAGGTGGTCCAAAGCTCTGGCTCCACATCCACCATCCCCTCCTCAAGGTCTGGGAAAGAGAAGAGCTTCCCTCTGAGCTTAGGGATGCCCAAATTATAACCATATTCAAGAAAGGGGACTGAAGGCTGAATGTGGAAACTACAGGGGCATCTCACTCCTGTCAACAACAGGCAAATTCCTTGCTCGTGTTCTCGCCAACCCCCTTCTACTACTGTCTGAAGACGTACTCCCTGAATCTCAGTGCGGCTTTCGCCCATCAAGAGGAACAACAGACATGATCTTTACTGCACGCCAATTACAGGAAAAATACCGGGAACAAGGACTGCCCCTGTACATGGCCTTCATAGACCTAACAGAGGCCTTTGACTCAGTGGATTGTCAGGCACTGTGGAGCATTCTGTCAAGGTACGGCTGCTCTGATAAATACATCCGTATACTCAGGCTACTGCATGACGGCATGTCAGCCACAGTGCTCAGCAACAGCGGCTCTGAATCTAAGCCTTTCAGCGTGGAAACTGGGGTTAAACAGGGGTGCATCATTGCATCCACTCTGTTTGCCGTCTTCATTGCAGCTATACTACATCTTATTGGACAAGAGCTGCCCCAGGGGATCCCAAATCTCTACAGAACTGATGGCAGGCTCTTCAACCTTAACAGATTCAAAGCCAAGAGTAAGGTCAAGCATTCCACCATCATGGAGCTGCAGTATGCAGATGATAATGCCATTGCAGCGCACACCTTAGAAGACCTCCAGGACATTCTGAATGCCTCTGCCAAGGCATATAGAGCCCTGGGCTTGGCCCTGAACATCAAAAAGACCCAGGTTCTATATCAACCACCACGTAATAAGCCATCTTCTCAGCCTGCCATAGAAGTTGACAACATCACACTGGAGAATGTGGACTACTTCCTCAACCTTGGCAGCCTTCTCTCCTCCAGAGCTGACATAGAATCTGAAGTTAACCATCGTCTGAGCTGTGCCAGTAGAGTATATGCCAGACTCCGGACCAGAGTCTTTGACGATGGAGACGATATATATATATATATATATATACATATATATATATGTGTGTGTGTGTGTGTGTGTGTAGATAGATAGATAGATAGATATATAGATATATATCATATAGCATATATGTATATATAGCATGTATATATGTATATATATATAAAATACCATTATTATGGCTATATAAATGTAATTTATGGTGCTGTTAGATTGCTGTTAGACCACCCCACTCCGTTTACAGACTGTACGAAAGACAAGAGGATTTTTTTTAACCTCAGTGAAAATGTTGTTTTTCAAATATGGACTGAAGCAGAATCTTTCGTTAGATAAAAACACCTTGTGAATATTGGAAATGATTACATAGATCTTTTCTTTTTAATTATTATTTTGATGTTCGGACTGTACAAGCTCTGCACACGCTCTGCCTGCTGCACGCAGCATGCCTTCACAGCTTTACGTCATTGATCTGTCGCTGTCAGTCTAAACAGATTCATGGAAGCGATATTTCACAAAGCGCCGCTCATTCAGTTGTTTTACATAGTGTGAAAATGACTCCTCGGCTCTTCTATTTATCACATGATTAGCATTATGTTGTACCCTTTTTTCCTACTGAGTGATGGCGAGTGGCCATCTGAACAGGATTCCCGGCCCCCACACTGTGTTTGCAGCACTTGTCTGAGCAGCTCAATAATACCAATAATATGTATATCTTATTGTGGCTATGCAGTATTTATATATATATTTAATTTATGGTGCTGTTAGACCACCTTGCCAGGTGCATGCCTCCGCTTAAAATATGTGCGAAAGCCTACAGCAAACTCTTATTTTTTTGTGTGCGTATTTTAATACTTAATTACTCCATGGCATTAATCATGATAGGGAGGAGAGAAAGGTTCTGGTTTTGTGGGGTTTTTAAATCTGAAGCCTGCAGTGCACCTTATAAGCTTCAATTTAAAATTTAAGTGTGTTTTGGTCTTTAAGGAAACTGTAGAATCTTTAATATTCTCCACACATGCATGAATTAGACGCTAATGATGTGTTTGGGCTCCTCACCCCCCAACAACCATAGCCCTTCTTTAGCAAGATTGTATTGTATTGTTATCTACTGTTGTTTTTATACCCCTCTAAACAAAATAAGACAGAAAAGATAAGGTCACTGTTCATGTTTTATTATAATAGCATAACACAATCACGGATAGCAGAAGCCAAGATGGGGCATGTCTGGGTCAGTCTTGCAGGCACTCCTCGGTCTCTCATTGATCCGATAAAAGAATACATAAGTATTCTTGCGTTTATGTTTTTTTATTTTGAAAAATGATCAGTTACATGAAATAATTGGGAGAAAAAACAATGTCACAAAGATCATAACAATAAGTGCACTTATTGTGCGCCTTACCGCTGATGTCTGAACAGCCTCATGGAAGCAACATTTTACAAATCTTCATATTTTAAACTAACAAATTGGTTAGTTTAAAATATGAAGAATTGTAAAATGTCACTTCCATGAGGCTGTTCAGTCAGTCAGTGAGAGATCACAAGCTGAAATTGGCATTTCATCCTCACATGCAGCCGCAACGAAGGTCAAGCTGCACGTAGCCTGCAGAGTTTAACTGAAAAGGAGCATGGTACTTTCACTGCACGCAACATGATGTGGTCCTGTTTATCTTGGAAGGTGCGAGAGCTCAATCACATATTCAGCATTACGATGAACCTTTTCGGTCCTTCTGAATAGTCGAGTGTGCCATCTGAATAGGTTTCCCAGTCACTCAGATCATCACACTGAGTGGGCTGTACGAACTTTTGATGCAAACATTGAACAACACATCGTCACTGTCGATGTTTGTACTACCTCATAAAAGTGACATTTTACAATCCTTCACATTATAAACTAAGAAAATGATATTGTCTCTTAATTAATATCAATGTTATTTTAAAATTTAAGTCTCTCAATGAGCAACTTTTTCAAAATGATTTAAGTAATTATTTTCAGGCACCAAGTTATTTTCAGAGCGTTTCTCATTATTCTGAGAGACTAACTCAATATTTTCAGATAGGGGAGACCTGGGCCAATTATAACAAAATTTTAGGTTTTCCTTAATAACTAAAGTGTTTATAACACTGATGCTACAGCAGATAAAGGTGGTCATTTTAATAACTTAAATGCCATTGGCAGGCTTCCGGTCGGCTTTCGGAAGGCCTGGGAAATTTGAAGTGGCTGCATCTGTAAGTGCCTAGTCATGGTGTGGTGCTGACTCCCCATCTGATTAATTCCCAGGTGAGGCTGGACCTGTCACCCCTTTGGCCTCCGGTTGAACTGGACCCTCTACAGTTTGCCTAACAGACAAATGTGAGAGGGAAAGATACCATCATCTCCCTGCTTCATCGTGCCTAAGCTCAAATAGACAGGCCAGGTAGCACTGTGAGAGTTATATTCTTTGACTTCTCCAGTGAGTTCAATCCCCCTCTAGTTAGCCTTGCTGGGGAGGAGACGATGTCCTGGGTCATGGATTATTCAACTGGTCAGCCACAGAATGTTAGACTGCAGGGCTGCATGTCTGACACTGTGGTGAGCAACATGGGGACCCCACAGACAAATGCCCTGCACCCTTTCTGTTCACCCTCTACCCTTGGACATCACCTACAACTGCAAGACCTGCCACCAATAGAAGTTCTCCAATGACTCTGCAATCATAGGCTGCATCTTTGAGGGAAAAGGGGCAGAGTACAGGGATGCTGTGGACTCCTTCATTGAGAGGTGTGGGCTGAGCTGCAGCTGAACACCAAACACCAAGACTGAGGTGTTGGTGGTGGACTTCAGTAAGCTGAAAACACCCCCTACACCTATCTTTATTCAAGAGGTTAATGGGCAGTGACAACAAGTACCTCAGAAACAAGCTGGACCATGGAAGGAACACCAAGGCTGCGTACATGAAGGGCTAGAGCAAACTTTACTTTCTACGGAAGCTCTGGTCATTCAGTGTCTGCAGTGCAATGTTGAGGATGCTCTACCAGTCACTGGTAGTGAGTGGTGCACTGGGGCAGGAGGGTGAGGGCAGTCAGTGCCAACAGACTATCAAGCTCATCTGGAAGGCTGGTGCCTTCCACAATCGACAATGTGCAGGTCATGCACGAGCGCACCTTCGGCAGCAGACTGTTGCCACCATGATGCACAACAGAACACCACCACAATGCTTCCTTTCAGTGGCTATCAGACTTGACAACACTTCCGCCTCATGTGTGGGAATGGACAGCAGAGACATGGGATGCTGAAGAGGCTCCAGTCTCCATCTCAGTTGTTCTCTCTGAATTAATGTCTTTCATGGATAACATTGGTTTATTTTATCATTACAACGCAACTCCTTACAACTGATTTAGTGATATGATGGGACATTATGTGCAATAATGGGACATTAAGTGCAATATCCTAGACATAATCATGAACATTCTGTGTTGTGATTTTGATTTTATTTTTTATTTTATTTCTGTTATGCATACAAACACATGCCTAACCCTCCTGGGTTCATAAGACGCCATTACAAAAACAATAACATTGCAGTGGACAATCAAAATATGTATTATGTCACTGTTCTCTAAACAAAATACTTTGCTTTCTATCCCAGGACCGGCAAACAAAAAAGGTTCACCTTCTAAAACATAACCCAGACTTTTCATGGTCAAAAAAAAGAACAACCACAAAAAAACAAAACAAAACATAAATCAAGATAATTTTACTGATAAGTGCATCCCTCGTGTCTCTGTATGCAAAACGTGTAAAGTTCAGACCAAAGATTCACGATGAGACAAAACCGCTTTCGAATGTTGCTGAGAAAAGTTGCAACCTTATGAACTGCCCGGTCTGAGCTCAACTCAAACCAGCTGATGGTGTCACCTGCAAGTCAGCTGGTCAAATTGTTGGCAGCTGGTTTTAGAACGTAGAGTATGTCACCTGTTTCAACAGCCAATCAGCTTGTAGTAAAGTCTGATGGTCAAGTCAAAATTACCCCAGATGGTGTGTCTGCTTACTGCAGCAGGTGCTCTGTACCCAGGTCCAGTGGGTTGCTATTTTGATAAATACAGTCCATCTGGTGCTCGTTTTGTTTCTGTTTTTGGCTGTTTCATCACTACTACCAGTGGAACTGTAGGTGGTAACCCACTATCACTCGTTCATATTTTAAGAAGCTACAAATTATATTCAGCCACAAAATGAACCTGAAAAGCTGGAAATCAGAATGTAAGTACAGAGAGTTGTTGCATAGAGATGATTCACCGTCTCATCTTGTTGCATTGGTGTGAACTGGCAGGTGTTTAGAACGTTGCAGAGCGGCACATCGCAAGTAATTGCTTGTTTCAACTCATCTCATTGCATATCTCTAGTCTGAACTAAGCTTTACACAACAAACAAATTTGTCCTCCACTGGAGTGGGATTAAACCCCCCAGTCTCTAATGATAATGGTACCATTTCTGAGTGCAACTATGCACATACAGATCTTTGTCTTATGTTTAAATTAGACTTCACATAAGGTTCCACACTGTAGCTATTCTTTATGAGACAAGAAGTTCATAATTTTAGTTTATACCATCAATCAACAGACCATTTTTCTCTAAACATGAGAAACATTTTACTCATAATCTCCTTCATATTATAAAGTAACCTGTTATGAAGAATAAATGACAAGTTGTTCAGATGAAATAAGAATTTCAACTCATTATCCCAGGGGTGACAGTGGGAGAAGTCCCAATCATATATTTTTTTAGTGAGTCTCATGGTCTCGTGCAAGCGCACACACGTGAGCGCAGTGTACAGAGAGGCAGTTAGAGCTACAGACTACAATGAGGCTAAAAACAGAGTTCGAATGACGTTTTTCCAAACAACTTTTTATGTCGGAGCTTCACGACACTTGGATCACTATGGACAAGCAGTATGGAGATATTTTGTGGTTTCAATTAGGTGTTTTTGGACGTTTGAATCTGGGGCGCCATCAGCCTGCATTAGGTGGAGCTGTGTTGCTACCCCCTCTCCCCTGGGATGTGAGGACTCTAAAACTTCACCTGAGCCTTCCTCGGCATATGGGTGAGTAGATAATGGCTGAGTTTTCATTTTTGGGGGCACTATCCCTTTAAGTGTGGGTGAGAGGAGCGGAGAGGACCGGCGATGGTAACGTAACCTGGGCTTGTAACTATAATCTAATTACTATTACTAATTAATTTCTCCTATTTTTTTCAAATTATAACGCGTTACATTACCCTGTTACTAAGCCTCAGCTTGGAAAATTGAATGGTCCTGAAACTGCAGCCTCTGGTACTGCAGCTTCACCTTACTCCCACCTGCGTGTGCAGGATGATGTCATAATGATGTCATATAACACCCCTCGTGGGGAGGCACTCATGTGATTGGCTGTAAAGAAGTGAGACATCTGACTGGCTGCAGACAATCCCCTCTTACACTGAAAAAATGGGAAATAGCAGGCCTTTCAATTTACAAAAATGAAGTACATATAAGTAACACAATTAATTTATATTCCTCTTGTGAACATGATTTCATCAATTAAACTCCAGGTGTTTATTGCTAATGTTTAATGCACACGATTATCTTGTGGTAACTGAATGTGACTGTGATGACCGTGCATCATAGCGAGAATCCACACGTATCACATGAAACAGCGGGACCGTAGCTTTCCGACAAGACCAAGCACTTGTCGGCAGTCCAGTGTTTTCACAGTGAAAAAAAAGATAAATTTACACTAAAATTGTATAACAAAGCTTTCATACAGCTTTGCACACGTGTTACTCTTGGATGGATTACTCACGAATGCAGGCTCGCACATAAATGCCACACATATCACAAGAAAGTGCAGGATCACAGCTTTCCAGTGATACCACACACACCTTTGCGTACCCAGACAACTGAGGCCTAATTATGCATGCCTGACAGGGCAGTAGTCACCATATACATTGAGGGGGACATGCCTCCCCCCCATGCCCAAAATTTCCCTCCAATATATAACTGAAACTGAAAAACAACAACAAAAAAATGTTCAGGTCAGGTCAAAGAGCAGTAAGGAGCACAGAGAAGTGAGTCAAGATCATGTTGACAAGAAAATGTCCAGAATAATTCTGTTGCACCAAAACTTTAAACTCCAATTTAAAATTTCTGAGATGGATTCAGGAAAACAATCAAGTTCCTCGAAGAAAGTTGAGCGACAGACTCAACCCACTTGACTTTTATGATGAGGTGGAATTTGTGTTAAGATGCCGGTTCACTAAGGAAACTGCTTTGGAGCTGAACAGGAAGATTGAGTTAACTGTCAAACATGGCAGTGACTCAGCTGTACCACAGACGCTCCAGCTCCTGATGGCCCTGAGATTTTATGCCAAAATATTGTTACTCCGACCTCATCACGTCAGTGTTTGGTCATAGACTTTCCACACTGACATATGATGTGCAAAGTACCCTGGGTGTGTAGGTTGTTGGCGTTCTGGGACGCCTTATCAACTTCGGCCTGTTACATGCATTGTCTGTTTTCAAAATACACTTCTGTTTTCACAGGAAAGTCACAGTTTTCACAGTTTGCATACAGTGTCTTTCAAAATAAACGCACTACATCAGTACAACACTATGAACTGACATGTTTTTCCTGTGGTTAGGTTTAGCCAACACACGCAAGTAACTGGATTTAGGCTACAAAGCATGTGGATGGGTTAAGGAAAAAAAGAACAGGGCATATCAATGTTCCCGCTTCTTTTCCTTTGTCTTTGTCCTGACCACATGGTCAAGCAAACTTCCCCCGATCTGAAGCCATCTTTGATTCAGCCATCTTGTAGTTCTCTATTGTCAGCTATTTTGTTTTGTAGGTCAGACAGCCTTTGTTTCACACACACACCTTTTGTCTCTCTCTTCAACCAGCATTTGTCACAAGTCAGCCAACGTGGTTGTGTTGGTCACTCTGGCACGACCAGCATGCCCAAGCTGACCCCACAAGTGTTCAATGGGGTTGAGGTCAGGACTGCTGACAGGCCATTCCATCCTCTCCACTCCCAAATTCTGGAGGTAGTGTCTGATAAACCCCGCAATGTGGGGGCAAGGGTTGTCATCTTGGAGGGTAGAGTTCGGTCCCAGACTGTGGAGATAGGGGATTGCCACTGGTTGCAGAATTTCATCTCGATATCTCTCTGCATTGAGATTGCCTCCATGATGACAAGCCTCGTTTTCCAGTGAGGGAGATGCCACCCCACACCATCACACTGCCTCCACCAAAAGATGTTACTCTATCAGTGCAGCAATCAGCAATGCGTTCTCCACGACTTCTTCACACTTACCCTACGATCCAACTGCCGTAGCTAGAATCTGGACTCATCGCTAAACATAACATTCCTCCACATGTTTTAGTGCACGTGTTGCCAACACCAGCGCAAATGGGCCTGATGGTGAAGGGCAGTCATGGCAGGCCTCCTGGCAGTCCTATGAGACCAGAGATTGGCTGCGTGCAGTCTGTTCTGGATTGTCTGGGCAGAGAGCCGTCGGCCATATTGCCCTGCAAACCTTGACGGCAAATCTGTAGAAGATTGCCTGCAGTTCCTAAGTGCTGACAGGATGAGGAAACGGTCTTCTTGGGACGCCCACTTTGCGGCCTGTCTCTGGCATCCCCTGTTATATGGAACTTGGCCTTCAGTTTGTAGATTGTACTAGGGCTCACTCCAAATAATGCCGCAACTTGGTTTTGTGGAACACCAGCTTGAAGTTGCCCTATCGCACGGGCCCTATCCAGATCAGGCATGCCAATTCTTGGAGCAGACACCAACTGACCACTGTAGCAGGGCTACCAAACACAAATTTCCGTACTTTTTGTGATTAGTTTAGTTAGTTCGAATTTGTGTGTTTTGTTGCTTTACTTTCTTTATGAATAAATATATTTGGATTCATACCTGCTGTCTGTTTAATATTGCACAAGGGTGAATGAATAGTCATCCTCTGTTATGTCAGGAATTCTGAAATCCTTTGGCCATTACTATTAATACGGTTATGGTTATTAATTTTGCTATTAATCAAAATTCCAAATTGATAGTTAAGTGAACTTTTTGAGACTCATATCATTAACTAGCTATCATTTTCAAATTTTTCGGGAATGGTGCCCAACAAGGTGATTTAATGTGAATTATAAGTCAATAAGTCACATTATTTAACATAAATAATAATAATTATTAAAAAATTATTAATTATTCCCAGTAGCCATTTTGATACCTTAATTGGAGTTTAGTTACGAGGTCAGCCCCGTATTAAAGCTGAGATCCCAACAATGGTCACCCTACATTAATAACAAGGATCTTCTGTCAATTACATACAGAACCTTTAATCATTTTGGATACTACTACTACTACTACACGAAAATAACAGACTGTGTAGTGTGTAGAATAGCTGACACCTTTTGTTTATGTTGTTCACTTAACCAATTAAAATGGTGGCCACAACTGCAAAAATCACCAAACAGGAATTTAAAGACAATTATTATGTTGAAAAAGTACTATTAAACAGCATAATTCACACACTACTGTACCTGTAGGACAACCTGGGATAATGTGAGTCTCTGTCAAACTGTCAAACTAGGCAGCACTGATCAAATATGGATAAAGATTCTGTTACTGCATTCCTCACCTCAAATGGTTTCAGAAACATATTTAGCCATTAAATGAGAAAGTTGTTCCAGCTGGTGGGCAGTGCTTGGTACTCCATTTAACTGTGTCCAACATGGCATGACAAACTTTTTTACAGCTAAACAGTATGTTTCTGAAAACATTTGAGGAAAGGAAAAGACAATTCAGTAACAGAATCTTGTTTCATGTTGGATCAGCGCTGCTGAAATGAGTTAGCGAGTGTTCCCTTGTCTTGAAGTTGTCTGAAATAAGGTCTGTGGTTAACACGAGTTGAAGAGACTTTCACATTTTGTTCTCCAATATAAAATACATCAGTAAATACCCCACTGTGAACTTTGAGGCTTCTATGTGTCTTAAAAAAGGCAGTTGCGGGTGCCCTCTTGCTCATCTGGTAGAGCAGATGCCCAGTGCACCAAGGCTGCGTCCTTGCTGCAGCAGCTGAGTGCTGAGTGCTGAGTGCTCCTTCAGCCATTTACACAGCTTGAAGACATATCTGAGGAATACAATGACTGACAAATGACTGAGTGGACTAGCACTAATGAACATCCATCATGATATTGAAATTGATGCTGAGGCCGTTCTGCAGGAGTTCAATGCAACAGGGAGATGCAGAATGAACTTCAAATAGGTAAGTATACTTCTTAATTTTCTCATCTGGCCTTTTTTATTGTTAATCTTAGCAGCTTGGTTTGGGCTTCATGTTACATATTGTTGCTGTATATTTTTTATACCTACTGTTAAAGTTGTTGCTGTGTGATGGCAGCTGCAAAAATCAGGGAATCTGTTTTCTGCGAAATGCCTGTTTCTCTGAGCCGTATTCAGTGCATTATATGTATTCTATTATTTTGCCTGCTTGTTGTTGTGAGGTCTGTTGGCTTGTCTTTGAAAAGCACATGGTAGGCTAATCAGAGTTTTATGGTGGAGTTTTAATGCAAATCTCTTGCTTGCTCACTGAGTAGACTGCCTATGTCCATGCGTGGGAACCTATGTGTTAAAGGTACCCTACAAGTGGGCGGTCGGTTCCTGTGCATACTATGAAATATAATCCTGCCGGCGCCACTGGTGTCACACATCTCAAATGTTTCCACCTTGGGCATGATAAGGTTAAAATTAACCACTAAATGTCAGACAGTTCACTCAGCTTAACTCTCAGTGCTTCTCAATGTAAGCTTATGGGATTAGTGGATCCCCTCTGCAGCTCAGTAATGTTATTAGAGACTCAGATTCAGATAGAATAAAGGCATCACCAGCCAAAGACAAACTGAATAAAGCAGATTAAGAATGAGGATGAGGTAAGTAATCAATGCACAGGCTCTTAAACTGTTTCATGAACCATACTTGGTGATAACAACCTACCCACTGATGATTTCAAATGGAGGTAGTTCCATTGGCTCCACCTGAAAATCTCCATTCGGACTGTTAGCCACTGCACCATTGGTGGCCGCAGCCTCAGCTGATGGGACCTCTCCATTATCCACTGCCTGCTCTCCCTGCTGTCCTTCATTCTTCACCTCCTTTACATCCTTGCTCATTTCAGCAGACTCATTTTCTCTTCTTGTTAGCATACGACTCTTTTCAGCCATGGTGAAAGAATGACCGTTGAGAGAATTTGTGGCTTCCGAAAGAATTAAGGTAAAAAAGATAAGGTGTAGATAAAGACAGGAGGTAAGGACTGAAGACCTGAAACAAAACTACTAAAGAGAAGACAAGCAGAAAGAAAGGGAGACCAAGTGAGGGGGAGGAGTGGAATGGTAGGGAAGGCTGGGGAGCGGAGAGGAAGGAAGTTGTGCAAGAAACTANCACAAGTGATAGCCAATCAACACTGATGCCTGTGCATGCTTTCACATCATGTCACATTGAGACACAGAGCTCAGACGACCAGGAGAGGCTCTGGTAAGTCAGCGGTAATTTTGAAGGTAAGGTAACAGAAACCAGACAGAAACGAAAGCTTAAATAAAAGTCCTCTATGCTGAAGTTTTAAAATCACCACCACAATGTTATACAATGAGAGAGAGAGAGAGAGAGAGAGAGAGAGAGAGAGAGAGAGAGAGAGAGAGAGATGCTAGGATAAGACCATGGGGGTCATAGGTTTGTCCATAAGCCAGGCTGAAAGGTTATTTACACTTTGGCAGTTTTCTGTCACATATCTCACTGTTAAAAATAATTAGTAAATAAATAAAACCAGCAAAAAAATAAATAATCAAATTGCTTTCAAAAGTGAGTTTTCACTTCCAAAAATGTGATTTAACAGGCTGTAATATGGAATGTGGATACCTGTTATTGTTTTCATGAATTCATAAAAATAGATTCAAAGATGCTGTATTACAACTGAGGATACAATATGGTGTATAAGCAGCTTCAATCTAAAAATATTAGTGGTGACACTAGCCTTTAAAGGCTGATATGGGTTAAACCATGTTAGATGCAGGCAGCTGCAGCTCACAGATCAGGCACATCTATTTAAAGACCCTGAGGGGGAGGTGGGGGGCAGGGCCCCAGCTCTTTGTTGTTGACAGTTGTGTCTGTGCTAATCTGCATTTTGACAAACTAAAATTGCAGCCAGTGTTGTCACACATGAAAAAGGTAACATGTAGAGGAATGTAGAGGTATTAAATAGCACAAAATGAAAATATTTAAGTACAGGTACCTCTAAATTGTACTCAAGTACAGTACTTAGGTAAATGTACTTTATAACTTTCCACCACTCTCATTGTTTTTTTGTTTTAGATCCGTGCAGAGTCACAGAGGCTCATGGCTGTTCTTCTTATAGGATAAGTTTACCACCCAGCTGGACGTGCACTCAGGTCAGCTGATCAGAATCATCTGTGCCAAAAAAGTAGCAACGTTGCAATCACAGACACTTTGGACCAGCTGGGACTGTAGAATCCACCCTGATTGGGTTTAAATCAATCAGATTATTTGTGACATGTAATCATATCAATCAGTCAAGCATAATTACACCAGTTCCTCAAATTTGTGCATTACAAGAGTTAAAATGGAGTAACAATAATTATGTGTATGACTGGGGGTAACTAAGATCACCTAAGATCACAGTTTATTTGTATCCTTATAGATACATTAACATGGATGGATAAGTATTGACCATGTGTTTCATATTTTTTACGTTAAAGGGCCAGTGTGTAATATTTGGCATGGTTTATTGCAATCTGAATCTGAATCTGAATATTCTACCCATTAATATGTTTATACAAGTGTATAATCGCTATAAAATAAAATTCGTTTGGTTTTCGTAGCCTTATAATTATGCTTTTATATACATATATATATAGCAAGGGCCTTGCTTTAGAGAGGTCGCCATCTTGCGCCGCCATGTATGTACGGCAGCCCGAGCGGACAATCCAGCCAGCCAGAGAACGCGTTTCGCGTGTATAAATAAACCAACGAAGACAGCGGAAGGAAGGAAGAAGGAGGAGGAAACAGCAGAGAGTGTTAGTAGTTCGTCGATAGAGAGTAGTGAAAAGTTTTTTTAGTTATAAAGTTTGCGAATGGACCACACTTACCACGCAACAGGAGAGAATGAACCCGAACCGTCATCTGCGAGGAAAAGAAGACGCAACTTCACTCCTTGTGATGCACTCTCTGCGGCGCTTTTCCTCCTGATGATATATCTCCCCAACGATGGTAGCAGTAGCACCGAATCCCATTCTGTGCATTCAGCCTCTCTTCTCGCCCGCTCAGCATCAAACACATGGAGTTCCTCATCTGTATGCTCCGGCTCAAACAGGTATGGCTCTGGGTCTGTGTCCGCTACAAGAAACTCTTCAAAATCGCGTTCAAAGTCGTCCATTGCAGCTACTATAGTCCGGAGATATCGCAAGGCTAAATAAACAGCTGAGCTCTGTTTACCGGCTACGCTGTCAATCAGTGTGCGGGCTGGAGATTGAGCAGAGAGGGGAGGGGGGTCCCCTCTCGGGATGGTAAACGAGTATGTGTGTAAAGTTATGAAGTGTGTCTGTTACGCTAGAAGAGTCAGAGTTTGGGACGGAGTCTTTTACCCCCTGGAGTGTTACCGGAGTTTCTGGAGGGCTCAAAAAAACTGGCCTTTTTCCCGAACACTCCTCTGGTCTCCTGCTAATGAGCGATTCATTACAATATCGTAACATGGCTTAGATTTCTAAATAAACATTCACCTCGTCGCTAGATAGACCTACTCCTGAAAAACTCGTGCGCAAGGCTTTTTGACCCTACGAGGCCACCGTCATTTACCCGACGGGAAGGGTGAGCGAGTGAGCCCTGCAATCTAGAATTTGACCACTGATGTCACTGTTTTCAACCCATTTTACACACTGGCCCTTTAATAATGCAGGGCACAATACCTCCTACTCAAAAGCTACATTGCTGAGCTCACATCCCTTTTCTTTTTCTTCTTCCTTCTCTTTTTCTTTATTTAAAAAAAATAAAAAATAAAACTGGCACCATAAATGTCAGTTTTGACTTAAAGCACGTGTAGAAGTTGAGCTGTAAGATGTCTTTTAGAGAATAGGAAAAAATACATTAAAAGGTAACTTCAGCATTTTCAACCTGGACCCTTTTTTCTGTGTAAACTGATCGAAGAGACTGATGACTCAGTATTTTTAAAATAGTCCAGTATTGAGGGAACCTGCAGCAGCTGTCACCCCGAGAACGAGCTGCAATGGAGGGACACGGGGCAACTGACCATCGTCACTGTATGTCCATAAAAAGGGGTTGTTTTTGACACAAAGTGGCTTAGATTGTTATTATAAGGATCTGAAGTGTCTGTTTACCTTTCACTTGATCCGGTCTGTTTGTTATTGCCTCGTTAAGAGAAGTCTCTTTCTAAAATATCACTAGATGTCACAGGAAAACAACAGTGGAAACATGAGTGAGTTCTGGAGAGAGTATTAACCAGAGTAGTTCACAGTAAACATAGTTCAGTTTCATGGATGATTATTTACCTGATTTCAATAAGTGGATGAAGTCTTTGGATTTGACTGCCACTGGTATTTATGTGAGCCGGAGTATAAGCATAGAAGAGAAGAGAGAGAGGGGAAAAAAAGGCAGTGAAAAATGTCTATGGTTGTTCGTGTTTGCGCATTTTCGACCTGTAATGACAAAATGAGGTGCTACACTGCCGCTGTCACAGATTTTGTTGGATATGGACGCCCTAAAGTTTTGGCTCATTGTGCTACAAATGGATTCTAACACTCCTGTCCATACACTGCCTATGCAGACTTGCAGGTCTGCAGTGACCACAGGGATGACTACTACAAAGAGGAGAAGAAATCCAGAGCTTATTTTCCTACAGAAAACTACTGTTTCAGTAGTGGATTTACCTGCTGCAGACCAGTTGAGGTTGGCTAATGCTATTAGCTAAGGTTATTATGTTGACATTGCATAACGTTACACATGAAAGCATGGCAGGATAAAGGCATAAACAGTCAATCAATCAATAAATGATTAGAAGGTGCGAAATACTATCTATGCCACAGTGTGTGCGTATGGTAGAAAAATATATTTATGCTCATGTATTATAGGACATGATATATTTTTATCATTTTTTATGCCCACATTTGTCCTTCCTATGAATCAAGGAGATACCTGCTGGCTATGAATGACGACAGTAATGTTACTTATTGTACAAGCCCCTACCCACGGTCTTTTCTAATGAGAAAATCATTTGTTATTCCCACAGCGGGGAAATTGGCAGTGTTACAGTAGCAAAGGGGATAGTGTAATAACAAGAAGCACCAGCAAGATGTAATCTTACTATATAATGACGAAAACTCTGTCTATCTGTCTGTCTGTCTGTGTGTAGGTGTGTCTGTTCCACATTTTTCTCCTCACTGACTTGGTCAATCCATGTGAAATTTGGCACAGTGGTAGAGGGTATGCGAATGAAGCATCAAATGGCCAAAGGGGGGCGCTATAGCAACCGACTGAAATTGCAAACTTTGAATGGGTATTTCTCATGCCCCGTATGTCGTAGAGACATGAAACTTTGCACAGAGATGCCTCTCCTCGTGAGGAACAAATTTGCGTCAAGAACCCATAACTTCCAGTTATATAGATTTTCCACCATTTTGAATTTTTTGAAAAACACTTAAAATCGATCTCTTCCTAGGAAGTTTGACCAATCTGCATGAAACTCGGTGAACATAATCTAGGGACCAATATCTAAAGTTTGCTCTTGGCAAAAGTTGGAAAACTTACTAAAACTGAGTTTCTATAAGGCAATAAATATTGCAGAGGGCGTGGCTCATCACATAAAGGTGTATAACATCTCAAGGGTTTCACCAATCACCACACAACTTTGTAGGCATATGACCACACATAATCTGAGGGGACCCCTCCATTATTGACCCCATCAAACAAAATGGGGGCGCTAGAGAGCTAATTTCTTATCTAGGCCTAACCGCCATATCGATTTTTACTAAACTTTATAGATATGTAGAACAGGACGCCTCAAGGTGACTGGAGAAATTTAATTCTAATTGGCAAAAGGGTGGTGTTATAACAACAGAAAAATGCTTAAAAATGGCTAAAATGCGACCGATCGCTGTGGCTCCACCTGTGGCCGAATGTTTTTTTTTCTTCTAATTTTCAGTATAACTAAGTAATGGTATGGTATGCTGTACATAATCATGGAAACTGGCAGTGTGTCATTCTGTCAGTCTATCAGTCATTCTACCAGTGCTCCCCACTTTTAAGTCAATACAACATATAAACACTTTAGCTATCTGTCTTTCAACGTGCTCCCTCAACTACTAATGTACAGTTTTAGCCCACTAACTATCCCACTATTGGCAGTGGTACTACTGTACTTTCAATAAAGCAATCCGACTATCAAATTAACAAAAACTCTGTCTGAATACATTGCTCTTATTAATGGGTTCAGTTGACTATTTAATTTGCAATTTCCTGTGACCTGTATCCCAAACACACACCATGTGAAACTGTACGTGGGCAACTGTGCACTCAATGGGTATGGAATAGTTAATATGTAAAGAGCAAAATAAACACTTTCACTGGCTGAATACAAAAGCCTGAGCCACTTTTGAAATCAGGTAAATAATCATCCATGATATTGAAAATCTTTTAGACAACACTAAAATACATTTTCTATAAACTACTCCGTTTGTTATATGCTCTCCAAATCTCACACACACATCTTGTGATGTTTCAGAAAGAGACTTCTGCTTAAGGAGGCAATAACAAACAAACTGGATCAAGTGAAAGGTAAAGAGACACTTCAGACCGTTATAATAACAACCTGAGCTGCTCTGTGTCAAAAATAACCACTTTTAATGGACATTGAATTGAATTGAATTGAACTGAATTGAATTGTTTATTGATCCACAATCAGCTATCTCATACACAGACGAGTGCTGTTCTTCCTGTGGTCAAAATTATTTTTCAAATTTCAGACATACAAGCATGCATTCATACAGCATGCAACACAAACAAAACATTAAATAAAAAGAGGAAATGAAAATCATTACTTGATTTAAGTTGGTTATATTCTGATCAACTCATAGTCTGAGAACCCTTATGTACTTATGAGGTCCAAAAGAAAGTACATAGCCTCTTTTAACAGAAAAAAAGAAAAAAATTCATGTAACACCTTGTGTAAACAAATACAATTCCAATTTGATTTTAAAGGCTATCTTACTTGTTTCATTAACCAAAAAACGTGGTAAAGAATTCCATGCTACCATTGCTCTGTAGTGCAGTGTTCTCTGTCCAGCCCCTGTCTTATAAGCAGGCAGCAGAAATCTCCTCTCTGATGACTGACATGTAGAGTATTTGTGTCTATCATAAGAAAACATCAAGCTATTAAATAAACTAACAGGACTCTTTGCTGTTATTATATTTCTAACAAAACTGACAAGAGAGTAGCGTAACCTACTTTTAACTGGTAACCAATTCAACTTATTAAGCATCTCACATACTCTAGTTCTGTATGAGCAGTTGAGCACTATACGAGCAGCTTTGTTTTGAGCTACCTGTAGCCTATTAAGATTATTTTCTGATGTGTTGGACCATGTGACTGTGCAGTAATCAAACTGAGATAGGACTAAGGCTTGCATTAATTGTTTAATCAAGCATCCTGGTAAATATGTCCTACAATATCTAATTGCAGCCTTCCCTCTACTCATTTTCTTCAACATGTCATCTATCTGGCTTGTCCAGGACATTCAGCTGTCAATCAGCACACCAAGTAGCTTAACTTCTGTGACCTGTTCTATTTCTTTATCATCTACTTTTAACTGCAGTTTCGGCTCTACCCTCCCTCCCCGTTTAGAGCATAATACTATGCATTTTGTTTTTTCTATGTTAAGTACCAATTTATTTATGTTAACCCATTTCCTAATCAGTACTAGCTCTTCATTTAGAACCTTTTCAAGATCTCCTGGTGTCGACGCTGCTGAATGAATGGTTGAGTCATCTGCGTACATAGCAATGGAAGCATGGTTTAGAATTAAAGGTAAATCATTTGTAAATATTGAAAATAAAAGTGGCCCTAAACAACTCCCTTGCGGCACTCCTCAGCTCATAAGCCTCATTTCTGAAAAACCACCATTAAAGTATACACAGTATTTTCTATTTGTAAGGTAACTATTGATCCAGGCAACAGAACCCCTATCAAAACCATAACAGCGCAGTTTATTCACTAATAATCTATGGTCAAGAATATCGAAAGAGGCACTGAAATCTAGTAAAACAGAACCAACTATCTTGCCTGTGTCTATTTCTTTCAGCCATTCGTCAGTCATTTGGGTTAGCGCCGTAGCTGTGGAGTGCCCCTTTCTGTATGCATGTTGATGAGCTGTGTTCAAGTGATTTATACAAAAATAATTTTGTATTTGCTCATATAGTATTCTTTCCATGATTTTGCTTAGGGTGGGTAGAATGCTTATTGGTCTACTATTCTTCCCTGAGAAAGTCTCTTTATTATTCTTAGGCAGTGGAATGATTTTAGCAATCTTCCAGTCTGCTGGGCAAATTGATTTTTCAAAACTTAAATTAATTATATGGCAGATAGACAGAGCAAAGACATCTGCAACAGGTTTAAGCAACCTCGCATCCAGGTTATCAACACCCGCTGGTTTGTCCTTACTTACGCCTTATTAATTGTTCTACTGTAGACACCTTGACTTTTTCAAAGTGGAAACTACAAAATTTATTCTTCATCAGTTTGTTTGTAATAAGCCTGGATGAGAGCTCTAGACACTTATCTTTTACCTTCATACCATCATTTAATTTCTGAATTTTATCACTGAAATAAACACTTAAATAGTTAGTTTGGTGATAAAATTGCCCTCTGCCTCTAAAGTGCAACACACACCGCCGCCGTACGCCGCGCGTCAAAACACCCGCCTCCATTATATTCTATGAACCAACCCACACTGGTGCCGGCCGACGCGCCGCGCCACTCTGCTTCAGCCCACTGCTCTATTTCCAGCGCGGCTGGCGCTCATGGCGGCGCTGCGAGAAAAGCCTTTTATGTACGTCTCGTCTCGTAGGATCAACTCCGGTTGTTTCAAATTTTTAATAAGACGACTTTGATAAGAAACTCACCCGTGAAATTCAAGTTGTTTTTGCCTCAAAGTTTTTCCTCTTCTTCTTCTGTTACTAGCAGTTGGCAACCGTTGGCAACTAGTGTAGGTACAGCCACCTAGAGGGCTGGGGTGGGAAATACATGTTGACGGTGCCGCTGCCCGCCGCTGCCCGTGTGTGTTGGGGGCCGGCCCTTGACGGCCACAGCGCCGCGCCGGCGTGTGTTGCACTTAAGAAGGATGGTGTAGATCTACCACTTTTTCCCAATAGTTGATTAAGAACATTCCAAAGTGTCTTGCTATCTATACTAATACTGCTAATTCTCTTATGATAATACACCTTCTTCTTGGTTTTATTCAACATTGTTACAAAGTTTCTTAGTTTACGATACATACTCCATTCTCATTCACCACCAGATTTTATTGCATCTGCCTTGGCTCTATCCCTTTCAATCATGTGTGCTTCGAGTTCCTGATCTAACCAAGGACACGGCGTTTCGCACAGTTAACTTCCTGACAGGAGCTTGTTTATTCACGGTTGGGAGTAATAAACTGTTAAACGCACCCAGAGCAAGATCAGGGTCTTCCTTCTGTAGAACTTCAGACCAGTCAACCTCTCTTACTTCATTACAGTAGTTATTTTCATTAAAGTTTTTAAAGATTCGTTTGAAAATAATTTTCTGACCCCCCTTTGGTATTTTCGTCTTTCTTCCAATAGCGATAAGGTTGTGGTTGCTGCAGCCTACAGGAATGGAAGTTACTTTTGAACACAGCTCAGAAACATTTGTAAATATTAAATCAATACAAGCTGAAGATTTGACTCCATCCGCTCTACTGCATATTCTAGTAGGCTTCTTGACTACTTGTGATAAATTACATGTATCTGCTAGAGAAAGGAGTCTAGCTTTAAGCGGGCAGTCTCTCACATTCCAGTCTATATTTAAGTCTCCTAAGAAAAACATTTCATAATTTGCATCACACACTTTGTCCAGCACTTTACATATATTGTCCAAGTACATTGTAGTTGCGTTTGGAGGTCTATAGCAGCACCCTGTTAACATTGGCTTTATATATGGAAGTTGAACTTGCAGCCACAATGCTTCCACCTCTTTACATCCTAGATCATTCCTGGTTTTAACTGGTATATGATTTTGACAATAGATGGCTACCCCACCTCCCCTTGTTGTTCCCCTATCTAGTCTATACATATTATATCCCTCTATTTTCAATACATCACTGTTTAATGCTGGATTCAGGTGTGTCTCTGATATTGCAAGTACATGTAATTTATGTTCAGTCAGGATTTCAGACACATCAACAATTTTATTACGTAAACTACAAATATTCAAGTGACCCAACCTCAATCCCTTCCGTGGTAAAATGGGACTATACATTATGTTGGGAACATAAATTCGGGCTTCACATGGAGGCACCAAATATGTTGGGGTCAACACATTAGGTCTCACCAAGGGACACCAAATATGTAGGGATTTAATTGGCTATCAGAAATAATTAATAATTATTATCAATAATTAATAATTATTATCAATAATTAATAATCATGTTAAATAATGTGACTAAATTAACATTAAATCACCTCATGGGGCACCATTCCCGTAAAGGGAAAAATGATAGCCAGTTAAAGATATCAGTCTCATAGAATACGCTAAACTATTAATTTGGAGTTTTGATTAATAATTAAATTAATGACAACACCCAAAATTAACAGTAACGCCTGAAGGATTTCAGAGTTCTTGACGCAGCAGAGGTTGACTATTCATTCACTCTTGTGCAACATTAAACAGACAGCAGGTATGATTCCAAAGAATTATATTTATTCACAAACTAGCAAAGCTAACCAAAACACACAAATTCTAACTAACTATATACAAGCTTGGTGTGTATATGTGTGTGTGTGTGTGTGTGTGTGTGTGTGTGTGTGTGTGTGCATGCGAGAGAGAAAAGACAAAGACAAAGGCGGGTGTGGTGATCAAAGAGCCGTTTGGCCTACAAAACAAAATGGCTGACAACAGGGAACTACAAGATGGCCGAATCAAAGCTGGCTTCAGCTTGGGGGAGGTGTTTGTCTGACCTGTTCTGTTTGCAAACGGTCTGGATTAGTGCAGAGATTGTTTAGTTGGGTGCAAGAATCTGTTTGTGAACAGTATTAGCAAACTAAACACTTAGTTTGCAGTTAGGTCATTGATTAGTTGGCTATGCCAAAGCTATCACAACAATAACTCAATGACAGCATTAAATCACATACAACAAGTTAAACAGTCTTGCTTAGCCTGTAAAGCTGTGATAAGCTATGCCCAGTTGTTACGTTACCGATCCTTGAATGGATGGGAGAAAGAGTCACTTGGTGGTGTGCTGCTTTGTTATCCGGCAGAAGAAGGCTGGGAAGATGGTTCCAGGTGCAGTCTTTGTTGGGTCCTTTGTTCCAAAGGTGAAACTCAGAGGAAGCTGGTCGCTCAGGGTTTAGCAGAGTTAGACGCTGGGTGCTAACTCACTTAGTTCCTTGTTGCTGGAAAGCTAGTTGCAAACCTTGTGTTTGCAAGCAGGGGCGGACAGCCCTGGACTTTGACTCGGCCCAGCCCACAACAACCGGTGTGCATACGATATGTGCTTCCTTCTTCTTCAATTTGATTGGCGGCCGGCCGGCTCATAGATATCTATGGGCCGGCTGGCATAAAAGTTAAAAGCTGCCACCTAGCGGACTGGACGTGGAACAGTAGATTATCAGGGAGAAAAAGGAAAAATAAAAATGATGATGACTGCGTGGCGCCCGCCGGCCGTCCTGGAGTACCGGCCGTTCTGTGATTCTCCAGAACCTCCAGATGGCCAGTCTGCCCCTGTTTGCAAGTGAGTCTGTGATCAATTGCCCTCCCTTTAGTGGTTTGGGGCTATGGAGCAAGGGTCTGGGCCTCTGCTGTTCCAGGCCCAGCCGGAAAGAGGTGTGCACTGCTCCGCAGTTGGAGCAAAAAAGAGAGAAGGCTTGGAGGGAGCAAATCTTCTAGAGGCCTGTGACATCACAGAGTCACATGTAAAAGTCCTGTCCAATCAAGTTGTGAGACTTGTGTCTCACTGAGGTGTGAGGTGAGACCTCCTGTGGAGATGGGTGTCACATAGCTCTCTTTGTTTGAAAGACAAAGAGCATGCAGAGGAAAAAGCCTTTAAATGTCCAGTGTAGATTTTACCAAATGATAAAATATCTGTGGTCCTGTGAATCCCAACAATTAGTTGTGTAGACAATAGCGTTGTCACGATACCAAAATCTTTGTTTTGGTACCAATACCAATATGAATTTCGATACCTTTCGATACTCTTCGGTACTTTTTCTAAGGAAAAGTCCTTTTGGATACAAACCTTTAGAACAATAAATAGCAGGGGTGTAACGGTACCAAAAAAATCATGGTTCTGTAAGTACCTCGGTACAGATGTCACGATTTGGTAACTCAAATGTCCCACCAAGTTTGTGTTGTCTCGTGTTGTCTCCCTTTGCGAGGCAGACTTTCTCTTGTCTTTTTTCACATGTGCCAGCTGCGAATGTTGATACAGGTGTTGTCATACAGACCACTTGTGCAATCTGTGCTCGTATAGGAACAAGAAAGGCGTTTGTGTGCATAATTGAGTAAAATAAATTAACTAAATTAATAAATTGAATCAATTTCAAAGTACCAGTATTTTCCAAATGCAGTATAGTACCGTTTGGAATACTCTAGTACCGCGGTACTATTTTATTACCAGTATACCGTGCAATACTAGTAGACAAGTAACAGTTTTAACCAACATAACTTTGTCTCACAATAATTAGAGCTATCCTCTGAACAAAACCTCTTAAACACACAACGTAAACACTCCCCAACCAACCATCCAACCCCACCCCCTCCCACCCCCACACGCATCCACTCACCCACGCAGCACGCAGCAGTCACACTTGCACGCATGCACACACACACACACACAGACGCACCCGCACGCACGCGCACACATCCAACACAATGTCTCAGTAAGTGCAGTATGCTTAACGCCAACTCCAAAAAGCCAAAGTCCGTGTTCATTTATGGCTCTGGATGAAACTAACCTATAGTGCAGTTCAGTCGGGTTTCTGAGGTTTATCCACAGCGTCCCAGTAAGCCTCCGCTGTGAATCTCCGCGTCTTGTTTCCATGCGTAATGATTAGGGTGGCCGGGTGAATAATTCCATGCTTTACGCCCGCAGTCCTGAGTTTCTCCCGAATCTCGCCAAACTTTGCCCTCCGCTTGGCCATATTTGACGTTAGGTCAGGGAAGAATTGAAGCTTCATCTCCCCATGTCTGAGTGTGCGTTCCTTTTTAGACAGCACCAATATCTCCTCCTTCGCCATGTAATGTTGCATCCTCATAATCATTGTCTTATTCCCGGGGCCTACACGGTGGGCAATTTCAACCACAGGCTCAGTCTTGATCTTGCCTTTAAACAGCTCCTTCATAAGATTGTTCATGTAGACTGTAGGATTCCCTTTTTCAGCAGCTATCGGCAGGCCATGTACTCTTAAATTAAATTTCCGACCGTGCGCCTCTAGCCTTTCCAATTTATCACGGAGTTCACTGTTCTCTTTATGGAGTTGTTTTAAATCAACATTGCGTTTCTTCTTGTCCTCCTCCAGTGCAGCAACACGCTCTTCCATATTATTCAGTCCATTCTCAACACCATCTAATTTCCGACCACATTCTTCCATTTGTGCTTTGAGAGAGTTCAATTGTGGTTGAAGTGTGGTCAGTGCTACTGCAATTTCTTCTTTCATAATCGAGCGGATCAACTCCGACAGTTCTTGCTTGTCGATTCCAGCCATATCCTTTATAGGCATTACCTGCTCAGGTAGGTTTATAGTTGCTGTATTCGACCGCGTTGCTTATTTGTTCTGTCGGCGTCCAACTTCGGCTCAGACATTCATTTCTCCTGGACAGACATTTATTTTGTTAGCTAGAACTTTACATTTACTAACTTAGAACTAACTGTCATTGACTGTATTTTCAATTCATTTCTATTTTAGCCACTTTCAAACTTTTCACGGAGCTTGGCATTCACGCTGTCTCTCTCTCCTCGCGCATGCTGATGAGGACAATGACAATGTTCTGTTGCCCCGTGTCCCTCCATTGCAGCTTGTTCTGTAGCTGCCGGCTCACTCAATACTGGACCATTTTCAAAAATTGTTGTTCATATGAGGTCCAGGTTAAAAATGCTGAAGTTAATCCTTTATTGAATCATGATTATGTTGTCTCAGATTAAGGTTATTCATCTTTGGAGGGAGTGTGTCTTGAAAGCCCTCATCATCTTCCTGGAAGAAAAATCTAATCAAGGAATGTGGGGCAGCCAGCTCAGCGACTAGGGTGTCCATGCCATGTAGGCTGAGTCCCCTGCAGTGGCCCAGGTTTGATTCCAACCTGTGGCCTTTTGCTGTGCGTCATCCTCATTCTGTCTCCCCCTTTCCTGTGTGTGTGTGTGTGTGTGTGTGTGTGTGTGTGTGTGTGTGTGTGTGTGTGTGTGTGTGCCCGCGCGCGCATCCACGTGCCGTGAGGTGGTTTCCCCAGTGACCTTTTTTTTTTAATCCTCCCGTTCCTGCTCGGCTCATGTTTGAGGATTTTAAGTGCATTATTATGCTCTCTCGCAGCAGCAGGTGTATTATGTGAATGGAGTCTTTCAACCTGACTAGTGTGCTTGGCACAGGAGAGGAAGTATTTTAATCCTTTCATCTAACAAAAGTAATTAATACCACCCTGTAAAAATACTCTGTTACAAGTCAAATACCTACATTTAAAATGTTACTTCAAGTATGTGGGTACAATCAGCAAAATGTACTTAAAATATTACAAAACAGAGGTTTTAGTCATTGGTCCTGAAGGCAAGAGAGAGAAACTTTTACCAAAACTACAAGATTTTAAACCTCCACAATGTGTAAAGAACGTGGGCATCATTTTCGACTCTGAGCTTAATTTTATTCCACACATCAAAACTGTAACAAAGATAGATTTTTATCATCTTAAGAATATAGTCAGAGTCCGCCCGTTTCTCTCTCAGGCTAACACATAGGTGCTGATGCATGCTTTTATCTCTTGTCGTTTAGATTACTGTAATGCCCTGCTCTCTGGTCTTACCAAAAAGACCATCTCTAACCTGCAGTTAGTCCAAAACTCAGCCGCAGTGCTGACGAGGACCAGAGGGTGGGAGCACATTACACCAGTTTTAAAATCGCTACATTGGCTCCCCGTATGTTTCAGGATTGATTTTAAGGTTCTTTTATTAGTTTTTTAAAATGTCTTAACGGTCTTGGGCCATCTTATTTATCTGACCTGCTTTTATCAAATCAACCCTTGCAGATCCTGAGGTCCTCCGGCACAGGCCTTTTAATTGTTCCAAAAGTCAGAACAAAAACCCACGGGGAGGCTGCATTCTGCCATTATGGCCCACACTTATGGAATAGCCTGCCGGAGAGCATCAGGACTGCAGAAACTGTTGATGGTTTTAAAAGGAGGCTCAAGACTCACCTTTTTAGTTTTGCTTTTAACTGATTTCTTTTACTCTTTTAATTCTCCTATTATATGTTATTTTTAATTTCTAATGCTTTTATTTATTATTATTAATATTATTTTAATCTTTAAATCTTTATTATTTATTATTATTAATATTATTTTAATCTTTAAATCTTTAATTTTTTTCTAAATCCTTACATTTTTATGCATTTTATCACTATTTTATCTCATACTTGTTTTATCTTGTCATATTGCCATTTAGTCTTTTACTCTTTTAGTTTTTAGCTCCAGTGTTTCCTCTTGGGGGGCCTCCACACTGAGAGGCGTGTCCGGTCTGCCCGCAGGGACGTCATCTTGGAGATCCCTCAGGTCCAGAGGACTGGGAGGCTCTGCACCATGTGTGGAGTCTATCCCGGTCTGTCTGGATCGGGGTGGTCTCTGTGACGGCTCTCCCTGTGGCGCCTCTCGGTGTGGATGGCTCCCCATAGGTGGTTCTTTCCTCACCTGGTTCCTCAGTGCCCATCCATGTTATTGACTATAATGACTGTGTGTGTGTGTGTGTGTGTGTGTGTGTGTGTGTGTGTGTGTTTATATGTGGGGGTGGGTTTTCAATATGTATGTAGTATTTTTGTTTGTTTTATTCTGTGAAGCACTTTGTGCTGCATTTTTAATGTATGAAAAGTGCTATACAAATGAAGTTTGATTGATTTAAGTAAAAGTACTGTAAAAAGTGTTGTAGTCTACGACTATATATGATATCATTAGATGATTCTGACTCATCCATTAATGTAGTAGCAGGATTTTACTGTTGTAGTTGGTTGTGGTGGAGCTCTTTTTGAACTGTTAATTAATGATTCATTTCATTGGGTATATCTGCTGATTATTTTCTCCATTAATTGATGGATTGTTTGGTTTGTCAACATTCTGGAAACAGAGAGAGATAGCAAAACACTTACCCGGAGCCCAAAGTGACACCCTCATAATATTTGTTTTGTTCAGCCAACAGTTCAAACCTCAACATAAAAATGAATTATGAAACAATAATAAGCAAAAGCAGCAAAAAAAAAGACTAATAATAAAAATCTCCACATTTGTGAAGCTGGAACCATGAAATGTTTTTTACGGTGGCCCTNACAAAAAACCAAAACACAAAACACAACAACAAATTATTAAACACAACAACAAAACAGAAAACACAACAACAAATCAAAAAACACAACAACAAAACAGAAACGACAACGACATTAACCAAACCGGAAAAGGTAGGTACCCTCGGGCGACATGAATCGTCGCTGATTGGACTGATCCGTCCCTTGAACCGGAAGGACATGGTTTACATGTTTTCAAAATATGAGCGCCGCCAGTGACAACGTACGTGCTGCTATTAAAGGATATTTTGATGCAGGACATGGATACGATGTGATACTGGATATGCTGTCGACAATTCACAACATAAACATGAGTCTGCATACGCTGAAGACACGTTTAAAAGAAGCAGGGCTGTATAAAAGACTCAACTATTCCCCACTCCCTGAGGTGAGGCGTGCAATTCTGACTGAGCTGGAAGGACCAGGGCAACTCTTCGGTTATCGGACTATGTGGCAAGTTCTCCAACAAAAACACAGGCTTCACCTTAAACGTGATGTAGTAATGAGGTTATTGAAACAACTGAATCCACGAGGGACAGCTTTGAGAACACGCAGGAGGTTTACAAGATGTACGTATCACTCCATGGGTCCAAACTACATATGGCATGTAGACGGATATGATAAACTGAAACCATTTGGCCTCTCAGGATGTATAGATGGCTTCTCAAGAAAAATAATGTGGCTTGTTTGTGGACCAACAAACAATAATCCATCTGTCATCGCTCACAATTATATTAACTGTGCCAAGAATGTTGGTGTGGTTCCAATGAGATAAGAACTGACCTCGAAACAGAAAATGGGACTATGGCAGCAATACAATGTACCCTCCGCCATGTGCATACGGACTACTATGCCGGCTCGTCTAGCCACAGTTACGGCTCATCAACAGGGAATCAGCACATCAAGTCATGGTGGTCTTTTTTCAGAAGAGGGAGGTTGGTACATCTGTTTGGATTAAAAGTACAGTGGAACCTGTATAGTGATCACCTCTGTCTCTGTTAAACTGATCAGTGCTGATTATTAAAATCCCCTTCCTTGTTTGTCATTGGGATTATTATTAGTGTTCTTCAACTGTTTAACTCTAAAGCAGACCACTTCAGCACTAAGTGATAATAATGAACATAGGAATCCATAGGAATTATTATTTCCCAAAGTTACTGAATCACATCAGCAGTTGATTACTATTGTGATAATCATATGGTTTACATTCTGATTTCTCTGTGATGCTTTTGTTAAGATGTATCCACCAGTGCATTCTAAATGTGACTTGTGGTTATTAATTTTTTCCTCTCGTGTGAAATAAGCCACTTTGCATCTAATGTATCCCCAGGTCTCAGTTTTGGATGGACTTGCTTGGAGACCTGAGAGACTCTGGACTCTTCAATGGCAGCCATGAACACCAGTGCTTTCTGAGATTTAGCTTCAGTAATGTTCTGCAGCAAGACCTGGATGAATGTATGGACCTATGGAACAAGCACCGGATTCGACCAAGCAGACTTGCATCATGTCCAGGAGGGATTCCGAATGAACTGTATCTCTTGCCTCACAGGTAGTAATTATCATACATTACAAAAAATGCAAGGTGTTATGGTATAGCCTAATCTGGGATATATTTGGACAATTGTACATGTTGGTATAATCCATTCTTGAATTTAGAAGCTATCTGTCTCTATCATTGTTTATAAATTTCTGTATATCAACAAGCAAACAAATCTAACAATGACCATTTCAAACCTTGTCCTTTATATCATTGTATCATCTAATTTTGCAGATTTGGTTCAAGAGACTGTGGATTCGCTGTTGAAGACGGGGAACTGGATGTGTTTTCTGAGGCAAGACAAGTGATTGATTTATGTGGTGATCCAGACATTGAGGAATACCTACAACAGGCTGTGGAACGAAACGGACTACAACAGCCACAAGACTGGAAGACAGCCTCAGAACTGTACATCACTCTGAAGGAAATAGCTGGGCTATAGACATGGACTATTGGAACCCGTTTTTACCTTTCTTATGTATCCCACATTAACATGGACTTAAGACAATATTTTCCCGATGATTGGTGGACTATACATGCCTGAGTATTGGAAAACACTTCCCATTCACAAATGTGATCTGACATTTACAAATTGCTTCAAGGGATAAATTACAGGATATAATCCCAAAAGTCTCAAATGTGGTTCTTTTGAATTTTCAGGTTTGGCATCTTGAACTCTGGGACTGAAGTGGAGACATATTAAACTTAAATTTTATTCATTTTCTGATTCAGTGTTTATGTAAACATCAATTACTTGCAAAAAACATTTGTTCTGATTTTACGTTGTTTTTTTTAAATATATATTGAGTTGTAAAAAACAGGAAACAGCAAAATAATAAATGAAAATCAGGGCACAGCTCTGAAATATTTATGGGTAAGATCTGCAAGTAGCTAACTGCACAGATTGAAACAATGTATAGAAGCCCTCACACGGGTGAACAATCACTTTAATGCATAACAAGTCCCAAATTGCCTTTTAACAATAGGCAGTAACTGATGCAAACAAGCAAACGTGACCTTGTACTTGGGCATTACACTCTGCATTATCTAAAAACATAAAGTGAATCATTAGTCTTATATTTCATTAAAGAAACTAAGATTACTAAGAAACTACACTACACAATTTATATATATCTAACAAAACAGCCTTGACAAACCTTCACAATCGAGAAGAAAATCAGCCCAAAATCCAATTATTTTGACCTCCTTCTGCCGCCTGTTGCTTCCTCTTGGGCTGAGGTCTGGACTGAACATGCTTTCCATTTCTGCAGCAGTCAGGGCCTTGGAAGAATGGTATAGGACAGGAGCCAGCACACCAGAATGCTGCTGCAGTGCAGTCAAAAACTGCAGACTTGCCAGTCCATCTTTGAATCTATCAAGGACAATTATTGTGTAAGACATAGGTGTGGTTTATCAGGTCTGACAGAAAAAAAACTACCAAACATATAGCAACAATGTATGCAAATATACTTACAGACCAGATTTTTAATTTAATATATTTTGACATAAATTCTGATTGTATAATCTCATGCCATAGGTAGATTGTTTATATAGGAGCATACAGAAAACATTTCATAGTGCACAGAAATTAATAGTGATGTCAAAAAAGGA
>NC_065529.1:1237432-1238475 GCF_006386435.1 Epinephelus moara
GGATCAAAACCAAACAAGGTGAAGCAGCCTTTAGTTTCTATGCTCCCCGCCTGTGGAACAAACTTCCAGAATATCTGAGGTCGGCTGAAACTGTCAACTCATTTAAATCAGGGCTTAAAACATTACTATTTACTGCAGTTTACCAGTGAACTAGACATGTAACTTATTGTTAGGATAATCTGTAGCTATTGTTTTTATATTTGTCTGCTGTTGCTTTTGCTTTATGTTTGCTTTTTAAATGCATTTTCTGCACTGTTTTTCTTGCTTTTAGCTTTTGTTATTAATGATCTATTGTTCCTTTAATGTTTTATCTTAACGTATTTCCCTTGTAAAGCACATTGAATTGCCTTGTGTATGAATGGTGCTATATAAATAAAATTGCCTTGCCTTGCCTTGCCTTGCCTTGCCTTGCAGTGTAATAACTACTTCAGCTTTACTAGATATTAGATTTATTCAGTAGATCTATCTTTTTATGACCCTATTTTACAGCAAGCCGCAAACGAACCTACTGTCCCAAAAACGCAGTTTCTAGTGTATTAGCTAAAATATCGAAAATTAGCTGACATCTTTACTTTTTCTTACCATAGTTCATCTAGGTGGAGTGTAATAACTAGTTCGGCTTTACTTGATATTAGATATATTCAGTAGATATATCTTTTTACAACCCTATTTAGAACCCTACTTTGCAAATCAGAAGAACTACAACTATGTTACTGATATGTATCAAACTGCATGGCGCGGTCCCAGGGAATTGTAGTTTTTTAAAAATCTAAGCATTTTTCCCAGATTTGGAAGTTGTAAATACTGAATTGAGAGTACACTGTGGACTTTAAGGGGATGGTAAACACATTTGTGTTTTCTAAATGGGTGAAAATTAATTTTATCCATATTTTATCCATATCTGACAGCACCCTCAGTTGTTGACTACACTCACATGATAGCTGAGGTCAAGAGCTCTCTATAACAGTTGGTCCCTTGTCTGTACCCCCTTTAGTTGCTGAGTTATAAGCCCTCAAACATGCACTGAGGTCAAGGTTCAAAGG
>NC_065529.1:1239571-1242275 GCF_006386435.1 Epinephelus moara
GCGTTTTTGTGTGTGTACAGGAATGTTAAAGATATCATTGAGGAAAACGAGGTTGACGTGACGTGATTGAATCAGGGAATCCGTGTGTCCACCACGGGAGAGGATCCTAATTGACTTTACATTGGCATTGTTTTCGTGGTAGCAGCACATAATTTCAACCTATTACGTGCTGCCACCACGGAATGCGGTGTTAAGAGGTCGTGGTCATTTCACGTATTTCTGTGAGATCAGGTTGGACTGAATGTTGGATTAGTGAAAAACTAAACTATTACATTTTTTGATGATTGTTGGCAAAAAAGTTTTAAATAATATCATTTTAAAACTTTAAAAATAATATTACCGTTGAATGGCAATGTGGTTGCGGTCTATAATGTACCATCTGAGGTACTCCTCCACGAGTGTATGCTTCTCACAAGCTTTGACACGTCGGAAGCATCCAGCTGTTTGGAACATTGTGCTGTTTTGCAAAATTAGATTTTGCAAAGACTCCTCCGATTCTGCTTCCTGGACCTATTTAAAAGACATTTATTGTAAGACCAACCCAAAAATATCCATGCTTGACTACTCTTCTCCTTCATTAATACAAATCTAGGATAAAAAAAAAGGACTTCTTACTTACTTCTCGCTGAAATAAGTAGAAATCTGTCCCTTTAAATAAATAAAACTTATCATATCTTGAGTGTCGTCTTACTCTCAATTACTGAAATAATTTTTAGGTGTCCTCTTAGTAAATTCATTCCTTGAGTCAAGATAATTTTCTACCTGACGTAGAGCTTTCCCTATCTCCTCATCTGTTACATTTTCTACAGTGGCGCTGAAACTTGGCTTCCCTATTATGTGGTTGACAAGGTCCTTTGAGAGGAAATGTGGTGCTGGTCCCCCCGTGTATGATAGACACAGCAATCATCTTGCCTGCAAGAAAGTACTCATCTTCCCTGACAGCTGTTACAGAGAGTACAGAATTATTATGGATAATTACCATCTACATCAGTGGAAGATTAAAAAAAATTAAATTATTTAAAACTTCAAATTTTAAAATGACGTCAAAAAACCCACCTGTGGAATTGTACACAAGATATCGTCTTTCTGGAGGTCCATCGAAGATGGGGCGATTTCTCAGGTGATTGATTAGAAGTGTGAGGAATTCTCGCCTCGGCCCACCTGTGTCCAACCCTTCTTCAAAGGACCCTGCATCGTCGGTAAACTTAAAGAAGATGTCACTGTTTTCGGAGTATGAGCTGCGTCGAAATCCTCTGAGAGCTCCATCCCATACGTCAGATCTCGATAGATTGAACCTGCTGACTTTCTTGCGGTCAATTGCAAGTGCCAAATTTGCAATTATTTCAGGTGCCTGCACACTTGTGGGTCTAGAGAAAAGTGAGAAACTTACTTTAGACTTTAAAAATATACTCAAAGCATAGTAGCTACTTTACTAAACAAAAATCTTTCATTCCATATTCATAAACTATATCCTGACACTTCACTGAAACGAGAGACACTGATGAGTCAGTCTCTAAAACAATGAGCAACTTTTTATTCTTATTAGCTTAATTCCAATGGACTCTCTTCAAACACACATCTCAACAACTGGACCTGATCCAAGCAGTTACAGACAGAGAAAGTCAGATTGGTGTTCATTTTAGTGACTTCTCACTTTTGTATAATTTAATTTTGGACAGAATAGAGAGCTGGTTAATTTTCTACTTATGTCTATATGACTCACTCAGATTCATCTGAGGGCATGTCATTTGTTTCCTCAGGAATGAGAACTTCATCCTTATCATCATCAATGACGATAGGTGCAAAGAGATTGGTGTAGTTTCTGCAAAATGAAGACATTATGTGCACACAATATAAATATAAACACACATAAATGCATAAACACGCAGTAGATTAGCACATATTTGCCCAATCAAATGGTTGACCCAATGTTCCAGCTTAAACTCAACAACATCTAATCTTTGTCAGGACAGAAATGTGTTTACCCCTCAATAATGTTGCGTTTCTGATATTTTGTCCACCACTCTATATATAATTACACATAAGACAAAACACACCTGTAACAGGAGCTCTTGACATCAAGACATCCGGAGGTACCTGGATAAGTATGATCCTCATCCAAGTGTATAGTCTGAAAATTAAGAAATGTAGAAATAGGTTAAATATTCAATCAAATGACAACATAATTATGTAACTAACTCTATGGATTACTTAAAAGGGATAGTTAAACATTTTGGCAAATTTGCCTATTGCAATAATCCCTATAGTCATATGAGTAGGTATATTCCCAGTGCCTGTTGTTTTGAGAGCCGTGAGGCAGAGATGCGCGCTGCTTTGTGAACACAATGGAGGTGGATGGTACAGGTCGCTCCATCCCTCAAAACTAATCAAATACACAATCCTACAATTCCAAAATGCTCTTATGGACAAGTTGTGTTCACAAAGCAGCACGCATCTCTGCCTCACAGCTTTCAAAACAACAGGCACTGATAATTAAAGGGAATGTACCTGCTTATATGACTATAGGGATTAATGCAATAAGCAAATTTGCCAAAATATTCAACTATCCCTTTAAGGAGGTGACATAATTAAGAATAGCTTCTAAATGTGAGGAGATGACGTTCAGTGGACACACTTTCACATTCACATTTCCCTGTTTACTTTTATTGTTGTAAATTTAAGTGAAATGTGATACAATTGCCAA
>NC_065529.1:1245569-1248736 GCF_006386435.1 Epinephelus moara
AACAAAGAGCTCAGACGAGCATATGTGGATGTAAGTACAATATTGACTGCAGTACACTACACGCAACACTGTTTCCCAGTGTACTGGATAACACCATATTGACTGATTTTTGTTCTTTGTTTTCAGGGAGTACTGGAAATGGATGCTCATGCAATCCCACATGAGTTCATCTTCATAGATGAGGCTGGGTTCAACCTAGCAAGGACCAGAAGAAGGGGAAGAAACGTCATTGGCCACAGAGCCATTATAGATGTTCCTGGCCAACGTGGTGGGAACATCACAATGTGCGCTGCCATCTCCAATACGCATGGTGTCCTCCACCGTCATGCCATTCTTGGACCATACAACACAGCCCATATTCTCATATTTCTGGACAGACTCCGCAACATTCTCATACCACCAGAGCGTATGAATGATGCAGACCATCAAAGAAACCGTTACGTTGTAGTATGGGACAACGTGAGCTTTCATCGTGCAGCCCCAGTCCAAAATTGGTTTGCTGACCACCCACTGTTTCTCGTGCAATACCTCCCACCATACTCACCATTTCTGAACCCCATAGAAGAGTTCTTTTCGGCATGGCGGTGGAAGGTATACGACCAGCAGCCCTTTGTGCGCATGCTTCTTGTGCAGGCTATGGAAGAGGCATGTGATGAAATTGATGTGGGTGTGATTCAGGGATGGATAAGGCACTCAAGGCGCTTCTTCCCTCGATGTCTGGCAAGGGAAGATATNTGTAAAGCCCTGTGAGGCAAATTGTGATTTGTGATATTGGGCTTTATAAATAAAATTGAACTGAATTGAAAATTGAATGCCTCTTGTGCAGGCTATGGAAGAGGCATGTGATGAAATTGATGTGGGTGCGATTCAGGGATGGATAAGGCACTCAAGGTGCTTCTTCCCTCGATGTCTGGCAAGGGAAGATATTGCCTGTGATGTGGACGAGGCGTTGTGGCCAGACCCAGCTGTGCGGCAAGATGCTGCCTAATTATTTTTTTTGCCTCTTTTTTTTTTCTATATATTTTTTCTGCACATTTTTTCTGCAATTTTCTTTTTCAGTTTCCTGTTTTTTGTGAGCATATTTTTGTTCACTCCAATGTAAATATATCTGCTGTGCATATGTTGCACTGACTTGTTTGGTGAAAAATAAAAAAAGTAAATGTTTCAACAGCATGTGTGTGTATCTGCAAATATTTCTGTGCATGTGAACAATCTGAAGAATGTTCTACAATTTGAACTATTTTAGTATTATGGCAAAGCATACTAAAGATGAGAGTGCTTTTCATTATGCCCAGCAGTGTGTAGTTGGTTAGACACAAATCTGGTAATATGAATGACGTGTGTGCCATTTGGTGCAAAAGATTGATTTTGATAATGCTATATGTAGTTTTGGTTGCAGTGCTTCATTTTGCAGGATATATGAGGTATTTTGCAGTTTGAGTGTGTGGTTTTGTGAATTGTGTTAAGTATTTTGATAAAACCAGCCTAGTTTGCAAAATTGTGTTTTAGCAATTGGAAAAAACTGTAACCAAACCGGAAATGGTAGGTACCCTCGGGCAACATGAATGGTCGCTGATTGGACTGATCCGTCCTTTGAACCGGGAGGACAATACCGCCAGACGAACGGAAACAAACGAACACGCCGCAATGTATTGCCACAATTGTGGCAAAGAGTTCGTGGAAAAACCCAACTTCTGCAGTGATTGTGGGAAAAGGCTGCAAGAAGACGGTGACGATACTCACGCGTGACCTTCAAGTAAGTTGACGGATGTAACGTTAATGTAATGTTTATGTTAGGCTAACGTACTTTTGGATGGTGTAACGTTAGCTTACTTATGTTAGGCTAACGTACTTTTGGATGGTGTAACGTTAGCTTACCAGAGCAAGTTAGCTAACTTATGTCAGTTTCCAGACCTTACTCGGCAATTCCTACAGCTACAGTATACATACACATACACATTTATTAAGTTTACATAATGGTCGACTTGTTAGAGGAACAGTCTGTGTTTGTGCATGTAAATTACAGTTTTTTACAGTTGTTTACGCACTAAAATGAAAATTTTCACACAATTAACAGCTCTTTACACTCAAGCAAAACACCTGTCCATAGTTGCACAACAATAAGCACAGACTCAGCTTCACACTTTTTGCAAAACATTACACACAGTGATTTGCAAAACTCTACACGCATTATCACACCTTAGACACAGATAAGGATTGTGAGGTTACTTCCTTCTCATTACAAAGCCCCTGCTTGCCAATGACCACACTAATGAACGAATTGGATAATCACATCCACCTGGTGTGGAAGCACACAGGTGCTTACTGTAAACCAAGTGGACCACATGCAGTACATTGTCGTTTGGGACAATGTATCTTTCCATCGATCTGCTCTATTCCACAACTGGTTCCATAAGCACCCTGAATTTGCAGTCTTATACCTTCCACCATACTCCCCATTCCTAAACCCAATAGAGGAAAAATACTTTTTTGTTCTGATTTTCATTGTTGATCTGTTACTGTAACTGAGTATGGTAAGAAATAAATATTTTCAGTCTGCAGCAGTCTGCAATCAGTGTTGTGTTTGTTTGTTGTATTTGTGTACTTTCTCTGTATACCTCAAAGTAACCATGAAGAATGTTGTGGGTTTGACAATATCTTTTTGTCATCTAAATTATCCCTTACATAAAAATGTCTGGGAAAAAAGTCTAGCCCTAGACCAGCTATTTCCTAAAATAGGGGTTTTTACAAATGTATTTTGTATTGATCACTGTAGTGTGTAACTGACTGCAAGAGTGTCTGATCATTTGAAGACTGTGTTAGTGAGATGAAAACAAAACAGCATTTTTATAAATATGTGTATATGTTTTGACTGAAGTGTATATGTTTTGACTGAAGTGTGTCATTTTGCAAACAATCTAGCAGTTATGCAAATTGAGTGTGGTGTTTGGATAATTGTGTGAATATTTTGAAAAAAGGAGCCCTGTTTTCAAAATTGCGTGTAAACAATTGAGAAAAACTGTCAAGACGTGATAAGGCACATGTTGTCATCTAGGGGTGAGGGGGCACCAGGTGTTTCATAAATGCTGCTATTTGGAGTGAAAGATGTATTGATGTTACCGCTATTGCCAGTGTATCTTTTGGTGGTCAGTAACGTTAGAGTGCAC
>NC_065529.1:1249236-1254994 GCF_006386435.1 Epinephelus moara
GATACAAGGCTTTTTTACTTTCTTGAAATTCCTTTTTTGCAGTGCAGGACCAAGCACTGAACCTGGGGCGACAGAGCCTTCTCCATAACCGCCCCCTCCCTCTGGAACACCCTCCCTATACACATCCGTGACTGTTCAAATCCATCCACCTTCAAATCACTCCTTAAAACCCACCTTTTCAAATCCGCTTTTAACCTTTAAACATTAGCTTTTCGTTCTCTGTTTCTCATGTACCCCCCTTTTTTTCTTTTTTTCTATGTTTTGCTCTATGCTTTTGCACCTTGTTGTTGTTTATCGTCTTTGTCTTCTGTTTATCTCTTCACACTTATATGTATGTACTTCTTTTCTTTGTTTAAATGTAAAGCGTCTTTGAGAGCTGTAAAAGCGCTATATAAATAAAATGTATTATTATTATTTATTATTATTAAGATGAGATGAGACCATCAGACCATCACCTAGACAACTCCTTATGGGTTGTCTTCCTCATCTTCCCCACCACCACACCCCACAAAGACCCCACCAGGGCAGCTACATTATAACTCCCATCAAGCAAGACCAGAACCACTTCTGCCCACAAGAGTCCCACCCCAGCCACAGCAACAGAGGTCACACCCTGGCCCACAGGGTTACGCTCAGGCAGTGAGAAGAGCAGCAAGCCTGCCCCCCACCAGCACCCCTGTGCCTTAACCACACAACAAACTGAGAGGCATCCAGCAGATGCTTAGCCTGCTCTGCTGTCACCTGGGGTCCATTTCAGAAAGCAGGTTTAGTGAAAACTCTGAGTCTGTTAACCCTGAAATGAGGGAAACTCTGGGTTTTCCGTTTCAGAAAGGGAGGTAACTTAAACCAGAGAAAGCGGAGTAACTCCAGCCCATTTCAGAAAGAGAGGTAACTGAAGCTCGGTGTCAGTTACTATGGCAACTGACTCTGTGAACCTAACCTGGTCAGGAGCAGGTTTTCTTCAATGACCCTCGAGTTTCTAGCTCTCTCCTCCCTCTTACGCCACACACGCAGTGTGATTCATTCATTCATTCGTTTAGTGTCGCATGGGTTTCAGCGAGTTTGAAGTTGGATCCTAAAGTGCGTTCTAGTTCTAAATCTACTTTTTTCTACCATGGCATGTCCGTTCTTGGAGGACCCTGTGGACGAAGAGGCAGTGTTACTGAGGAGGGAGTTATGCATTTGTCGGGAGATTATTCACAGGCCCAGAACTGACATATTATCATTTCCAGAACATTTTCTTTTTGAACGGTAACGTTTCACATCACAGTCCATCATTTATATCCACAACCTCATCCGTCGTGACATGACCAACGTCACCAACCGTGGAAGTGCACTTTCATCTACCCAGATTTGTTGTGTTGCTCTTCGTTTTTTTGCAAACGGGAGTTTTCTGTATAATATTGGAGATGCAGAAAATATCAATAAGGCCACTGTCTGCAGAGCCGTGAGAAAAGTGTCCCTAGCTCTGAAACGTCTATTAAACTCTTTTGTTGTGTTCCCTGGACATAAACCTGTGAGGGTCATCAAGAAGGAGTTCCACAGGATTGCAGGTGAATGATGTAGAAATCAGTTAAAATTTATGATTATAAATCATCTTCAGTTAATGATATGGTGCTGCAACCTCAGACTGGGATTAGTAATTTTAATTTCTTTTAGGATTTCCCGGTGTGATAGGGTGCATTGATGGAACCCACATTCCCATCATTGCTCCTTCACAAAATGAAGGAGACTATGTGAATAGGAAGTCCATTCACAGCATTAATGTCACTCAAAATCATACCAAGAATATTTGTCTTATTTCTAGTCAAAACAAATCACACCTAAAACTAACTTGTTTTTAGACAATTTTCACTTGTTTCAAGCACATTTTCACTTGAAAAATAATTAGAAAAATCTGTCAGTGGAGCAAGTTTGTTATTTCTACTTATTTCAATTGAAAATGTGCTTGAAACAAGTTACTTTTTAGGTGATGTGTCTTAAGTGTAAACACATTTGATTTGATTAGAAATGAGAAATGTAGACTAACAACTAACATCTGTTATTCTCTGCACTGTCAAGATCATATGTGATGCAGCCCACATTATCACTAATGTGGAGGCCAAGTGGCTTGGGTCGGTACATGACTTACGGATGTATCGTGAGTCTAATATCAGCAACATACTGGAACATGGTAAGCAGCCTAAAGCTTTGCACAATCACTTGTATGAATCCCCCCACAGGCACGACGAACACAAGTAGTTTTCTAGGAACTGGTTTAATGAAGCCATCCAATCTCCATTACACCGTGAAAACTGACAGACAAAACGTAGGCTACACACATGTAGCTAGCAATACAATTTGACCAAATAATAAGAAACAAAAGGTACCTTGTTGGCTGCATGCAATAAAAGAGGGAATTGTCCATGAAGCGGGAGGTGATTGTCCTTAATGTCATTTGTTGTCTCTTGTCTTGTCCGACAACTAACTTATAAACTTTGTAAATAGCCAAATAACCGCAAGGTTATCTGACAGTCCATCAATCATCTCTTCATGTCAGGAAAGAAGAAAGCGGAAGTACGTAACAGGAAAGTGAAAGTACGTCTCCAAACAATGCGAGACCAGGCTTGTAGACCATGCACATAGGAATAATCAAATTAATCAAATCATGTGTCACTCAATAAAACTACTATGAAAATACAATCATGTCTCCAATTATTAATAAGTAAATGTAAATAACTATGAATTAACTGTTTATATGAACCAATCATGGAATCAATTATGCATTAATGAAATATATCAATGAACTGTATGCACCATCATGGATACATTTACAACTTGTCTCCCTCCTTTAATGCACTCAAATATATCCACTATACATTACAGGAGCGTTTGATGGCTGTCTGCTGGGTGACAGGGGTTACCCATGTCAGGTAACTCTGATGACCCCTTACCCTGACCCTGACCCAGGCCCTCAACAGAACTTCAACCTGGCCCATTGCAGGACGAGAGCCAGGGTGGAGATGACCACAGGCCTGCTGAAAGCCCGTTTCCAGTGCCTATGTCACCTCAGGGTAACACCTGAGAGGGCCTGTGACATTATTGTGGCATGTGTTATTCTCCATAATATTGCCACAATTAGAGGAGAGCAACACCCTGCCCTACAAATGGAAGAGCATGATGATGACCCCATCCACCCTGCAGACATCCAGGATGGAAGAGCAGTCAGAGACATCATATGCCACAATCACTTCACTGTTTAAAATCACAATCACCACCACCCAGAGCAGTCAAATAAACAGAAAGACAAATAATTATTTTTTTTTATTTGGTCTTCTTTATTGCCTACAAATAAAAAAAGCAACAATTAATTTCTTACTTTTTTTTTTACATCGTTACAATCATTAACACAATTCACCTGTGACCATGCACCCACCTCTAACTTGTGTTTCAATAACTCAATTTCCAGATCCGTTTTAGTTATCTGGTGGTCCAGCAGCACCATTTCCTTCTCTGTTTTCTGCGCTGTTTTGAGTAAATGCACTCTGTAGATGCCTTTCAGTGGTAGCTGGGAATACATAAGGATGACATTATACAGTTGCACATGAATTCCACTGAATTAACCTCTGGCATGGAGTATTGACTACTTACAGTTGAAGTGGCACAAGGATCCATTAGACCGAGTACACCTTCAGAATCTGTTGGGACAAAAGAAAAACCCATGAAAGGGAAATGAACATGTAATAGGCCTAGGCCTTGGAGACATCTTATCAAGGCTGGTGGCTCCTGTGTGACTGTGTCCAAAGATGAGGTCCCTCCAGGGATTCCCTCTGCGACTGACCTCCCAATAGTCTGACTCAAGGCCAGCTCCTCTGCTTCTGTAAGACGTGGTGGTGGTGGTCCTCCGCCAGTTTTGCAGGCGTCTGCCCTCATTCTGTTGGCTGAGTAGAAGTCAGATGTTGTTTTTACTAGGCCTAATTTAACAGGATACAGGTGAGGACATTTATGTGTGTGAAAACAGCATTATGTTGGGGATTATGCACACTGAAACAGCTGCTGAATGATGATGATGTTTTTATATTTCATCTTGAGCTGCTTCCACATTCTTTTTATGCCGGTGGGATTGCATCTAAGTGAACAAAATTTTAGCTTTAACACCATTTCACCTGTTTGCATCTGTAGCCTAATATAATTGTGATTGCATAAATGTATAAAATAAATTTAAACTTATGCATTGACTCAAGCAGTAATTTTCTCCCACACCGACTCCCGTTCCTTCGCTGCTGCAGCCGTGTTATTCTTCTTCCTGAAAATAGCTTCAAATTCGCTGTATGAGCGCATTAAAATATCCAACTCCAGACGAGTAAAAAATGCAGACCTTTTCTTGTCACTTGTTGCCATGGTGAATCGTAGTATCGGGGCTCCATTGATCACGGCTTTTTAAAGTCGTGGTGCACGAGCTTAACTCAGAGTGAACAAACTCTGTGTTGACTGAACCGATTAAAATCACCTGTTCTGAAACCCGTAACCCAGAGTGTCCCATCTCAGAGTTACTCAACTCAGAGGTCAGGGTTAGGCTCAGAGTTTGTTGAACCTCCTTTCTGAAACGGACCCCTGATAGGTCAGGCAATGCACTACACAACTCATAGGTTCTCTTTGTTTTGCTTTCATACAGTAAATATGTTGCGTTGTCAAAAAATAAAATAAAGTAAATCATCTCATATTAATGTATTGGAATCTCATATATTTAATTAGCTTCTTTGACAATAAGATATTTTTGAGTTAATCTGATATTAACACTGAATGTACCTTTTAGAGCTCCATACTTAATTACATCAACATCATTTGTTATTTTACGTTGGAATGTTCAGGGTCTGAGGTCTTCTGCTTTTGGCCTTAAAAGCAGGACCGCAGACTTCACCAAAGAGTTAGGAGATGCAGATGTGTTTGTTTCACAAGAGACCTGGAGTAAAGGAGACAGTTTCTCTGGTTGTCCCTTAGGTTACAATAAGATAGTGTTCCCATTCACCAAAACTTTGACAAAACTGTCAACAAAATTGGGAACAAACTACTGCAGCTATGTCGAACACTGGGTCTGTACATTGTTGACCGTCGGCTTCGAGGGGACTCCTTTTTGTCACGATACACACAGCTCTCCTCTTGGCACAGTAGATTATGGCATAACAGACCTAGACCCTTCTGTCTGAGAGCATTCACAGTCAGCCCACTAACACACTTATCCAAACATAGTAAAATTACATACTACATCAGGAAGACAACAGACCTTCAAGCAGCAGAACCCAGAAAACTGAACTATACAAAACAACCCTATAGATGTGTTGGGATTCACAGGACCACAGATGTTTTGTCATTTGGTAAAATCTACACTGGACATTTAAAGGCTTTTTCCTCTGCATGCTCTTTGTCTTTCAAACAAAGAGAGCTATGTGACACCGATCTCCACAGGAGGTCTCATCTCACACCTCAGTGAGACACAAGTCTCACAACTTGATTGGACAGGACTTTTACAGTGACATGTGACTCTGTGATGTCACAGGCCTCTAGAAGATTTGCTCTCTCCAAGGCTTCTCTCTCTCTTGCTCCAACCGTGGAGCAGTGCACACCTTTTTCCGGCTGGGCCTGGAACAGCAGAGGCCCAGACCCTTGCTCCATAGCCCCAAACCACTAAAGGGAGGGCAATTGATCATAGACTCTCTTGCAAACACAAGGTTTGCAACTAGCTTTCCAGCAACAAGGAACTAAGTGAGTTAGCACCCAG
>NC_065529.1:1255224-1258334 GCF_006386435.1 Epinephelus moara
CTGCTCCGGACGAGGATGGCAGCCAGGAGAGGGTCGGCAACACTGCATGGTGCATGTGCCAAAGTTACTGTCCGAAACTAAAAATGAACCACAACCCATACAAACATCCGGGCCTGAGAAATGAACCACAACCCATACAAACATCCGGGCCTGAGAGTTTTCACCTAAAACTCATGTTATCCCATACCATACAGTCAGCGGTCATCACAGCTGATGCAAACCGCTAAAGAAACACTACTTACCGTGACTCCACGTTTTCCAAAGCAGTCAGTCAGGAATCCAAACGTAATAAAATCCCCATACATCAACTCCAATCCTGTTATCTTCCTCACCGTCATCCTGTTTATTCCTCTTGCCATGCATGCACTAAAGTTTTTTCTAGCTAGCTTTTCCTTCACATGGCTCGGCTGCCGAAAAGCCGTCACCCGCATCTAGTGGCAAATTAAAAAATAAATGTACATGTACATATATATGTTGGAGCCATCACGACACAACGTAAGGCACAATAATTTACTTTTTCAACCTAAAGTGTTGACCCTCCATCCAGCAACCCTCTTGAGGCCTCACTTGATGTTGTGTTTACCACTGGGCCGGAATTGGCTCACAACAAAATTAGCATTTTTGATTGGCCGATGTTAGCGCTAACCGCTCGCTACTGCTAATGTTTAGTCATAACCAACATTACCATAACACTAAATAGTCAACAAGAACAGTAGCGGTGGCAGGACTAATAATATATTGATGCATTTGGCAGTTATTCAGCATTTCATTCTAGTCTAGCTTTTACCTTTTACTGAACATACATTGTAGATATTTGTGCAAATAGCACTGGAACTTTGTATTGGTCCTGAACTGCAGTGACACACAACAGACACTTCATGACAGATACTATCAGTCTCTAAAAACTAGTACTAGTAACTATTACCTACTACAACACCTAGTAAAAACACATTGTACATTAGTGCAAATCAGGAGGACATTGCTAATGTAGTGAGGTGCATGATTCTCCATGGACATTAGAAATAACTGTACACTGATACTTTTGATAGTCACAAAAGAATAATAACTAGAAGAACTGTAGAAAATAAGATAAGTCAGTGAGGAAAAGAACTGGTGACATTATGACATATGATTCTGGCTGCTACATTCTGTACCCAGGCTCCTACAAGAAATGTGATATTAACATTATAATTTTGTTAACTTTGTTTAATGTCCCTCAGAAGCAAAGCAAACATCCCCAGTGTTTACACACATTAATCTTATGATAATAAAACACCAAATAATTATATTGATTCAACAAGCACTACAGCCAGAACTGGTATGGACATTTAACCAAAACCAATTACGCCCAACCATCACTGAAACAAATCAGAGGATACATTGGATAGTTTTCTATGCATGGTTATCAAAAGAATAAAAACACAACAAAAAGTGTTTAGGGTATATGAATCTTTAATAAATCAGTAGTCAGGATGTAAGTACAAAGTCTTTCATGTTAAGGCTGATAACATCATTTGGGTACCTAAAAAGTGTACATTTGTGTTAACAGGTTAGGCAGGCATGCATGCAACTGGTGGCCAGCAGCAAATTCCCAGAGGCTGACATCAGTGAGGAGATAGAGCAGGTGACAGGCAGTGTGCACACCCTGACAGTCAGTGTCGGCACCCAGACCGATCCATTTCAACAGGATACAGAAGAGGGAGACAATAAGCAGTACATTTGCACAGGCACTTTGACAGATGACATACTTACCAACCAGGTCATAAACAATGACCACTCATACTGTACATCTGTGGAAGGCCAGGCCACACAGGCTGGAATCGGGACCCGGTTCTTCCTTCCCAAATGGCCCCTGGCCCAGAGGGTAAACTGTCTGTAGGCAGTCAACCTAAAGAGACTGATGGAAAAGAAATGTATTGGTTAGATTTGTCTCAATTTTTTAAGATCATAAACAAGTTGTTTGTTGTCAGGAAAGATATAACAGGGCGTCTTTTTTCTTTTATATGTGTCCACTTGTTAGAGTGTGAGAGTGGAAATCCATTTGGTAATTTATGTTAACTTGAGCCTTGCTTCATATCCACTTCTATGTATTATTCTATATCACCTACAAAGTACAAAATATTGAATCATTCCTTTCAGATTCCAGAATATACATCAACTGTGTATTGCTCATCCCACTCAAAAGTTATTGAGGATGAACCCGTCTGAATGTCTGACATCAAACTGTCTGCGTCACGGTGTTTTGACAGCGGTTTCCCAAACGTTGGTTTCATAAAGTGCTGCACAACACGATGTAAACAAACTAACGCTACGTATAGAAAGCATTCATGTGGCATTATATTGTTATGTCAGGCCTCTCAGACATGTTCCGCATCTAACTGGCTCGTTCACCAGTAGCAATATGTAACATAGTCAGCGATGTGAACCGGCGAACTAACGTTAGGTACCAGCATTGATAGCTAATAGCTGTTAGCGTCAACTAGCTAACGCTAAGGGTTAGCCAGCAATTAGTACCGGAGAAACGACATAAACAAAGACGTTTCGGTCAGACAACAACTGTATGTAAACAAACAGCACATGGAAACATTGTTCATATTCCTGGCCAGCACCGTAGTGCATGCATTAGTTTTCTTTACTGCATACGGTTACTGAGTCATTCGCCCGCGGTTACAGCTAGCTTGACTTACCTGCTGGTGACGGGCGCTCTGACATCCCTCAGCGAAAGTATCGCTACCTCCAACACGTCCACCTCCCGGCACAGGATGCTGAATGAGCGCACCATGGTGATGCAGGGGTGGTCATGGAGAAGATGGTCCAAACCAGCCTCCTGGCACCAAATGGACTCTGGCACAGTGGGCATCGCCACACTGACACCGCGTAATGTTGCCGACACGCCCTTGACCCCAAATCACCGGCTCAACCACTTCTTCCGCCCGTACCACTGCTCGATTCCCACGCCTTATAGGCTCATATGCGTAGGCAATGGGGCTTGTCACAGACTCAACAGGCCTCTCCAGTTCGTCTTCCTCCATTGTCAAAAAGTGTGGCGCTCAACCCAGTTCAGAAATGCTCCACTGTCTTCACTTCACTGCGATCACTAGCTTGACAAC
>NC_065529.1:1259429-1261177 GCF_006386435.1 Epinephelus moara
TAATTTAATTATTAATCAAACTCCAAATTAATAGTTTAGCCTATTTTATGAGACTGATATCTTTAACTGGCTATCATTTTTCCCTTTACGGGAATGGTGCCCCACGAGGTGATTTAATGTTAATTAAGTCACATTATTTAACATAATTATTAATTATTATTAAGAATTATTAATTATTTCCGATAGCCAATTAATTCCGATTGCCTCCGTGTGAATTTATGTTCCCAGCAGATGGACAAACAGCAAGGACGACTACCAGAAAGCAGTCAGACATTAGATAATTCAATCACAATTAGACCTTTTTTTTCAGCCTCATACCACCACAGTAACAGTGGCCTGGATCAGGCTGTACAGGACATTTAGTATATATTTGACAAGGTATCAGATTTATCCAATCTGAAAAAGTCTCAGCATCACAGGTGAAAAAGTCAACCAATGAAAAGTGGTTTGACTCAGACTGCAGATATCTGAGAAAAATACTCAGAAGCTTATCAAATCAAAAACACAGACAACCTGACAATCATGAGCTTCGCCTCCAGTATTGGGAAACACTAAAATTATACTGAGGAACACTCACATCTGCAAAGTAACAATATACACAGTACCAACTTGATTTAATTGTAGAATCCATCAACTCAAATATTTTTAAAATTAATATAAAATTACAAATTCTCCAATCAGTCGTTGAAGACAATCAAAATCCTTCAGACTATCAAATCACTAAGGAGGCGCTACAGATCATATCTACACTCGATACTCTCTACACCCTCATTAACAAACATGTCAACAAAACAAAAACAAAATCTTCTCATTTCGAAAAAAGCATTTGACTCAATTTTGCACAACAGACTATCCCTGAAATTAAGTGAAAAGGGTGTAGGGGGGGAAACCTATGATATAATTAAAACCCACATATACTTTTAATAAATAAGCTGTGAAAATTGGAAATATGGAAACAGATTTCTTTCCCCCAAAGTAGAGGGATGAAAAAGGGCTACAGTCGTAGCTCTACCCTGTAACATTTATTATGCCATTTTTATTGTCTGACACAGAAATTTAAAGCCTACTTTTTGCAGATGATCTAATATTGTTAGCTCTGTCCAAGTAAGCATTACAACAATAGAAGACAATAAGAACAACCCCAGGTTTCTTTTCAGCACTGTAGCCAGGCTGACTGAGAGTCAAAGCTCTATTGAGCCTTGTATTCCTTTAGCCCTTAGCAGTAATGATTTTATGAGCTTTTTTAATGACAAAATTCTAACTATTAGAGGCAAAATTCATGACCTCCTGTCCTCAGATAGTACCTATCTAACCTCAAACACAGCTGTAAAACCTAATATATATTTAGATTGCTTCTCTTCAAGAATTGACCGCAGTGATTTCTTCATCTAAATCATCAACGTGTCTCTTAGACCCCATCCCAACTAGGCTACTAAAGGAGGTCTTTCCTTTAGTTAACACTCATATATTAAATAAGATCAATATATCCTTATTTACAGGCTATGTACCACAGTCTTTTCAGGTAGCTGTAATTAAACCTCTACTAAAAAAGCCCACCCTGGATCCAGAGGTGTTAGCCAACTATAGACCAATATCTAATCTTCCCTTTATGTCAAAGATCCTTGAGAAAGTAGTCGCAGACCAGCTGTGTGATTTTCTCCATGATAATAATTTATTTGAGGAATTTCAGTCAGGATTTAGAGTGCATCATAGCACTGAGACAGCACTAGTTAAAATTACAAATGACC
>NC_065529.1:1262771-1270005 GCF_006386435.1 Epinephelus moara
GTTGCTCTTCCTGAGGTTTCTACCGTTTTTTTTCCCCCGTTAAAGGGTTTTTTTGGGGGAGTTTTTCCTTATCCGCTGCGAGGGTCATAAGGACAGAGGGATGTCGTATGCTGTAAAGCCCTGTGAGGCAAATTGTGATTTGTGATATTGGGCTTTATAAATAAAATTGATTGATTGATTGAACAGCAACTGGATCATCTGCAAAGCTTCTGTCAGACCTGGGCCCTGACGGTTAATCTGGAAAAAATAGAATTTTGGTCTTCCAGAAACGACCCAGTATAAGGGTAGACTGTATCGGTGCTTCATCTCACCTTACCTTTAGTCTAGAGGCACTGATCGGGTGTGGTTTGTGTGTGCAGTGGTGATGTCTCTGTGTGTGTGGGTGGAGGAACTTTACTTGCTGTGAGCCAATGGCTGTGGAGCAGTTACTGATTGAGGACAGGTGTGATTCAGATGCTTCACTCCAAGGGGTATTTAAGCTGCAGGCTGCAAAAACTGGTCTCTCTCTCTGATTCTCTGTGTACTTCTAATCCGCAGGTATGTGTATGTTTAAGTGAAAGGGCTTTTACCATTGTGTTACATGTGAAATTAACTATGTGAATGCTCTCTCTCATTCTCTGTGTGCTTCTAATCTGCAGGCCAAGGTCCCTTCGACAGCCTTAAGGCCAAGTTGCACCTCCAGAAAGGCCTAAGAGTGATGCCAGCCTAGTGTATGGCAGCAGTCTGAAGTCAGCCATCAAGTGACATGTGACAATGAAGGACAGCTATAGAAGCAACCAACGTGCGGCAAAGTGGACCTTGGTCTGCTCTTCTCCTCCCCCTCTGTGAGTAAAAAACTGACCATTCCCCCCTCCCCAGCATTAGATAAACTCTGATTTTAATATGTGTGTAAATAATATAATTGTGTTTAAACCCTTTTTAACTTTGTGTTGTCTTTTGTCCTTACATTACTGGGTGTCAAATCGTGAATCTGCAGACCCACTGCAAGTATGGTAGTAGGGGTTTTATACCAGTGCACATATTTGGGACTAAAAATTACCTCAACAGGAAATTTCAGTCTGGCTGTTAATGATCTCAGAGACAAGGGAAGGAGAGCTTTCTATGCTATAAAAAAGTCTTCAGTGTGGGGTCCTCTTGTAAATCAAGACTTTGAAAAATGGGACAAATGCCCAACTAAAGTCCTGCACCCTGAGAGGGTAACACTTTACAATAACCATCATTTATAAATGGTAAACAGATAGTTTATTAATGTTTAACCATCATTTATAAATGGCAAATAGACCATTTATAAATGGTAAATAGATAGTATATTAATGTAAGTTAATAGTTACTTTACCATTAACAAACAATGAAATGATAATTAATAATGTTTATTAATTATTAATGGACTATTTATTAACAGTTTATAGTTGCACTCATAACATTTTTAACACTATATTAAGCAGTTCCAGTGGTATAAGTGTGCAAAGGATGGAAGATTGGAATGAGGTCACATAGTTTATGATTTAGTTTTTGGACAATTTTGGTTCATTACACAAGCATTCTGGAGGCAATTGTACTCAGAAGCCTCAGAAGATTGTGGCGGTGGAAAGTATTCTCGTGGGAGCATTAAACTCAGACCATGATAAGGCACGATTTAAAAGTATTATTCTGTCCCCCACCACACAAGGTTTCACCGGGGTGGCTGAAGAACCTGTGTTCACCAGCGCCGAGTTTACCGCACACACATGTGTCGTTCTAGCTGACCATCCAAATTCGGTGGAGGCAATGCTCCCACTTGGTTGGAGCACTGCGCTGGTTTCCCGTCAGGAAGAAGCTGGGACACAGCATCGGGGGCCCACATCTTCCCAGTCATGTGGTCCCTGTCCTGTTTCCTTGATTTGGAGAGTTGCGAGGGCACTGACGGATGAGGTGGCTACCCACATCCCCAGCAGAGCCTTGAACGTGTCCTGGGCCGTTGCTCTTTCTTCACTGTGGCAGCCCGCACAAGTTGGGTCAAACTGCCCACCAACGCAGGTTCTGTGGCAGTCACGTCAGCCGCACTTGCAGTTCTTTTTTTGCGGCGTGTGGAGTATGTCGCCAGGAAATCAGCACACAGCATTTCCCTCTCAGTTGCTAACTCCAAAGCCTCCTGGAGAGACCTGGGGTGAGCCAGCAGCCTCCGGATACACAGGTCAGGCAGAAGCAGGGCCTGGAGGAAGTGTCAATGTCGTTGGCAAGCTTCTTCAGCAGCTCTCCTGGCCGCCAGTGAACAGTTGAGAGCGTAGCAGGCTAGCTGCTGAGCATAGGCCAAACCGCCTCTTTAGAGCTCCAACTACTGCAGCATAGTCCCTCCTATCTTCGGGGCTTAGCAGTAGTAGGCTTGACAAAGCATCCCCTGTAAGGAACATCACTAACTGGAGGGCTTTCTCCTCAGTGGACCACCTGCCGGCTTGGTCTACGTTTCAAACTGAGCATGAAAAGCTTCCCAATTAGCTTTGCCATCATACCTGGGGGTGTTCATTGAGGGTGGCAGGGAAACTCCAAGTAGTTCAAGTCTGTTCATGTCTATAATTACAGCCGCAGCTGTTTACCCCCAAATATACCGAGCTTGAGAATGATACAAATACCACCCTAAGAGGGTGATTTATACATATATATATATATATATATATATATATATATATATATATATATATATATATATTATATATATANATATACCGAGCTTGAGAATGATACAAATACCACCCTAAGAGGGTGATTTATACATATATATATATATATATATATATATATATATATATATATATATATATATATATATATATATATATGTATGTGTATGTATATATTACGGAAGCACATTGCATTCACTGCATAAAAAAAAATTAGACACCTTATCTCGTAATTACAAGAAAACATCTCATAATTACGAGATCCTGATCTCGTAAAAGAATCAATAAGAATTTAAAATCAATCTTCAAACTGACAGGGAGCCAAAGCTAAGGGCCTAAAACCAGTGTGATTGTGGTTAAAAGCCTAGCAGCTGAGTTATGTACAGTCTGATTAAGACAGGAATAAAGGCTGTTGCAATAATCAAGGTGTGAAAAAATAAAAGCATGTACAACGGGCAATATTTCTGAGGTGGTAAAAACATGATTGGACAACCTTTTTGATATGTTGCTTTAAAACATAAATTACTATCAATCATGACACCAAGGTTTCTTGCAACAGGCTTTGTGTTGTGACAGGTAACCAGTAGATGGCAGTATTTGTTCAGTGATATGATTTGTGCTCCACTGTGATATTTTCAGTTTGTGGCTGTGTTGGCCAGCAGTGACAAATTAATTAAAAACATAACTGACTGTATGAACCCCATTGGGCCAGCTGTGTGGGTAGATGTGGGCATGTGTGGACCATAGGTACCCAAAAGCTGCTTAATTTTTTAAGTGTCTTGTGGGTCAATAGTCTGGCCAGTCCGGGGCCCTTACACATGAGGGGCTCCTGGGCTGCAGTCTAGGACAGCCTGTGTATTAATCTACATCAGCTGATACCATAGGAACCTCAACCTGGATCATTTAGAAGACCTTATGAACCCTACAAGATTGCCTTTTACGATAGATATACTCTCTCACACACATGCTAAGAATTCAGTCTCAGTTTTCACACCTGGATCTGTGGTGATACTGGCTCCTTTCAGGTGGCTTGGGCATAAACAAGATCCTCCTTACCCCAAACACTGTCATTCATGTAATCTTACCCCCCTTTGAGAGTCTAGTGGGAACCATGGAGAACAAAGATTAGATCTATTACGAAACGCTGGACCAAAATCTAAACCTGTTGCCACTGAAAACAAGCAAATACAATAGTGTTACACCACCAATTGTCGGGTGCTTTCCACAAATGAGAGGCAGCCATGGTTTCCAGTTCTGGGAATTTGTTATATAATAAACGTAGGTATGAGGAAACCAAGTAGGGGAAAAGTGTGTGTGTGTGTGTGTGTGTATGTGTGTGTGTGTGTGTGTGTGTCTCTGTGTGTGTGATTGTGTGTGAGACAGTTCTTGTCTAAGTGGTCAAGTTCCTTCGACAATATTTTTAGTCTTTACAATATGATTAGTCTTTACAGGAAGTTACATGTGCATGCTCATAGAGAGCATATTTAAATATCCAGTCAGGTGCCTTCAGGAGTGTTTTTACTCTGAGTGGGGAGCAGAGTGGCATTTGTTGAAATGTCAGTCACTGTGTCAGCTATGTGGTGAACTGGTTTTGTCCCTCTATTGTTCGTATCAAGTAAACTGACACTTCAGTCACTTTTTGTCTTCTCATAATAGGTTGCATTGTGTTTCTGGTTCAGTTGCTTTGGAAGAGATTTAGAAACTTGTTAGTGACGCACTGACGGAATGATCAGACATTTTCATTTCTAGAAAAAAAATGTCTTACAGAGCACTGGTATATGTTGAATTTATCTAGAAATTATTTTCTTTGACATATTTTAACAAATCAATGTTGAGGTGAGATAACGGTCGTAATAAACATGACATAACAAATCACAAGAAAAGACTAAATATTAAATCAATATTAAAAATAGGGAAATGTTTGGGAGAGAGGCTGCTGAACTGAATATTTGTTTGCATAAGCATACCATCATTTCTGGCTTGAAGTCATCTGGCCTCATGCTTTTGGCTCATGCAGGCAGGAGGTGGCAGTGGGGTTGGCGGTGAGGGTAAAGGATGGCTGTACTGGCCAGATGAAAATGTTTGTTTCCTGGTAGCCAACATAGCACAGGTTGGTGCCAAGTTGTTGTAATTCCAGCAAAACAACTATGCATTGTCTACAAAACATTTTGTAAGGAGCACACAATCATAATACATTAGTTTACTTATTTACTGTGACTGCCTATCCCGTTGGGGGTCATGAGGGGCTGGAGCTTATCCCAGCTGTCATTGGGTGAGAGTCAGGGTACACCCTGGAGTCACCAATTAAGAGAGAAAATCCACACTGACACAGAGAGAAAATGCAAAGTCTTTGAACCAAGAACCCTCTTGCTGTGAGGCGACAGTGCTAACCACTGCACCACTGTGCCGCCACACACAGTTAATCATCTTACTATATAATGACAAAACTCTGTCTGTGGGTGTGTCTCTTCCACGTTTTTCTCCTCACTGACCTGGTCAATCCATGTGAAATTTGGTACAGTGGTAGAGGGTCGTGGGAGGATGCGAAGGAAGAAATATTACATCAGTTGGCCAAAGGGGGGCGCTATAGCAATCAATTGAAATTGCAAACTTTGAATGGGCATATCTCATGCCCCGTATGTCGTAGAGACTTTGCACAGAAATGCCTCTCCTCATGAGGAACAAATTTGCCTCAAGAACCCATAACTTCTGGTTATATAGATTTTCCGCCATTTTGACCCAATCAAACAAAATGGGGGCGCTAGAGAGCTAATTTCTTATCTAGGCCAAACCGCCATATCGATTTTTACTAAACTTGGCAGATATGTAGAACAGGACGCTTTAAGATGACTGGACTTTAACTCTAATTGGCAACTGGGTGGCGCTATAACAACAGATAAATGCTTAAAAATGGCTAAAATGTGACCGATCGCTGTGGCTCCCCCTGTGGCCGAATGTTGTTTTGTTTTTTTTAATTTTTGGTATGACTAAGTCATGGTATGGTATGCTGTCACTGAAACTGTCAGTATGTCATTCTGTCAGTCAGTCATTCTGTCTGTCCCACGTTTTTCTACTCACTGACGTGGTTAATCAATGTGAAACTGAACATATGTTTATGTTTATTATTTTATATTACTTATTGTAGGATTATAATTGTGGATACCTCCAAAGATGGAGACTACATCACAGAACTATCATAAATCTGTTTTCTTCTGCCTTTCCTTTCATCTGCCTTTGGTGTATGTGTACTGTACATCAATCAATCAATCAATTTTATTTATAAAGCCCAATATCACAAATCACAATTTGCCTCACAGGGCCTTACAGCATACGACATCCCTCTGTCCTTATGACCCTCGCAGCGGATAAGGAAAAACTCCCCCAAAAAAAACCTTTAACGGGGGGGGAAAAATGGTAGAAACCTCAGGAAGAGCAACTGAGGAGGGATCCCTNCTGTGAAGTGACAGAATGTCCCAGCATCATGGTTCTTATATTGCCAGATTCCAGAGAGTCTCCCCTATACATATATGGCAGAATATGTCTTTTTCCAACTTGCTATGGTGAGATACATGTAAAAATGTAAGAATTTAGTCACACAGATTTGTTTTTTTCATTGATATAAAAATTAATATAAAATACAGACACATAGCAGGACATGAAATGATGGCAAATCTGGTTAGCCCAGATTGTCCTGAAAAAAACAAGATATAGCATGTGTATGTAGCTTTTATAATGACTGTGTTATGAGCTTAAAAGTAAAGGCAGTAAAAATACCCCAAAAATGCCTAGGGCCCATAGGGTTAAACCAGCTTAGTGCAGAACCGTTAAGGCCAATTAAGTGTTCAGTCTCTGTAGCAGAATTTGATGGTCAATTGTGTCAAACCCAGCACTAAGATCTAATAAAACAAGTACAGAGACGAGTCCTTTGTCTGTAGCAATCAGATCATTTTTAATTTTAACTAGTACTGTCTCAGTGCTATGATGCACTCTAAATCCTGACTGAAATTCCTCAAATAAATTATTACCATGGAGAAAATCACACAGCTGGTCCGCGACTACTTTCTCAAGGATCTTTGAAAGAAAGGGAAGATTAGATATTGGTCTATAGTTGGCTAACACCTCTGGATCCAGGGTGGGCTTTTTTAGGAGAGGTTTAATTTCAGCTGCCTTAAAAGACTGTGGTACGTAGCCTGTTAATAAGGATATATTGATCATATCTAATATATGAGTGTTAACTAAAGGTAAGGCTTCCTTAAGTAGCCTAGTTGGGATGGGGTCTAAGAGACACGTTGATGATTTTTGTGAAGAAATTACTGCGGTCAATTCTTGAAGAGAAATCGGGGAGAAATATTAAGTCTTACAGCTGTGTTTGTGGGCAGATGGGTACTATCTGAGGACAGGAGGTCATGAATTTTGCCTCTAATAGTTTGAATTTTGTCATTAAAAAAGCTCATAAAATCATTACTGCTAAGGGCTAAAGGAATACAAGGCTCAATAGAGCTGTGACTCTCAGTCAGCCTGGCTACAGTGCTGAAAAGAAACCTGGGGTTGTTCTTATTTTCTTCTATTAATGCTGA
>NC_065529.1:1270859-1272532 GCF_006386435.1 Epinephelus moara
TTGGTTCATTTATACACGCGAAACGCGTTCTCTGGCTGGCTGGATTGTCCGCTCGGTCTGCCGTACATACATGGCGGCGCAAGATGGCGACCTCTCTAAAGCAAGGCCCTTGCTATATATATATACATATATATATATATAAAAGCATAATTATAAGGCTACGAAAACCAAACGAATTTTATTTTATAGCGACTATACACTTGTATAAACATATTAATGGGTAGAATATTCAGATTCAGGTTCAGATTGACAATAAACCATGCCAAATATTACACACTGGCCCTTTTAAAGTGGAAAAGCTTTATTAAAATGTAATAGAACAGAGCATGAGCTTTTTAAAATGTTTTATTAGCTTCTCATTCACATTTTACAGCCTCCTCTTTGGCTTGTCTTCCTTTGTTGCTCCTTAAAAAGCAGAAAAAGAAAATATTTTAATCACTTGCCAGATGATATTGTTAGACTCATTATTTTCAGTACAGTGAATGTACAAAATAAATAGAACACCTACCTTGTACTTTGAGTTATGAGAAGATATGGTCAGCTCTCATATTCTCCCTCACAGAAGCACAGGCCTGTGCACCGAAGAGCATCCTTCTCGCACCTGCAGAGCTTTTTGCAACCACTCTTGCAACCACAAGAGATCAGCTCACGACAGAATTTTGATGCCTGTGGCAGTGTCGTCCAGTGGGGTTCAAACATTCCTTCATAATTTTACAATGTCTTACTCTCCCACACTCACCTCTGCCACTGCTACATGTTCCAAGCTAACTACCTAGCTTAACTAGTTAGCTTTGCTAGCTTGTGGATTTACTTTTCCACTGAGGCCCATATTGATTGTTTTTCTCTTTAGCCTTTACCTATGATGTTCAAAATGTGTACATCCTAAAAATAACATTTTATTACATAGTTATTACAGTTGAAATAATTCATTCAAATAAACACAAGAAGTTTGTGCTCTACAGAAAGGATCAGCACTCATTGAATAACCTCCTAAGCCCTATGATAAGCTATTATGGCAAGGCTTAACTATACAGACCAGTGAGCAGTGATAATAAATATGTCTTTGGGGTCATCAGGTGGGAACCTCCTTTCACTAGTGTTTCGTCTAGTTGGTCCCACGACACCTCCAGGAGGCTAGACAGTGATCTCTGACGTCCCAGACACACTCCCCTAATGCCAGCTCTCACTGCTCCCCGCACCGACCCAACACTCTCCTTTACCTTACATTACACATGGCTTTCTCAGCCCAAACAGCACCGCCACCTTCAACCAAACCCAGGCTCCATACATTTGAGCTCCAGGTAGAGACCGTGCTGATACTACCTTTCCTAGCAAATTCACCATACTCTATTTCACATGCTACATAGCATAACTCCAATATAAGCTTAAGTTAAAAGAGATAAATAAACTCACATGATCAGCAAACACACTCACCTTGCGGCATGGTCTTAAACAAAAGGGATTCAAATAGGTCACTCCCACACTTAAATAACCTTCCTCTTCCTGGATTTTCTCCTGAGAGGAAGTGGATCTCTCCATCTGATCTCAATGAGTTATGTACCCTGCTTAGTAGTTCCCCCTGCTGGCCCCCAACTGACATTATTTCTTCTCTTATAGATCCATTGGCTAGCTCTGGCTGCTTCATCTGACATTTCCTTCACTGTCTTCCTCAA
>NC_065529.1:1272539-1284408 GCF_006386435.1 Epinephelus moara
ACTATTTGCTGGGGAACAACAAGCTTTCCCCCTAAATCTACTTGCATTTCCCAATCACAAGCACCTTCTAGGCGGCCACACCCTTGCCTCCTTACTAACTTATCCCTTCTGTATTTCTCTCCCTCACGGACAAACTGAATTGCTAAACTCCTATCCTTAACACCTTCTGAATTCACCTGTCTTTGTTTCTCTTCGATGCCTGCAGCTAAACATTTCAACACCTGATTATGTCGCCATGTATATCGGCCTTGTGACAAGCTAACTTTGCACTTGTTCTTAATTTAATGTGAACTGTGAGTGTGTCTAACTGTATTTTTCTTAATTTAATACATATTTACATTTTTAAAATCTTGTAATGAATCATTTAAATATTTTGATTCATTTTATTGAATAAATGGTTGCTACGGCAACTAGGGTGTGTTTTTGCGATGCCCCAATATCCAGATTTGTTTGAAATATATCCACCAACACATGTACCAAATTTTGTGCTTTCATCACAAAATGAACGATTGTTGTGATATATTGACCTAAGCCACCCCACTATTATACGTTTTGAGACTGTCTGCCCAGACTAAATGAGATTCTTCCAGTTTGGTTAATCACCAATTCCTTTCAAATTTTCGCGATATTTGTTTTAACTTACGGCTTTGCGAGTTATACCACGGAGCGAACTTTCTTTGCTTTGTTAACTTCTTTTTTAGAGGAGCTACAGAGTCGAGTGTTGTTCGCAGCGAGCCTACAGTGCTATCGAAAAGATGATCGATTCAACGACGGAGGAATCATTTCCTTAAATTTTGCAACAGCACTATCTGATAAACATCTAGTGTAGTAACTGTTGCTGAGTGGCGTGTAATCGAGTAAAAATAAATCAAAAGTAATCAAATAATGATCCGATAGTGAGGGATTCTGTGGAAAGACTGTTAGGTTATCAATTTCAATTCCATACGTCAGAACTAGATCGCGGGGATGGTTAAAACAGTGAGTTGGTTCATGTACACCCTGACTGAAGCCAATGGAGTCTAATAATGAGATAAATGCGGTAGCCAGGGAGTCATTATCAACGTCAACATGAATGGTAAAATCGCCTACAATAATAACTTTATCTGATTTGTTGGGATTCACAGGACCACAGATGTTTTGTCATTTGGTAAAGTCTAAACTGGAGATTTAAAGGCTTTTTCGTCTGCATGCTCTTTGTCTTCAAACAAAGAGAGCTAGGTGACACCCATCTCCATAGGAGGTCTCACCTCACACCTCAGTGAGACACAAGTCTCACAACTTGATTGGACAGGACTTTTACAGTGACATGTGACTCTGTGATGTCACAGGCCTGCAAAGATCTGCTCCCTTCCAACAGATCTCTCTCTCTTGCTCCAGCTGCTGTAGCAGCTCACACGTATTTCCGGCTGGGCCTGGAACAGCAGAGGCCCAGACCCTTGCTCTTTGCCCCAAACCACTAAAGGGAGGGCAATTGATCATAGACTCTCTTGCAACACAAGGTTTGCAACTAGCTTTCCAGCAACAAGGAACTAAGTGAGTTAGCACCCAGCGTCTAACTCTGCTAAACCCTGAGCGACCAGCTTCCTCAGAGTTTCACCTTTGGAACAAAGGACCCAACAAAGACTGCACCTGGAACCATCTTCCCAGCCTTCTTCTGTCGGCTAACAAAGCAGTACACCACCAAGTGACTCTTTCTCCCATCCATTCAAGGATCGGTAACGTAACAATTGGGCATAGCTTTATAACAGCTTTACAGGCTAAGCAAGACTGTTAACTTGTTGTATGTGATGTGATGCTGTTCACTGAGTTATTGTTGTGATTGTTTGCAGTTAGGTCATTGATTAGTTGGCTTTGCCAAAGTGTTTAGTTTGCTAATACTGTTCGCAAACAGATTCTTGCACACAACTAAACAATCTCCGCACTAATCCAGACCGTTTGCAACATAAGTCACATTGACATAGACTCATTAACAAATAGGCTTTCACCAGAGCTACACCCAAACAGGCATCTCAAAGTTCCCGCTTCTTTTCCTTTGTCTTTGTCCTGACCACACGGTCAGACAAACACCTCCCCCAACCTGAAGCAAGCTTTGATTCGGCCATTTTGGTAGTTCTCTGTTGTGAGCCATTTTGTTTTGTAGGCCAAACGACTCCTTGATCACCACACCCGCCTTTGTCTTCCTCTTTCCTCTCTCTCACACTCACACAGACACACACACACATACACACACACACACACACACACACACACACACATACACACCAAGCTTGTATATAGTTAGTTAGAATTTGTGTGTTTTGGTTTGCTTTGCTAGTTTGTGAATAAATATAATTATTTGGAATCATACCTGCTGTCTGTTTAATGTTGCACAAGAGTGAATGAATAGTCAACCTCTGCTGCGTCAAGAACTCCAAAATCCTTCAGGCATTACCGTTAATTTTGGTTGTTGTCATTAATTTAATTATTAATCTAACTCCAAATTAATAGTTTAGCCTATTTTATGAGACTGATATCTTTAACTGGCTATCACATTTCCCTTTACGGGAATGGTGCCCCACGAGGTTATTTAATGTTAATTAAATCACATTATTTAACATAATTATTAATTATTAATAATAATTATTAATTATTTACGATAGCCAATTAAATCCCAACATTTTGGTACCTCCGTGTGAAGCCCAAATTTATGTTCCCAATATTTTTGGTACCTCCACGTGAAGCCTAATGTGTTGACCCCAACATTTTTGGTGCCTCCGTGCGAAGCCTCATGTGTTGACCCCAACAGATTTAAGAACTAAACTGGATAAAAACTCTGAATTCGGATACAAATTCAGAATAGGGTGTTGTGGTGTTGTTCCTTCATCTATTTAGCTGTGTTTTGTGTTGACCAATCGATAATGTCTTTGACAAATGAATGAAACCAAAACAATCCAATAATAATAGCAATAGTGACTATAATGATAATAATAATAATGATGATGATGATGATGATGATGATGATGATGATAATAATAATAATAATAATAATAAACAATATTAAATTTAACTGTCACCACTAATATGTTTGTTTTGTTTGTTGTTGTCGGTTGGTTGTTGTTTTTTTTTGCTACTTGTTATACACCTTAACTTGCTACTATAAATCTTATAATCAAATACAGACTTGACACTGGATAACACCAGCATACATATTTCCCAGAAATCATCATTGCATATATATGACAAAAATACCAACGAAAAAAAAAGATTATTAATTTGATTGTGTAGTTGTTGTTTTTTATAGTTCATGTAGAGTAGGCATATATTTTATATCATATTTTGTTATGGATTGGTACTGGCTATTTACAAAAAAAGAAAGAAAGATGGGTATACCTTTTCAAAGGCATATATAGAAAATGGCAAATGTTTTCCACCTAACATATAGTTGGAGGGCCCACTGTCTCTATGGGCCCCTTTACCTCATGGGCCCCAGGGCAACCGTCCTGACTGAACTATTATATTCACACCCCTGCTGTAAATGTAACCAATAAACATCCAATCCAATCCAATCCAATCCAACTTTATTTATAAAGCGCTTTAAAACAACCACTGAGGTCCCAAAGTGCTGTACAGAGAAAATAAGAAGCACTATAAAATACACCATAGGTTGAAATGCACAGTTTGCATAATTAGAAAATAGAAAATGTAAAAAACACATAAAAACAACACAGTGTTAAAAGCCAGGGAAAACAGGTGGGTTTTAAGAAGATTTTTAAAAACAGGCAGTGAGGATGCCTGCCTGATGTGCAGTGGCAGATCGTTCCACAGTTTGGGAACTGCCACAGCGAATGCACAATCTCCTCTGTGCTTGTGCCTGGTTTTGGGCACTGTCAGGAGCAGCTGGTTAGCTGACCTGAGGGAACGGGTGGGCATAAAAGGCTGTAGCAACTCAGAGAGGTAGGGTGGGGTAAGGCCATTAAGAGCTTTAAAAGCAAATAAAATAATGTTAAAATGGATCCTAAAATGAACTGGCAGCCCATGAAGTGATGCTAAAATTGGTGTAATGTGCTCATGCTTGCGTGTACCAGTTAAAAGTCGTGCAGCAGCATTTTGTACCAGCTGCAGACGAGCAATGGAGGACCCATTAACCCCCACATATAGTGCGTTGCAGTAGTCCAGCCGAGTGGTGACAAAGGCATGGATGACTGACTCAAACAAGGACAAAACATGCCTTTGTCCTTGCAGACATATTTTGGGAAATCCCCTTTGAGAGCAGCACCTTTGGCTGTTTGGGATATCTTATTATGATTTATCATGACATAATCCACTAACTTTCCACTAACTCCACTAAACGTTCTTGCACGTGACCATCTGTCCCTCCTTACACTTTGCTCTGTTGTTTCCAGTTAGACAGTCATTGTTGTACTGATAGCAACTGATAGTATAGGATCATGTGTGTTACGACAGAGGCCATTCCTTGGCTATGACTCCTACTATCTCAGGCTCCTTTCAGGAAATGTTTATTGCTTTGCCTTTATAACCTTTACTGCAAGCAGTAAAGTTGCTGCTGACATTATAAGAGTCCAATCCATTTAAACTGCAAGCTGTTAGAATGATGGGTAGGGCTAACCAGAACAAGGCTAGATGATCACATGGGGAAAGTCAGCCCCAGGTTTTATTGGTAGAAATGTGATCACAGTTTTTTTTTTTTTATACAACTGCACAGCAAGCATTTACCTATCCTTCAGATACTTTTTTTTCTAATCTCTTAACACAGCAAAACACCTATCAATCAATCAATTTTATTTATAAAGCCCAATATCACAAATCACAATTTGCCTCACAGGGCTTTACAGCATACAACATCCCTCTGTCCTTTGGACCCTCACAGCGGATAAGGAAAAACTCCCCAAAAAAAACCCTTTAATGGGGGAAAACCTACATCATTCAGTTCGCCAAATAGATCATTTTCTGTTCAATACCACATTCTCTTAAATAAATGCGACTTGTTGACTCAAAGACATCATTCTTTGAAAACACTAGCACATTTTTTATCCAAAAGGTACACATGATTAATCATAGCACAACTTTCAAATTACACAAATACAGTGAAAAAAAAAAACATAAATAAAAAATAAACGTACAGGTATGATTTTTCTCTCTCTGCTCCTCTGTGTTGCTCTATATCCACATTGAACAAGATCATCCAAAAGTCCCCCTTTTACAGGAAGTTTTTTTTTTTTTTTTACCTATACTTAGGATACTTTTTCTAAAGTTTTAACACAACAATTAACTATCACACACTTAGCCAAATGGTAAACTGTGCTCAAAACCACAATTTGTTCAGTAAATACTAACTCCACATTTCCATATGCAAAAAAACTCTAAACATACACTCTATCTCAGTTTTCAGCACAAGAGGAACATGTTGTCAATCACAGCACTACTTTCAAAATAATAATACTTGATTACAAAAACTGCATTATTCTTCACGTTTTACTTCTCCCTGTAAACAATTGACAATATATTGGGTAAAATATACCCGACGTTAGTAATGATGTTACTAATTGTAACGTCAGTGTTCTAGGGTTAAAAGTGCTTCAGAAATGTTTCAATATCTCTTTTGAGCTGCTGCTATTACAAACCTGGATGATTTATTCTATATTTAAGGTTTTGAACACTAGTGTTTCATTTCTGGCATGCTGTGTGCCAAAATTGGGAAATAAGACGGGAAAGATCAGTCACATTGGTGTTGGTTAAGCTTGTATGTAAATAAAATTTAAGCATTTTACAAACATCTTAATTTACTGCATATTTTGTGAAAACAACATGAAACATGTTGATGGTACGGTTTAGAACAGATGGTAATTTTCCAACTAAACTTGCTTGCAAAATGATGAGCTATGACAAGCTTTACTTGATGTTTTCTGGGGCTCAAATACATCATCCTACACAGTTAAAGTGAGAACTGTAACAAAGAGATTACAAACAATCACCAACAACATTGCAACATTTCACAATTACAAACAAATCAACTGCTTTTTCATGTAAATAACATTTTTAAACATTAACCTTTTTTTTGTGTAACTATGCAATTATTTGCTCAAACACTGTCTCTGTGGCGTTTACAGTATGGAGTGATTTAGAAAGGCACATGGACAGATTCAGAAAACGTCCTCAAAAGACTAATGGTAAGTGACCTTTGCAAACCTGGAACTTCTTAAGCATGACAAACACAAAATAATAGTATATATTACTAAATAATAATAGTAACGGTCAAATTTAAAGTCCACTTAGCATTATGCCTGAAAGGCAGCACCCCCCCCCCCCCCCCCCGGCCTCTATAAGGTTACTACATGACCAGCCTATTAACTGAGTGGGTTTCTGAACCTCAGTTGCTAGTTAGGAGTAAGAAGACTGCTGGGACTGGTCTGAGGAAAGTCTTTGAGTGTCCTTGATCTTCTGTAGTCTTTTATACTACTTTTCTCACTTTTCCATCTTCTTCAGGGAAGATCTATTTATTTATATCCACTGGCCAGTTGTTGTAGGCAGCTTGATTGTCTTTGCATTGAGTTCAGATTCCTTGGACATTCTTTACGACTGAGTTGAGCCTTTTTTCTCCCAAGAGCCACACTCAATCATTTATTTGGTTTTCTTTTGGAAGGTTTACTGGGTTCTTTTCTCCATTGTCTAGGTTAACGTTTTTCAGTAGACCTCCGAGGCAGAAGAGAATGTGCTGTGAGATTGGCATGAGGCAATAAAAGCTGCTGTTTAGAGGGTCTGTCTTGTTTGTATCTAAAGCTTCAAATTCCTCTGTGAATGCTCTCTTCTGAACAGCTCTGCCTGACTTCAGCAGACACACACACTTGGAATAGTTCAACTGGAGTTGCAGGCAGATAGCTCTTATGCCATCCCTTACACATGCTGTTGGACAGCTTGTAAGACCTTGCAATATGAAATAAGAGTGCTATGGCATGTGCAAGAGTATTGAAACTGGAAAAGCTCTGAAAGCAGTCTGTGCCAAAGCTTTTCTCTTGGAGCTGCATTGCATTGCTTCTCACTTGTGGACAGATCTCCATGTCTAGCTCTGGTTCGACTACATCAAATAATGGAACTGGCTCTGGTTTGTTGGAAATTTGAACAGGAAGACAGATCCTGTAAACCATGTTGTTTTCACAAGGTGTAAGGCAAGAACTGACCTTAACAAATTGTCGGCAAGATTATTCTCAGTGTTCACGTAGTGCCACTGTGCCAATCTTGTGGTTTGGTGTATACACTGAGAAACTGGATTTAGATGTAGTAGTATTTGGACTCCTTGTAGATGTAGCCCAGGACCACTTTTGGTCCTAGAGTGAGTCTCACCAGGCCTTCCATTTACTGAGTTTATCTTCAGGTGGTACCATGACCCACTCAGACAGCTGAGCTGTGAGCTACCTGAGAAGGGCTCTTACTTGGATCAGGACTGGAGCCAGAAAACCCAGTGGGTAAAAAACACTGTTGCTGAGAAAACTTAATGATCAGTCAGTGGCTTGGTGTCAGTTGACACAGAGTAGGTGAATATGTCTCGCTATCTCCCACAGGAGACCAAGGCTGTGTTGAGTGGATGTGGCTTCTCCACTAAGGACTACATCTTTCACAGCTGCCATGCAGTCTTCAGGTGGGAAAGCTTCAAACACTGCTTGACTATTTCAGGTAAACTTGAGAAGGTTTGGCTTGACAAGTGAAGTCTATGCTCTGCGTAGCAAGTCAATGGCTTCGGCATAAGTTAGCACAGAACGAAGGTCAGTGTAGAGGTGACACTCTACAAAGTTGACTGTTTTGGCTTCATGTTCTTGTACACCCTCTCTTATAGTTATTCTTAGCCCATACATAATTTTGCCTGAAGAGAGAGATGTCTTTGGCCACATCATTGTACCGCAGGAATATTATTAGGGCCTGAGCAACGACGAAGTCGTCCGAGGACCCTATTGAAATCGCACTGTTTATTATTATTAGGGCCCGAGCGACGACAAAGTCGTCCGTGAGGACCCTATTGTAATCGTGCTGTTTATTATTACGGCCCGAGCACCTAGCCGTGCGAGGACCCTATTGAAATGCAAGGATTTTTTATTCATTATTATTATTATTGTTAGGGCCCGAGCACCTAGCGGTGCGAGGACCCTATTGAAATGCAAGGATTTTTTATTATTATTATTATTATTATTACGGCCCGAGCACCTAGCGGTGCGAGGACCCTATTGAAATGCAAGGATTTTTTATTATTATTATTATTATTAAAAAAACTATGTATATCTGCCTGCAGGGGGCGCTATAACCTAGGCCAATGCGTTTTTGCCTATAGCTCCCACACCGTATGTCGCACATTCAAAAATCTTGTATCCCCAGCTTCCCTGAATAGAGCTGAATCACTTTGCCATAGGCCACGCCCACTTACGCCTAGGAAGTTTTTTCGCAAAATCGCAAAAATTCGAAAACCTACTTTTTCAAACTTCTCCTTGGGATTTTGTCCAATCTGCGTGAAACTTGACATATACACTCTTCTACTGGACCTGAAATAAAGTTATCAAAAGAATTATATTCGGTCGAAAAATGCGCAAATTATTAACAAACAAACTTCTATAGCTAGCTATAAAAATGCAAACTGTTGGATATCTTGGTCAAAGTAAATGCTATTAACACCAAATTTGAGATCCTTGGTTGGCATAAGACTGTGAGGGTATGAGCCGAATTTGGCGAATTTTGGCAACTAGGGGGCGCTACAAATATGGTAAGTTTATATCTCTTGAACGGCTGCACCGATTTCTACGAAATTCGGTTGGTATGATGTAGGGCCAATTCTGAGGTCATATCTTGAAGGTGGTCATGACTGGTCAATGTGGGCGTGGCTTATTACAAGATAAACAACAAACATTAATTTCAGCCAAACTATTATGCTGAGGGCTTTGAAATTTTAAGGGTACATATAGAATAGGACACAGATCTTCCGTACCAAAAATTGCACATGTACTCCACTAGGTGGCGCTATAACGGATGCAAACGCGTTTTTGCCTGCAACTTACACATTTTAAATGACACTTTCACAAACATGGTATCCATGTGTTCCCTGGATAGAGCTGGGTTTTCTGACACAGGCCCCGCCCACTTCTGCTGCACATTCTCTATTCGCCACAAGTCCAAAATCTACTTTTTCGAACTCCTCCTACATTTTAAGTGCCACCTGCCTGAAACTTTGCACATGGAATCTCCAGATGTGTCTGATGAAAAGTTATCAAAAGAATTTTGGCACAGCAAAAAATGCGCTTGTTACAACCAAACAATCTTTTTTGCAAAAAATGCGCTTGTTACAACCAAACAATCTTTTTTGCTAGCTAAAAAACACACATTGTGTCATATTAGACGCTCAAAGTAGATGCTTTCAACATCAAACTTAAGTCACTCGTTCCCGAGGTCATCCAGAGGCTTTGTGCCAAATTCGTCGCAAATCGGTCTATAGGTGGCGTGATAGCGGATGCAAAGGCAGTTTTGCCTGTAACTTCCACATTTTAAATGACACATTCATAAACATGCGCTCGCCCAGAGCCCGTCGTCCTTCGGGGACAACTTCCATGGGCTCCGCGGGACGCGGGGACCGAGTCGCACGGGGGGGCTCGGCCCCCGTTCATAACTGCTTGCAGTTCTAGTTATTATATTTATTATTATTAGGGCCCGAGCAGGAGACCTGCGAGGTCCGTATTGTTTTTCTCCTGATTATTTATATATATTTTTTTTTTTTTTTCTTCCGCCCATATGATCGCATTTTTCACTGCCTGAACATACCCCAAAACTCACCAAACTTGGAATATGAGTCACACCTGGCAAAAAATTTTATAATCTATTGTTCTATTCCTGAATTTCCACCACTAGGTGGCGCTATTATTAAGGAAAGTGCATTTTGGCTCATAACTCCCATATACGTTGTCGCACATTCAAAAACCTTACCTTACCAATTTCACCGATTTGCACGAAACTTTGCAGACAGCATCTGTGGACTCTTCTGGCAAAAAGTTATTAAAAGAATTTTGATATTCCAAAGAACACTGAAGCTATTAAATAGCAGCTTCCTGCAGATTTGGTACAAAACAGGAAGTGTTGCATATCTCCACATTGGTGTGTCTGAATGACATGAAACTCAGTTTACTACTTCCACATGAGCCCCTGAGGCTCTGTGCAAAATGTCAGGCGATGACCACCAGGTGTCGCTCTTTAAATTGAAGTATTTTATATCTTAACATTGGTTAGGGGGATTAACACGAAACTTGGTATAATTATTGTCAATGGCCTCATGAGGATATGTGACGAAGGACTTACCGATCCACCACTAGGTGGCGCTCTGGTGGCCGTCTAATTTCATATTTGGCACTGTGCCAACACCATAACACTCAACGAAATAAAATTGATAGGGGTGGTATAGACTGGCCCCTGTAACTCACACACCAAAAATGACCAGCAGGTGGCGCTATTTTCAATGCAAAAGCGTTTTTGGCTAATAACTCCCACATAACATGTCGCACACTGTTAAACCTTCTATTTACGTGTTCTCTGAATTCAGCTGAATTGTGTGGTGTAAGCCACGCCTACTTTCGCGGTAACTTTCCATTCACTAAATTGTGACAAATAAAAAACGTACTTTTTCGAACTCCTCCTAGGCGATTTGACCGATTTGCACCAAACTTTGCATTAAGCATCTGTGGACCCTTCTAACAAAAAGTTATTAAAAGAATTTTGTTTGTCCAAAAAACGCCCAAAATATAAAACAACAAATTCCTGCACATTGTTTTCAAAACAGACAGCCTTTCATATCTTGACCAAATACAGTTGGGTTACCACAACACTTTTGCTAATTGTGTTCCATGGCCCGATGAGGGTTTGTGCAAAATTCGGTGCAAATCGGCCAATAGGTGGCGCTCTGGTGGCAGTCTAATTAGTGTGAATAGAAGTAAATTGGAAAATCTTCAAATCCTCTTCAAAACTCATCGACTTTCAACCTCTTCTTGTCCCTCATACTTTCAGCTAGAGACACCATGTCAACTTTTAAGAGTCAGAAGACCTTGAACTATTGGGCATGTATTCAGCTTCTACTTTAAAATACATACGTGGGTTGGGTGCCTACCTGTATACTGGAAATGTAAGTAAGAGATAACGTTTATGTTTTTTATTTATTACAGCTGACAAGACTTCTAGGTGCACGCCCCCCTAAGGCAGCATGCCCTGACGCGTGTGGACTGCGAGGGCCCACTCATCGCTGCTTGCAGCTTTAATTAGGGCCTGAGCGACGACGAAGTCGTCCGAGGACCCTATTGAAATCGTGCTGTTTATTATTATTATTATCATTCTTCACCCGACTTCGTGCCCCAATTTCGCCCCTTTCCCAAATTTGAAAATGCTTCCAACTTTCCACATTCGTCCGGCCACATCCGAAATTCGATATTTTTGGGCGGTTGCACATGGTCGGCGCGAAATGCTGAAATAGCGCCCCCTACAAATTTTCAAAATACCCTCCCCTTTGGGGTTAGTTTGTCGTAGGCAAACGAAATTTGGTACACACATGTATCAATTTCAATCAATTCAATTTTTTTTATAAAGCCCAATATCACAAATCACAATTTGCCTCACAGGGCTTTACAGCATACGACATCCCTCTGTCCTTATGACGCAGCGGATAATGAAAAACTCCCCAAAAAACCCCTTTAACGGGGAAAAAAAACGGTAGAAACCTCAGGAAGAGCAACTGAGGAGGAATCCCTCTTCCAGGACGGACAGACGTGCAATAGATGTCGTACAGAACAGATTAGCATAATAAATTAACAGTAATCCGTATGACACAATGAGACAGAAAGAGAGACAGAGAGAGAGA
>NC_065529.1:1284584-1308879 GCF_006386435.1 Epinephelus moara
GTCTTAAGTCTAGTCTTAAATGTGGAGACGGTGTCTGCCTCCCGGACCGTAACAGGAAGATGATTCCACAGGGAGGAGCCTGATAGCTGAAGGCTCTAGCTCCTGATCTACTTTTGGAGACTTTAGGGACCACAAGTAACCCTGCGTCAGTAACCCTGTATCATACCCAGATGCAGAAAAAAGTCTCTTAACGTCATGGTAAGATCCCAACAGGAAGTCGGCCATTTTGTTTTGAATTTTTTCGTTACGGCGATTTCCACAACTTACATTTGAACGAACTTGTCCTACGGATTTCGTCCGATTGACTTCAAAGTTGGTACAGATCATCCTGAGAACATGCTGATCAAAGTTATTAAAAGCTATTCTCTATGTCAAGGGGTGTGGCCGCTAGGCCGTGACAAACTTTGGCGACTTTTCGTTTTCTTGCCATCGAATTTCGAACGGCTCTCCTGCCCACATACTTGATCTCGCAGCTTCAAACTTGCTTGATGATGGCGCCGCCCTGAACGCCCCGATATGTTAATATCCCACCTTACTCATAGCGCCCCCCGGTGGTAACAGGAAGTGACCAGTATTTACTTTAACATGTACTATGGCCACAAACTTGACCGCATCAACTTCATTTCACTTTTAATGCATGCAGAACAAGTTGGTGAAGCTACCTTATGGACGCTGTGAAGCTACGTCTAATGGTGTCCATGTGGCGGCGTGGCGACTATCGATCCCTCGCCACTCAATACGTCTGGCAATTTGATGGCTTCAATGACCTCATCTCCTCATGAAAATTGATACACAGGTCAAGAATGGCAAACTCTTACATCTGATAGGGACGTCACCCATAGGGAGGACAAAATGCCTCTATAGTGCCCCCTTGAAATTTTCAAAAAACCCTCCCCATGGGGTTTCTTTTGGAGTTGTAACATGAAAATTGGTACACATGTGTATGTTATCCAGACGCACATAAAAGTCTCTGGCACAAATGGTCTGCTCCAAACAGGAAGTCGGCCATTTTGATTTTGACTTGTCATTTTGGCGTGATTTCCATATGTTGTATTTTAACGAACTAGTCCTCGGGATTTCATCCAATCGGCTTCAAATTTTTTGAGATCATCCAGAGACCATGCTGATCAAAAGTTATTAAAAGCTTTTCTCTATGTCAAGGGGTGTGGCCGCTATGTCGCCTCCCTCACCACCAAATACGTTTGGCTTTTTGTTGGCTTCAGCGACCTCATATCCTCATGAAAATTGATACACAGGTCAAGAATGGCAAGCTCTTACATCTGATAGGGGCGTCGCCCATGGGGGGGACAAAATACCTCTCTAGCGCCCCCTTGAATTTTTCAAACACCCCTCCCCTTAGGGTTTTTTTGGAGTTGGAACATGAAAATTGGTACACGTGTATGTTGTCCAGACGCACATAAAAGTCTCTGGCACCAATGGTCTACTCAATCAATCAATCAATCAATCAATCAATTTTATTTATAAAGCCCAATATCACAAATCACAATTTGCCTCAGAGGGCTTTACAGCATATGAAATCCCTCTGTCCTTTGGACCTTCACAGTGGATAAGAAAAACTCCCCCCAAAAACCCTTTAATGAGGAAAAAAAATGGGAGAAACCTCAGGAAGATCAACTGAGGAGGGATCCCTCTTCCAGGACGGACAGACGTGCAATAGATGTAGTACAGAACAGATCAACATAATAAATTTACAGTAATCCATATGACAAAATGATACATAAAGAGAGACAGAGAGAGATGCAGGACAGCCAGTAATGACAGTAGCTTACAATAACATTCAAGTAATAATATTACAATAATAATTACGGCTATTGTGGTACAATATGTTGTAAGTATATATTAATATATGATAGTATATGTATGTGACAATAATCATATGTGTATAATAACAGTATAAGTATGACTAATAATAACAGCAGTACTAGGAGGCATCAGGCAGGACCACAGCAGCAGCACAACCATGTCACACGATCCAGGCACAGCTGCAATATGAGGTAACCTGCTACACAGTGGAGCACAAAGGCTCCGGAGAAGAAGCCGAGTTACACCAGGGCCACGCTGCCCGCGAAGCGCAGCGCACCGAAATTCTCGCGCGAGCCAGAGAAACAAATATAAAAACGTCGTCACAGAGCAACATCTTCAGACAACAACAATAACAAAAATTCCACACTATTAAGACACAACGACAACAATAAAATCACAATGTTAAGACACGACAATAACAACAAGATTACGAACCAGTGAATTATGAGCCTGTGTTTGACAATTTATGATTGATGGGTGCATGATTGGGTTGATTTTAGCCATGATTTTATCTTGGATTTAAAGCCAGTAAAGGTGCTACTCTCTCTGATCTCGCTTGGTACTGAGTTCCAGTAATTAGTGGCTCTGACAGAGAAGACTGATCTGCCAAACTCAGTATATCTGTGCTGTACTGCACAGTCACCTCTGCTGGTCGTTCTAGTTGTCCTCCTGTTGTCTGGACGTGGTGATATGAACTCCTTTAATGGAGGAGCAGCCAAGTCATTAATTACCCTATACACTAGGCTAACATCAGCAAGACACACAAAACTATCAAAAGTCAAGAGTTTATGCCTTTGTATGATGTTACAATGATGATAACTTGATGGCTTTTTGTCTAGTGCCTTGAGAGTTTGTTTATAGAGCGTTTGTAGTTGAGCAAGTGTAGTTTTTCCTGCTTGTGACCAGCTTGTGATGCAGTATGCAATATGTGAAAAAATCATTGAGTGCATATATAGTTTGGCGGCATCTAAGGGAAGCTGATTTCGGATATATCTAAAATTTCTTAGGTTGAATTTGACAGTATTACACACCTGCTTTATGTGTTTCTTAAAGGACAACTGTGAGTCAACAGTAATTCCCAAATATTTAAAATGTGACACAGTCTGGATCTTTTCCCCCTTTACAAGGATGTCTGGCTGATTTCCATTTTTTCTTATATAAAAGTACATGCATGCAGTTTTACTGATGTTTAGTGTCAGGCAAGACTCTGAAAGCCAAGTGGAAATTTTGGCCATTGCTGTTGTTAATTTGGCTGCCACTTCACATCTGTCTCTTCCATGTGCAAGGATAACCGTGTCATCCGCGTACATTTGAGTTTCAACGTCAGGACATACAAGTGGCAAGTCATTAACATATAAACTAAATAATAAAGGGCCTAAAATTGAGCCTTGCGGGACACCAACAGAGCAGTCAATGAATGACGACAGCTTATTCCCAACTCTGGTGCATAGTCTTCTCATAGTGAGGTAGGACTCCATCCATTTGATTACATCATCAGAGAAATTAAAATTTGATAACTTTGAAAGAAGAACATTATGGTTCACTGTGTCAAATGCTTTTTTCAAATCCAAGAAGACAACTCCTACAGCACTCCCACTGTCTAGTTTTGATTTGATTTTTTCAATAAAATAACAGGTAGCCATTTCGGTCGAATGTTTTTTTTCTGAAGCCAAATTGCATGGGATGAAGTAAGGCTTGTCCAGAGTTTAGAAAATCAGTTAGTTGCTCAGTTACCACTTTTTCTGCAATCTTTGATGCCACAGGCAAAATACTGATGGGCCTATAGTTAGCTACATCAGTTGGTTCACCTGCCTTAAGAATGGGAACCACGACTGCAGCCTTCCATGCAGCTGGAAAAATTGACTGTTTTATTGACAGATTAACCAGATGTGTAATGGGGGTGCTGAGGGAGTGAATATTGTTTTTTTTAGAAATGTTGAATCCCACTTAAATGTATCTTTTGCCTTTGATGACTTTAAAGTGCTTAGGATTTTGCAAATTTTGCTTTGGGGGACTTCAGTTATCTTAAAAATTGGTTTGGTAAAATCTGGTGCTGCTATTTCTTTAATTCTTGCACCAAATGTGTATGATAGATTCTGCACTGACTCAGTAAAATAAGTATTAAATGCAGAGGCAATTTTATTAAGATCATTGGTTAAAATTCCCTGAATTTTCAGTTCATGTCCCTTTCCCTGATTTTGCTTGCTGTCTTTCTTTGTTAGTTTATTAATATTCCTCCAAATCAATTTACTATTTCCTTTTCCTTTTTTGATAATATCCATGAAAAAGTTTGCCTTTGCTTTCTTTAGTTCATTCACTACTTTATTACGAAGGCTTATAAAAATGTGTCTGTCATTAAGTGATTTAGACTTCAGTGCTACTTTCAAAGCAAAATCACGTTTTTTCATCAAGTCCCACAGGTAGTCATTAAACCAGGGTAGATTACTCTTACGGCGTCCATTTTTAAACGTTTTGGTGTATTTTTCTTTAATTCTGTTTATTGCACCTGGGTCATTCCTCACTATTGGTAACATTCCAGTCCCTGGGACAGAGCCCCTCATATCTTACTTTACATAAACCAAATTTTTAATATGAAAGACATTTTATTACAGATAGAGGTCTCCCATGTAATATTAACACAGAATATTGCCTGAAAAAAAATGTATATTTATATTTATATACCTCTTTTTAGGCACAAACACGTGTTTTTACCATGTCCCCAAGGCAACTTTTCATATTTCAATGAAGAATATTTCATTAAAATAATAAATAATTACAAAAATATCTTTATTATTGTATATATCAAGATTAAATAATTAAAATTCTAAATATATGTTTGTGGCTATATCACTGTTATTTAGGTGTTCCATTGAATTTACTGAGTGTCCCCCGAATTGCGTTCCACCCTGTTACATTGTGGTTTTTAGCCTGCCAAACCAAGTAAAACTACAATTCCCATGATGCAACACGCAGGAACTGGAAGCACCCTTTTGGCGGGAAATTTGAAGGAGAAGTCAGAGGTAAGAATCAACATCTCTTGCCGTTTTTGCATGTTTTATAGTGTAAATCCACATGGGGGGTATGTGGATATAATGAAAACGTTCAATAAATACCAAGTTCTTTTAAAAAGGCTAATCATTGTTGGTAATTCCACCCTGTTACGGTACTTTCCACCCTGTTGTGCTTGTTTCCACCCTGTTACACACAGTTTCTTTTAAAATGATCTAAAAACAATGGTATTTTTTCGGAATGTTCTTATGTTAATTTGCAGTCCTGAAAGAGACAATGAGAATACATGTGTTTTATTGTGCACATATCTATTTATCTTGAGCATTTTGGCTAAATTGGGTGTGCACATGTACATTTTCTAAACAAAAAGCCTATATTCTACACAATAATTTCTGTATCTTCATTATTCAAATTTAAAAAACATATGTTATGAAATAAGGGACACATAAGGTATAAGTGTTGATAAATATTGTTGAATATTTACATTATTAACATTTAGCAATACTTATGTATATGTCTGTAACAGGGTGGAACTCTAGCACGATCCATGTCTCAGCAATCCATCCATAATTATTATCATTTAAGTGCCTGAGCTCTAAAAATACAAATTCCTCAAGGTTAAACATGTCTTCTACCTGATGACATGTTAAAAACGTCAAAAATTCACAATATTAATATCAAAACTTAACACCTTAAAAAGTTACCAATAGCGAGGAATGACCCACCTATAAAGGATTCACAAGAGGCCTCTATATCATCTGTGAGTAAAACATCACTCCAATCAGTTTGACTTAGTTCTTCCTTAAATGCATTCATGTCTTGTTTCCTTATTCCATATGAGTATTTAATTATCTCTTGTTGGTAAATAAACCTGTTTTTTGTTAATTTCCTTGCAATAAGAGTCATATTGTGATCTGACAAACCAGTGAGGAGATTATAAGATTTAATGATTCTCTCAGGCTTATTACTGAAAATGAGATCAATTTGTGTTTTGGAGACATTTGTTATTCTTGTGGGTCCATCTATTAATTGAGTCAGTTCAAATTGGTTTGTAAGTGCTTTTAGCTTCTTTCTAGTTGCCTTTTCAGTCCAGTTTACATTAAAATCGCCAAGAACTATATATTCTTTCTTTGTATCCAATTCTTTAAGCAGGTTCTTGAAATGCTCATAAAACGTGACGTCAGATGACGGTGGTCTATACACGCCAATCACATTAAACGACATCTGCTGAGACAGAGTGATAGTAACGGCAATACATTCAATTTCATTTGCACATATTAGATCGATTTGTTTACATTTAATGTCCTCTCTCACGTACATAAGCAGTCCGCCGCCTCTTCCTTTATGTCTGTCTTTTCTGAAAACCTTGCAGCCAGGCATTGTGAAAGAAGCTACAGGCGATGATTTGGTTAGCCATGTTTCAGACAGACAGAGGAAGTCCAAATTTGAGTCGGTAAACAGTTTTTCGAGTTGTTCAGTTTTTGCCTTTACGCTACGAATGTTCAGATGGCCTCCAAGAAGACCTTTCAGTTTTGCGCGTGGGTCCCAAATGATTTTGGAGTGCTGAACAGTTTGAAAGAGACCGGTGTTGAAGTATTTTGTGATCGCCGGATTTCAACATGAATATCCCTGATGTTGACCCGTGTTACCTGGATTAGCGGGTGTCCCAGCTGGAGGCTGCAGATCTTGCGCAGAAACAGGCCCCAGGTTCAACTGCACGTCGCCGGCAAGGAGGAGGGTAGTCACCAGGTAGGCGAGCAGCTTTCTGTATAAACGTGAAGCTTTATCTCTCGCAGTGTTGGTTTGTTCACATGGTGCAGTTGCTCGCCCATCTCGTAGTATTGCAGTGTAGAGAATTAATTGGCTCCATTTATTGTGTATGACAGGTTGCACTGGTGGTAGTGCAGTGTCTTGCGAGTTCATCAGCTGATTGATCCCGCAACTGCGGACCGAGAGGATCAGCAGCATTACAATGTAGATTAAAAGTGCCGATCGCTGTATAAAGTCCTCAAACCTCGGTCCATGTTTGGCTTTTGTAGTATGGATGAGATCATGGCATTTCTCAGCTGGTTTTAACAGTGCAGATGAGCACAAGGATGAAAGTTTGGTGAGCGCGTCTGCGGCTCCTGCCAGACCGTCAGCCAGCTCCGCCATTGTTCCTAGGTACGCTAGGTCACTCAGTAAAAGCAAACAAAGACACGACACGGACGATATTACTCACCCGACTGAAAGCTGTCCATCAGCTCCTGCAGGCCTGGGGCTTTTTTCCAGTTCATCTCAGGAACATGAAAAAAAGTTTCAATCACGCTAGGATTAGTGATTGCTGCAAAATTTTCATTTCTTGTGATGCACTCTCTGCGGCGGTTTTCCTCCTGATGATATATCTCCCCAACGATGGTAGCACCGAATCCCATTCTGTGCAGCAAAATGGGAGCGGAGGATTCAGCCTCTCTTCTCGCCTGCTCAGCATGCAACACATGGAGTTCCTCATCTGTGTACTCCGGCTCAAACAGGTATGGTTCTGGATCTGTGTCCGCTACAAGAAACTCTTCAAAATCGCGTTCAAAGTCGTCTCCCAAATCGTCGGAGTATTCTTTTATGTGAAGATACAGTGAAGACATAACATAATCCTAACACAGCAAAGCTGTTACCTGCAGCCTTCGCTTGCAAAACTAACGCTACTAACGTTAGGTCAGTCCAAGTAATTAGTGGAAACATGCTAACATGCTAACGTTACACACAAATTAGTAGTAAAGTAAGACCTGTTCATAAATGTTTTGGTGTAGCTCTGGATTTCTTATAAACTGAGGACAAGTGCCTGCTGTATTTTTGTGTTCATGGTCACAGTCACAGATAATTTTAGATGATGCTCCTTCGTTATCCGCCATAACATCAAAAGTACAACCAAGTCCTCATAGATACATCTCTGGTAAAACTGTTAGGTGTTATGTGTTCAGCAATGCCCGTTGCTTACTGCTTACTCGAAGAACACTGTAAATGTAACGGAGTTAATGTTTTAATGATCTCACTTGCCTTTAATAACTATGTTGGTCATCCTTGGAGGTACACTGCTTTTGATTTATAAATATTTCGTCTGCCTGTACAATGTGTGTTGTTTTCGTATTGTGATGGGGAGCTGCAAATTCGTATTGTCTGACAGTAATTGAATGCCACATTGACCGGCCCCTGCAGGCTTCACGGGTGCACCCCGTTAGTAAACAACAGTCTGCAGAGCATCATAGCATGGTAGGTCAAGTTTTACCGAGCTCCGTAATATTTATTTTAACGGGTTTTACAGGAAGAGTGTTTTATTTTATGTGTCATTTTATTGCAGTGTCACCTGTGTCTTGCTGGGCTGTGGGAGCTAACTGACCTATGTTATTCGATTTGTCTACCAGGTAACAGTATTTTTATTGTTGTTGTAACTTTGGTTAGCATGCGTTAGTTAGCATGAACAGTCTGCAGAGCATCGTAGCATGTGTCACCTGTGTCTTGCTGGGCTGTGGGGGCTAACTGACCTATGTTATTCGATTTGTCTACCAGCTGTGACCGAATAAAAATACGTCGGAGTCGTCAATGATTGTCCATGTCGTCTATACACAACGCATGAGAGTACAACCCGCTACATAAACACGGCTCCTTCTTCTGTGGTTTAATCGCTGCGGGCCGCTGCGGGCGAGCAGAATCACTTCCGCCTCGGGTGCCGTATTCTGGTTTGCTGACTTCCGCTGTGTGTCCAACCCGAGCCAGGCTACGCTAAATAGCCATATAGAGAAAGGCTTTTTTGTCGCTGTTGGGTTCAAATAAATATGCGGATCTTCAAGGGGGGGTGATACGAACTAGGGGCAGTTTTATTAATGGTAAAAAGTTCCGCACAGCTGCTTTAAATTAATAATATTTATTATGTAATAAAAGTTGGTAAAAGTGTTATTTTATGTTTCCTGCTTACAGTCAGAATTAAGCTGCCTGTTATATTGTGTATTTAGTAGGCATTATGGTCATAATTCTGACTAGAATTAAACGGTCCATGGCTGCAGTTAACAATGAATAACCTAGAGACAGTGAATCTGCCTGTCTGTGTGTCTTAAACTGATTTATTTTAGCTTTGAAGTGACTTTTAAGCTATCTGCTTGGACATCAGTTGTTTTATTTTTGTTTTTATTTATCTCCTTTAATCGGACATTATCTTTTAATCACTGGATGTCCAAGCATTAGGGGTTTTAACAGCCAGACACTGTCCGGCCTGCTTGACAGGTGGGAAAACTTCCGCCAGCTGACAGCACAGCGATACATCTATGGCTACATCTATACACCCCGATGTGGACCCCCAGCTTGTAAAAGCAGACAAAAAGATTAGCTACACATCATTTGAGCATCATGCCTTTGTTTTTAGCAGTCCTCCTATTCTTTGCATCACAGTTTCTTTGCATCACAGTTTACAGACCACCCCACCATTCCACCTCTTTTATCAGTGAATTCTCAGAATTCTTAACAATCAAACACACCACCTATAACAGAATTTTAATAACTGGTGATTTTAATTTACATGTTGATAATACATGCTGATCCAATGTCCAGAGAATTTTTAAACCTTTTAACCTGCATGGATTTTAAACAACACGTCACACAGCCAACTCACAACAGAGGACACACCCTGGACCTGGTCATAACCTATGGCCTGTCCACTGGTGTGTCCTCTGTTGTTGACCTGGCTGTGTCTGACCACTACTGTGTGTATTTTAACATCACCAGTTTTAGCCATCAGGAGGCCCCGGTGAGAATGGTGAGGAAATACTACCTAACTTCTGAAGTGACTGCAAATTTTATCGAGATTTTACAGAGCACTCCTGCTGAAATTTTACCTGCACCCTTTCATTTTATAGTGGACAATTTTTACAGTAAATTGAAGTCAACACTTGACTCAGTGGCTCCACTTTTAACCAAAACAATAAAAACAAAACCTACACCCCCATGGAGAAATGATAATATCAAAAAACCGAAAAGAAGTGCAGAGAGGAGGTGGAGAAAAAACAAATTGACAGTTCATTATGAAATATTACGCGATCAGCTCAAATCCTACAATAAAACAGTCAAACAGGCAAGAATATCCCACTTTTCAAAACTCATTTCCAATCATAAAAACAACCCCAAATTCCTTTTCTCCACCTTCAATCTTTTAACCAACACCAATTTTAATAAACCATCCAAGATATCAACAGACGCCCTCTGCGAGGACTTTGCAGACCACTTCAGAAGTAAAATCGATGATATCAGATCCAGTCTTTTATCTCAACAGAATGTAATTTTTAACACCCCTGAACAGTTGCTTTTACCTGAGGAAAAGCTGGAGAGTTTTGCCCTGGTTGATGCAAGGACACCTGGTCGAGACAACCTGCCTTTTAGATCCGATTCCCACATCACTTTTAAAAACATTTTTTGGATTCTTTGAGGAACAGATTTTAAACATAGTAAATTACTCTCTTCAGGCGGGTGTCTTCCCTGCTGCCTTCAAAACGGCAGTGGTGAAGCCCTTCTGAAGAAGAGTAATTTAGATCCCAACATTTTAATAATTACCGACCTGTATCCAACTGAAAAACTGGTTTTAGGATGAATCACAGTACCGAGACAGCCCTTTTAAAGATTTTAAATATCAGGTTTAATGCAGATTCACAAAAACTCACAGTCTTGGTACTACTGGATCTAAGCGCCGCCTTTGATACAGTAGATCACCACATTTTATTAAACAGACTCAGAAACCTGGTGGGCCTCTCTGGTACTGTTTTTAACTCTGAGCTCTTATCTCACAGATCGTTGTTTCTTTGTAAGAATAGATACATGTTCCTCCAGAACACATGAAATCAGGTGTGGGGTGCCCCAAGGGTCAATTTTAGGTCCAATTCTTTTTAATCTATACATGCTTCCCCTTGGAGGCATGGCATCAGCTTCCACAGTTACGCAGATGACACACAGCTGTACATCGCTGCGTCTCCTGATGACACAGGGCCAATTGATACCCTTTTTAACTATATTTTAGATATCAAGTCATGGATGGCAGTGAATTTCCTACAGCTCAGCCAGGACAAAACAGAGGTTTTAATTATTGGTCCTGAAGGCCAGAGAGAGAAACTTTTACCAAAACTACAAGATTTTAAACCTTCACAATGTGTGAAGAACCCGGGTGCCATTTTTGACTCTGAGCTTCATTTTATTCCACACATCAAAAATGTAACGATAGGTTTTTATCATCTTAAGAATATAGCCAGAGTCCGCCCGTTTCTCTCTCAGGCTAACACGGAGGTGCTGATGCATGCTTTTATCTCTTGGGGGGCGGGTTTTCAATGTGTATGTAGTATTTTTGTTGTATATTTTTATTCTGTGAAGCGCTTTGTGCTGCATTTTTAATGAAGTGAAGTGCTGAAGTTAAAGCATAAAGTTTGATTTGATTTGATTTGAATCTATTTCAGGGTGCATCTATAAATCACAAATGGGAACCTGTATGTGTGTGTGTGTGTGTGTGTGTTTGGTTTCATTCAACATAGTGGGATGGATGAGTGTGTGGTGCACAAAATGAAAGTGTAAGAGGTTAGTTTAATAAGTAACTCCAGAGAAGGGCATAATGACTCTCTGTGTTTATCCAGTGACAATATGCTGAGATCATAGCAGTAAAAATCCAGCCCTCCCTCCCTGTTTCATATTTTTTCTGGCACAGAGAGAGTGTTTCCAGTAAGCTACGTGCAAAACACACATTCTGGCCTTAGGCCACATCTACCTGCCAGACAGGTATGTTGACCTAGTAGGAGGAGTTGCTCTCACCTCACTTGTGCTCACTTGTGTGTGTGTGTGTGTGTGTGTGTGTGTGTGTGTGTGTGTGTGTGTGTGTGTGTTGGGAGTGCTCTGCTTAGCTAGTTAATTAACAGGACTAACAATGTGAGTGAGTATCAGGTGTGTTCTTGTTGGGAGGGCTCTCAGTTGAGTTAGATAAGCAATGACTGGAAGATTAATAAATTCTTGGATCATGAATTTAGTGCAACAAAGAGACAAAACATGTTTGTGAGACTATTTGACACTTTTCACATGCTCTCATATCAGAACAAAATTTTCTCATGCAGAGAAAGTTTTATAACTTAAAACTTGTAGGTGTGTGTGTGTGTGTGTGTGTGTGTGTGTGTGCAGGTAGGGCACCCCTGGTCAAAGTTTAATTCACTGTGAGAAGTTAAGTAAGTAGAAGATGAACTGATTTCTAAAAGACACAAAGTTAAAGATGAAACATTTCTTCATTATTTTAAGCACGATTACCTCTTAATTTCAATCTTATCCAGTTTCAAAATAACAAAAAATGAAAAAGGCCTCAAGCAAAAGTTTGGACACCCTACATGATCAGTACTTAGTAATGTCCCCTTTGGCAAATATCACAGCTTCTAAACAGTTTTTTGTAACCAGCAAATAGTCTTTCAATTCTTGTTTGGGGGATTTTCACCCATTCTTCATTGCAAAAAGGCTTCTAGTTCTGTGAGATTCTTGGGCCGTCTTCAAGCACTGCTCTTTTGAGGTCTGTCCACAGATTTTTAATGATGTTTAGGTGGGGATACTGTGAGGGCCATGGCAAAATCTTAAGCATGTGCCTCTTGAGGTCGTCCATTGTGTGTGTTTAGGACCATTGTCCAGTTGTAGAAGCATTCATCATCAGCGTTTTAATAGATGGTGTGATATTTGCTTCCAGAGTTTGCTGCAATTTAACTGATTCCATTTTTCCCCTCTACTTGTGAAATGTTCCCCATGCCACTGGCTGCAACACAAGCCCAAAGCATTTTCTATCCACACCCGTGTTTAACAGGTGTTCTTTTCATGATATTCTCCAAACATACCTTTGCTCATTGTGTCCAAAAAGTTCTATTTTAACTTCATCAGTCAACAGGACTTGTTTCCAAAAAGCATCAGGCCTGTTTGGATGCTCTTTTGCAAACTAATGACGCTGAATTTTGTGGTGAGCACAGGAAAGGTTTTCTTCTGATGACTCTTCCATGAATGTCATATTTGTGTTGGTGTCACTGTACAGCAGAACAATACACCACCACTCCAGAGGCTGCTAAATCTTCTTGCATGTCTTTTGCAGTCATGCAAGGGTTTTGATTTGTCTGTTTGCCTGTTTTAAATTACATTACAATTACATTATATTACAATTGCAAAACACTTTGCTATCTCCTTATAGTCTTCTCCTGCTTTGTGGGCATCAGTTATTTTAATTTTCAGAGTGCTAGGCAGCTGTTTAGAGGAGCCCATGGCTGCTGATTGTTGGGACAAGGTTTTAGGAGTCAGAGTATTTATAAAGATTTGAAATTTGCATCACTTGGCCTTTGCATCTTGCTCAGATGTTGAAAAGCATGTTTCATCTTTAACTTCATGCCTTTCAGAGATCAGTTTATCTGTTACTTATTTAACTATTCACAGTAAACGAAATTTTGAAGAGGGGTGCCCAAACTTTTGCATGCCACTGTACATACTGTATTACTACATACTGTACTACTATAATGTGTGAACCTTTCAGAAAGGTGCCGGTGACATCACTGCTGCTTCTTTAGCTGGTGTACTGTCTAACCGTCAACAAAGACAGAAAAGCTAATTTTTTTGGGAGCAGATCGGCCGGTGGAATGCTATTTTAAAAGATCAGATTCCAATAATGTGAATGCTAAATCAACAGTCACAGAACAATAATGATTTTTTGTTTTAAAAGGCAGAAAACAAGTGAAATATATTGTTGGGGGAACATTTTGGTGATATGTTAGGTATGAAGACTTTTGTGACTTACCAGTGGTGTTCACATTTTCTCATTATGTTAATAGAAAACAATTCATTCAGCATTGCATTTCCCTCAAAATTCTGTTTTCCATTTCAAATGAGTCTTATATGACCATCATAATAGGAGATGGGGCTGGATAAAAATGTCATTGACAAAAGACAGGACTCAATAGTGGCAGTAGTTAGAACTAACACAAGTTCTTATACAACAGAAAAGCCATCTAGATGTTATCATGCCTTGTCACTTCCAACAGGCCAGACCATCAAGCTGATACCATAAACCACCATCTGCCAGTCTCAGCTGGAAGAAGCATGTAAACCACAAAGCTCATTTTTGCTGCTAAGTGTTGAAAATCTAACAATGGTGGATTGAAAGTGTCTCTACAATCAGAGGTATCACACAGCTCCACAGGCCACGATTAAGTCTTCCATCATAATGTCATTACACACGCACACGCACGCACGCACACACACACACACACACACATTGCATTTGCACAATCTTTTACTCATCCATATCGACTTTAACACAAAAGAGACATGTTACATGGTTCATTTGAAAGCTTTGGGTGGCAGTAGCTGACCCCATAGGGACTTGGGTTGGGAACCGGAGGGTCACCTGTTCAAGTCCCTGTCCGGACCAAATACAGAGCGTGGACTGGTGGCTGGAGAGGTGCCAGTTCACCTCCTGGGCACTGCCGAGGTGCCCTTGAGTAAGGCACCAAACCCCCCAATTTCGGACCTGTGTGTTAATGACAATAGGGTGAAAAAATTGAATTTCCCCTCAGGGGTATTAAGTATATAAAATTTAAAAAATTAAATAAAAAAACACAAAATAAAATAATTTAAATAAATTAAGATTTAATGAAAGTGTTGGGTTGTATCATGGCACCAGGTGTGCAGGTTAAAAGGTGATATTGTGAAACACTGTCAATTTGTGTAGCCATTCCAGTTAACAGTTCTTACAAGTTTTAATGGCACCACACTGGTTAAGTCTACAGTATGGATCAGTATGAGGCCCTGTTTTCGTACTGACATTGCTTTAGTGATGTTGTTGTTGCTTCTTTCTTTTCTGCACTCTCACTTGAAGTGCAGGTAATGAAGCCAGTCAAACACAGTGTGTCCTGATGTATGATAAAGGTGATCGTTATGACTGTCATCATGCACAGTGTGATATCTATTCACTTCAGCTAATTTATTCATTCACTGTAACCAGTTAAAGATAATTCTGTCCAGCCCTGTTGAAGCCCTGCTATTCATTGACATAGAGAATAGGTTCACATTAAATTTGTTTGTGAATTCAAATTTTGAACGTTTCAGATACACTGAAGAAAAAACAATCAAATGTGCCCCTTAATGTATTTTTTAGTTCATTTTTTAAACTTCGCAGCAATACTTTTAACTGACAATACAAGTTACAATCACTGTTATTAAATCACATTTCAACTTGTCATCTGATCCTGATCCCTGCAGTTATGGTGACAGCTATGACCATACAGCCTGTGGGTTGACAAATGAAGCTGAGGTGAGGTAGCACCTAGCAGTAAATAATTAGCAAACCCACCATAGCAAACTCGGTTTTACAGCTGGAGTGAAGATACTAATATCATAATAAAGTAGACAGCCTAAGGCATTCATTAGTAAAAATCATGTCATGCTATCTTAATGGTAAGGGGCTAAATAATGCACCAAAGTTAGGCGAAATTTTGGCGAGGGGAAAGGGGCATTGCCATTTTTCAAAATGGTTTATTTCTGCATACTAGGATTCTTAAACAAGTCTTGGAATTGCATATATTAACACATGATAAACACTAGATTTGAAAAATGGAAATGAAGTGCAGAGTTTCTAATTTGCTCATGATTTGATCCTATGATTTAATGCCTTGCAATTTCTTGGATCAGTATTTTATTTTACTGTTTTCTCTGCTCTTTTTGTTAAGGTAAACCGATTGTAACCACCAGAGTCTTATTTGAAATATTTTTTTCCTCTGAATGTTGAAGTAACTTTCTTGGCGTTTTGTGTTTTGTAATCCTATCGTGTATATGTATGCAGAACAGAGCATGGTCTGGATGTGTTTATAACACTGAATTTGGAAATGGTTGTTAGAGACACCATCCCTGTCACTACTAGAGCTTATTTGAAATTGCCTGTGTTTGTATAAAGAGCTTAAAGTGGGTGGGTGGTGGTGGTGGTGGTGGTGGTGCTAGATGCAGTGTGGATGAAGGGATTCAATTTGGAAAATGTTGTCTCCCTTTGTCCCAATGTTGTTTTTAATGTAATTCAAGGCTTGTCCCTACCCAACTAATAATTGCAGTCCTAATTACCAAGTTGGTGCACTCATTAATCTTTCAGTAACTGAAGTCCCACTCAGAGCAAGAAGGACGTCAGCTGCAAATGTATAATATTCTCTCCCTCCTGTGATTTCATATTGGCTAAATACCCATCAGAATGAAGAGGATATTTTAGAGGAGTACTGCAGACAATAAGTGGGTGATAATTGTTTAGCATTGTTTAAGTTTAACACTCAGAGTTGCACTTCATTATCACATCTTCCAACCTTCATGATGGTTACAGATATACCAATAAGATCCCTGAGTTCAGTTTTAAAAATGAATCTCAAAACAGCAAGTACACATTAAAATGCATTTCTGTAAAAAAGAAAAAAAGAAAAGGAAAAAAGCAATTATTTAAGAGATATTATAGATATAATGAGATGTATTTTACAGGTATACACATTTATCAGTATAAAGTGGAAGACAGCAAAGTGGACTAAAGAAATACTTTACTCCCAATTTTCAACCAGTGTGGGGAGTGTATGCTGATGAACAGTGTTTGGCATCCCCCCCTTCCTCAGCGGCAGGAATTCCCTGCCCTTGTCATGAGCAACAATATGTCATTTCACATCATTGCTGACATGTTCCATCTGGCAGATTTTGGCTGATGGACAGGCGGGGACCTCCGGGAGCTGGCAGCACACGGGGTACCTTAACAATGTTAATGTCGGTTGAAAATCAGCAAAGTATCTCTTTAATCACATTAACAAATAAAAAAATTCACACAACATGCAGCTGATATCTGACTGATTTATACAAACACTTTTTACACGTGATGATCATATATGAGACGTGATATAGTTACTCCTTTGTACTTTGTATAAACACACTTTAAAATAAGTGATACTGATAGACATGTAGTGCACATCATTACTGTATTAATGTGAAGTTGTATCACTATTTCACCCTAATTCTATCATTGTCCTTCACATTGAGTTCACCAGCAGAGGACTTTTCCAAATTTGATCCATAAGTGATTGGAAAACTGATAGTGAAAGTTATACCCTTTCATAACAAGAAAGTAATATAAAAGTAAGAAAAAGAAGGATACATTCCAGACATTTGAGCACCACAGTACAGTCATTAATGCCCATATACTAAAAAAAACATAGTGACAGATGAGGATGAGCCAGTCCTGCATCACTACACTAACTTCAGCTCAAAACAAACAGCAGAGTGAATTCTGTACATTTGTAAATAGTTAGCCTTTTCAGCCTTTAGGTGCTTACAGCATCCAAAATGATGCCCACTTTGGTTACTGTGCATATAGTTAGGTTTCTGAAGTGACAATCAAAAGCATAAAACAGGTACAATATTAATATTGGTTCATAAAACCTACTAGAGCCAAAAACACTGGCTTACATTTTCTGCAACACCTTCCTTCTAAGAGGAAGTTAGTGTCTTAAACATCTGGGAAAGGAAGGATTTTTTTCAGACAGGCCACACAAGTATTTCTAGTTCTGAACTATTGCCTTGATTGGCATTTTGGCTTCTACGTGCTCGGTGACTGATGTCTCACATGCCCATGCCAATCTCTTCAATCTTCCAGCCACTGGAGTTCTTTCCAAATTTGTATACGAGCCTCCGGCCATCTACTCGCTCCAGGATCTCTCTCTTATAATAATACCTGAGGGAGGAGGAGGGTTAGTTAGTCCAGGCACAGAAAATGTGGTTCCCTTCATCATCTGCTGCACTTCACTCATTTAAAGCACTTGTTAGTAAATTAAAATGTAAAAAGTGGCCCCTAATCCTCTTTAAACATACTTTTTCCACTGGTGACCAGACCAGGATTGAAGGGGCACTTCACCAGTTTTACATGTCAAGATCAATTGATCAGTCACAGGGAGTATTAAATAGTTATAATGTCCTTCTGTGGCTGAAGAGGACCTTTGTCAGCTGACATCATCAGGGTTATTGTATCATGGCTCAGAGACTTTAAAGTTAGAGGAAAAGGCCTGTGATACAGAGTGGGGGTGTGGGAAATCACTGCAGAAGCCCTTTCATTTTGACCAAAGAAAGTAAATCTACACAATTTGTGATGACCGTCTGTGTTGTCACATCTCCTTATTTAACAGAAATGACACCTCTGACTTATTTCTGTTTTAGACCCAGCCACAATGTCATACAATTAAGGCAGATACAACTTAAAGTTGATGAAACAGCTGGGAATTCCTCCTCGATCTCACCTCATGGCACGGCTGAGTTTTTCATACGTCATGCTGCTGTTCTTCTTTTTCTGGCCCCACATCTGAGCCACAGCCTCAGACTTGAGAAACTTAAAGACACCCTCGCGACGGTCCTCCCACTTCATCAGGCCCTGGTTCCTCTCTGGGTGGATCAGAATGTCCCTGATGAACTCCCACAGGTGAGTGCCACGAGGCGCTGCAGACAAACAGTGGGTCATCATGAGCTAAATGTCTTTTTGTGTGTGCATGGATGTAGCACAGATATGCATCTGCACATTGATAAAGATGCAAAGTAGAATCTGTAAAACAGCTCAGCAGTGTTGATGTAAAGAAGCCTTTTGAACAGTATTTTACATGATGAATAACAGTATGCTGTCCTTACCATGCTTGTTTTTCTTTGGATTTTCATAAATGCTGCTGCTGTGCTCTCTGTTGGCTTTGGGAGGTCGCCCCCTGGGTCGCTTGAGTCGAGACTCTCCTTTCTCTGTTTTGATGTGCACCTCTGTCAACACAACGGTTAACTGTCAGGCGTTTATTTAAACTCAGTAGCACTGCTGAGACTGGAATGCAAAGAACCATACAAACCATGAGTTTTTTTGCTTACTCACTTGAAATCAGGGGGTAGGAGAACTCTGGGTCTGATTCACCACTGCCAGACTCAGGGGAGCTGAGGCTTGAGAAGTCAAACATGCCACCTGAAAAAAATATGAGACATCTTTCAGATATACTGCATTCTTAAGAAACTGAGAGGCAGAAGAGTTGAGCAAGATAACAAAGCTGAAATACTGACTGTTGGAGGAGGAGCTGTACTCGCTGTCAGACTGGTTATCAGACAGGCACTCGGTGTCTCCAAGAGGTGTCATGGGCTCTATGGTAAGACTAGTAAGATCATAATCATCCCTGTAGTCAAACTCCCTCTTGCTGATGGCCTCCTCAGCTGTGAATAGTAAGTAACATTGTTAGCCCTATGATTTCCACACAGTATTGATTTTATGTGCATATGTAACATCTCGATATAATATGTACCTTGGCCAATTCTAATGCTGCTGAGCAGAGGGAAGTTCAGGTTGTGCAGGAAGTTGTCCAGGAGCTGGCAGGTCTCATTCAGCTCTGGTCCTGACAGGCTCTGCAGCTCTGAGAAGAAGAGATAAGAAAATTTGTTGTTTCAGGCATAGCATTCATCCACGAGAAGAGAACTCCTGTACCAACAGAGGCCAAATCTATATGTTTTGACTGTATACATTTTAGGTTTATTGACATATAACTGGAAAATTTGACTTGAATAATCTGTCACAAAATAGGTCAGTTTTATTTTAATATGCTGTATTGATTTTGGTGCATAGTACTTTTAAACCCTGAACTTAATAAAATCTTTACACTGCAAGTACAACCCAGCACTCAAATGGCATGAACTACATATGGATGTATTGCAGCTCTAAAGTTCTACAATTCATTCTCACATGACAGATTGAGCTTTACCATATTTGGTCTTATGTTCCTGCAGACTCTGGTGGAGGTGCGGGGCAAGTTGCGGGCCGAAGACCTCGATCATCTGGTCCCGGGTCATCTGGCAGAGAGCAGGGCCATCCATGGTGCAGTAGGCCAGACTCAGGATGCTTGCATCAAACTTGGTGCTCTCTACATGGTCACTGATCCACTCCAGAACATTGTCTGCTGTCCAGCAGTGAGGGCTGATGTGCCTGTACCACTGACCTGCAGACAGAGAGGCAGGAATTACATGATATTGTATAGAGTGCAGAAGGTGTGTTTATAAAATGATCCCAGTAAGTGCTATACCTGCCCTGGCAAGCACGTTAGACATAGCCGAGACAGATTTAGAAACTATATTTTCATGTAAAATCATGATCTTGTTTCATACATTTTTGTAAATTCAGTTGTCTCTTTCAAACTACACCAAGACTATGTCAAAACTTGCTTCTTAAATTTACTTTCAAAACATGTAAATTTATTTGCATGTGTACATGCTCAGCTCGCAGTGATGTGGACTAATACCAGTCTGCATCATCGCCCACACTGGATTTGTGTCTCTAAGGTCAGACAAACAAAGCCCGAGCTGTTTCGTCTATGAGGTGATAGTATTTTTCTGTTCGACGGTTATGCCAAGTTAAACATTGACTGCCTGGTAAATGATTGAGCCAACGGTGTCTAAATGCGGTCAAAGCAAAGTTCAGTGAGCTAATGGTCCCACTGGCTGAAGTTTGAAAATAAAGGGTCATGTTTACTGTGAGATTAGTCTTCAGCTGAAACTGCCCACTGAACTCAGACTGGACTATAATGGTTAACAACGGCTTCACCGCCAAGACGCTTCAAGATTTGTTGGTGCTGCACTGGAATTTCTCAATTGTGGGATCAATAAAGGTGTATCTTATCTTATCTTATCACACAAACAACTGCTCTCTTAAAGCGATGATAAGACAAATGAGTGCTGCAGCAGCAGTTAAAAATCCTCTTACCGCTTATGTTGGAGCTGTAATTCTGCAGGGTGTTGATGCTGGGCAGCACACCAGGCTGCTGTGACAGGACATCAGGGATGCCAGTCTGATACATGGTGAGGTTAGCATGAGTCAGGATGCTGCTGAGGCAGGGAGATGACATGGAGACACTGCGAACCACAGAAGAAAATATCTGTATAAATCAATCAATCAATCAATCAATTTTATTTATAAAGCCCAATATCATAAATCACAATTTGCCTCACAGGGCTTTACAGCATACGACATCCCTCTGTCCTTATAAACACCAGTTAAAAAAACAGAGAAGAACAGCTTTTAATTCAAAGAGAAGTTAAGTGTAACAAACATGTTAACTTTTGTAGTATAATCAAAATCTGTACCATTTCTAAGCATGACCACTGTAATATTTCAATTAAATAGGTAACAAATATCTTTTACCTGATAACAGCAAGAGCCACAATATGATGCAAAGGAATTATGCTCCAGGACAATGCGCAGTATGAGCATGTATTGTGGAATTCCCACTGTTAAAGTATTAGTGCTCTCCTCTGGCTGTTCTCTATGTGACCTGTATGTCTGAGGAAGATTTACGTGTTTCTTCCTTTAACTACCTGTAACGCTTTATACTCCTGTAAAGGAGTGGAGAACGGACTCAGGTGAGTTCAGGGGAATTCCACCTGAAACTGGCCACGCCTCTTTCCCCTCTCCTCCTCCGCTTTCCCGAGAACTTGATCAACAAAACAAACCTGCTCTACTATTCTCTCTAGACTTTTTTTCCTTTCTCTTTCACACTATCAGCCAGCGTTGCCAGTCTATACATACAAATATAACCATACTTGTATTTATAGGTTTGCTTCATGTTATTAAGTTTCCTTTAACTGAAAATAAAAACAACAGTGCTGAAATGTTTTAAAATCTTTACTTTATTAATACATAAAAGCAGTTTGTAAAACCTGCAGTGGAGAATTATTTGCTTCAGTAAATGTTATATCAATTTTCATAGACTGAAAATCCATAACTCAATATTTGTACTACCTTTCTACCCAAAAATATACACAACAAAAATATAAAAGCTTTTCCAATTTAGTCTCTCATCTACCTCTCTTTCATTTTTCTTTTTCTTATTGTCTCAAGCGTTTTATTTTAAGTTTTTTGTCAGCAATTAACACAAGGTAAGAACTACATTGTACAGTTTAACTGTTTTGAACTGACTTGACTTTGTCATATTTCCATTACACAGCTGCCTTTCACCCCCACAGGGTAGGGGGTGGAGAGACTGTGGATGCCAGAAGTTTGCGGATGGTCACAATTTCTAAAAAAAATAGCCGCACACAGAGTGTGTGAAGAAAGCCCACTGTGTCAACATACAGTTTTATCAATCAACAGCTAAGCTTGAGAGTGACAAATAACCTTTATCAATCTGTCTTACCACACACACAGACACAGACACATACATATATGAATATATACATATATACATATACACACACAGTGAAAATAATTTTAAAGAAGTGCAGGTGTTCTGCATAGACAGCTGATTCGTCACACCCTGCATTTACACATTTGCATTTGCACTTCCATGCTCAGATGTACCTGAGGGGAGACTTAATTGAGAAACACACACAAAGACACAGGCAAAGATGAATAAATGAAATGTTGATACTTATTGTATCCTCACAGTGAGAAGGACAGTTTCAAGTTTCACAGAGAAAAATTCATTTTTCTATACTGCGGTAAATCTGTGAGACATCCTGTGGCTCACTGCTGGTACCTAGTGGTAGATCATCTTTCAGTCATTCAACTTTTATTTTAACATAGAAATACACTGAGACAGACACCTCATTTACAAAAATGCTCATAGCCACCAAGAACAAATATAAGACAAATGGTGATCAAAAGTAATAAAATGAAAAATAATAAAACTTAAAGACTAAAATATAGGTAGCAGAGTGGTGCAGCAATTAGCATTGTCACAGCAAGTGGGTTTGGGGATTCACAAAGCTGAGCCACCTCACGTCAGTTGGTTTGACTTTGTAATAAAAAAGAAAAAAAAAGTGAGACTAATCACACACTTGTTTGATCATTTCAGAATTTAATACTTGCACACTCAAAGTCCTGCCTTTTGCTCCATTTTCATTTCTCAGATGTCAATGAAACTTGCTTGCGTACAGGACCTGCCCTTTGCAAATACTTTCTGATTGATGGGGCCATGTTTTTTGACCAATCTTGCTCATTTATGGTTGGATTGTGTATCTCAGTCTCACAAGACTGTGTACCAAATTTGGAGTCAAAATCCAAAAAATTCTATTCATATTACTGAACTGAAAAAATAATCCATCAATCAATCCATCTTTGTTGTCCAAGAGACTTTTATTTGTAGAACACATTGAGATGTAGATGCGTTTAAGAATTCCTTCCATTCAGCACAGGACCAGATCATTCATCCTCTCAAAATTTTCAACTTTTTTTTGGCTGTTAATTATAGGACCACCATCACAGCCAAGTTTCATGTCTCTTGTCAAGCTCATAGTTAATTAAGCAAAGGTATGATATTAAATCAGCCGACCAATTTTATCGGCTGATATGGGCCTGTCATAGACATATCAGTATTGGGGCTTTTCTGATATGCGCTGATATAAAAATGTTTTTTACAGAACATACTATACAGTATACTTGGGGTGATTTAAATACGTATTATTATGTAGAGTTCGCTCTCAGCACTGCTATAACAGAGTGCATCACAACTGATCAGGGTTCTGCCATTTTGGGCTAGAACCCTTATACTAACAAACCCACGCAAACTCAATAGGGCTCTGCCCCAATGAAACCCAATGAAGCAATTAAAATTTAGAGCAAATTAAAGCTCAGGGCTCAACAATAAGGATTGCCCGATTGCCCGGGGCAAGTAAAACTCACAGTCGGGCATGTAAACTAACAACTCACTTGCCCGATCGGGCAAGTTGCTAAAAATAGTAAAAGTTAATAACTAATTGATAAAAATAAATGTATTTTAAAACGTGCTCTTCTGCTCTGATGCAGCGGTCTCTCTGCCTGAAGTCACAGGCACAGCTGTGTAATGTCCTGCCCACAGCCCCATTGATATTATTTTGCGCGACAGACGCTTCATATAATAACATAACAATATCCTATTTATGGTGTTATGCCATCGTGTCATTTCTGTCTCTACATGGTCACGCGTTAACAATTCTCCTCTGCTTTCTGTATCACGCACGGCGGAGTTCCACCACACACACAGGTGATCACGCTAGAGCGGCTCGGGCCGCATTTTCCTGACCAAACCTGACCCCGAGCCCGGTGCAGTTTGTCAACTGACAGAGTTATTGAAATGGACAGTGTGTAAATAGACAGACAAACTGACCGCTGACAGAGTTATTGAAATGGACAGTGTGTAAATAGACAGACAAACTGACCGCTGTTAAGCACAGACAAACACGCTGTGTTTGTCTGTGCGCGTAGCACGGCACTCATGCTAAGCTTGTGTTGCGTTCAGGCGTTGTCACGTAAATAACAACTTCCAACACTTAAATAGGTCATAGCGCAAAACAGCAGCATGTCATGTGACTTTTTACTTTATTATATTCAATAAAATTGTATGTTCCTAAATCTTGAGACACCTCATATGTAAGCTAGACAGACATTTCACCTGCTCAT
>NC_065529.1:1310023-1316412 GCF_006386435.1 Epinephelus moara
AAAGGTGTGTTTATACTGACACATCATGTGACACTTAGATTGAACACAGGTGGACTTCATTTAACTAATTCTGTGACTTGTGAAGGTAATAGATTGCACCAGCGCTTTTTAAGGGGCTTCATAGCAAAGGGGGTGAATACATATGCACATGCCAATTTTCACTTTTTTATTTCTTTAAATTATTCTTTTATATATATTTTTCTCATTTCACTTCACCAACTTGGATAACTTTGTGCAGATCCATCACATGAAATTTTCAGATGAAAACATTTAAATTACAGGTTGGAATCTAACAAAATAGTTAAAAAGCAAAGGGGGGTGAATACTTTTGCAAGGCGCTGTATATTAAACCCAGTGTTAATACAGCAGAACTGGAGAGAGGGGTGAAAAATAAATAGAGGTGGGCATGGCTCAAGTAGGGCGCAAAATTATAGACGGAGAACGATTGACAAATTTTTCACTTTAAGCCCTGACACTGTCATTTTTGTGTAGGAATTAAGCTACAATACATGACATATGTTGTTTTAATGAATAAATACAGTGTAAATAAAGATTACATAACATAAAAATAACTGCAGTCTTTGTTATTAAATAAAGATTACATAACATAAAAATAACTGCAGTCTTTGTTATTTGATAGCCGCTTAAATTAAAAAAATTTTATAGGGCAAGTAAAAACTGACTTCGGGCAAGTAGATCTCTGACCAACTTGCCCGACCAGGCAAGTGAAAAAAAACCTTAGCGTTGAACCCTGAAGCTGCAAGCAGCGTTAGGCGGGACCTCGGACTCTCACCGTCTCGGCCTCCAGCTCACTTAGACAGTGCAAATTATTATTATCCACGTTTTTTTGTTTTTATCTTATTTGTGTGTGTGTGCTCTGCCCAAGATGTACTGTAGTTTGAGTAGTCTATGTGAGGGACATGACAAAAGTTCAAACAGTAATCCCATCTTAATTGTTGTTTGAAAGCAGGGACAGGGAGAGAATGTAGGACTGTGACTTGTTTTTTTTTTCTCACATGAACAATAAAGTGAAACAATTGTTATGTAAAGGAATGTCCTGACATTTTTTTCGCCACATTTTCAACTGATGTATTAACTAAAATGTAACTGTGATATGTCAGCTATGGAAACAAAATGTCTTCTCCAAAACATCCACATTGAAACGAAATACACTGTAATGATAAAGAAATTATATAATGTTAATAACAACATAGTGTCTGTCATACTGTTAAGAACTGAAGTGTTCCCCATGTACTGTAAAAACCAAAGGTCTGTGGTGACAGTACTCCTGGTTTGTTGTGTAACACATTGTGATGTAAATACATGTATAAATACATAATATACATTTTAACAGGATAACAAATATTAACATGGATAAAACATGAATTATAAAGGAGAGTAAATCAAAAGAAAACGATTTTTACAAAGACTAAAGTGGTAAATAAACAAAGGAGCTTGTAAGTGCAACATTTCCTTAAAGATGTGTATACTTCCCTGTTTGTAACACTCTGTTATGGACTTGTACTTGAAATTAGGTAATTTGCTGTAACCCTCCAGGTCATTCAGTTGGGTTCGGAGAAATAATATTGATGAAAATAAATGGAAATACTTTTCATTCGTCATTTTTATTATTCAAATATTTTTATTGGCTTTTCACATACAATACAATCAACAAAGTCACAAACAGCATTCACAAGATACATGAAAATAAAGCAACAATAATCACATAAAACATAAGTACATAACAGAAAATATACACACACACATATATATATATATATATATTATATACACANGTTAAAAAAAAAAATAAATAAATAAAGAAAACAAATTCTAACATGTTACAGAGATTGTGTCCATTAAGTAGCAGTCTCAGTGTCTCTAGCTGGGAATTCCAAATTAAAGTACTTCAAGAATGGCTGCCAGACCTTGTAAAACCCCTGATTGGGTGTTTCAACTTCTCAAGTTTTAAATGCGCCATTGCATCCCCAACCCAGCGCCTGTGCATGGGAGGCATAACTGACTTCCAGTTAAACAAAATAAGGCTCCTGGCCAATAGAGATGAAAAGGCGATAGCATCCGATTGTGTACCCGATATCGCCACCTCGACAGGGACCACACCAAATAACGCAATTTCAGGGGCAGGGCTTATCTCCTTGTCACAAATATAAGAAAATGTGTCAAAAAGTGAAGACCAAAACTGTACTAGCTTTGGGCACATATAGGAAAATAATTGGAGATCGTTTTATTAGTACGGACTGAGGCCAGCGGTGTAGCATACAGGACCCATATCCAGGAACAAAAAGCCGGTCCAAAACCGAACCTCTCCAGAGTTGCAAAGAGATACTCATACTCTATCCGGTCGAATGCTTTATGGGCATCGAGGGAGAGCAAAACCTCTGCTGTCTGTGACTTTTCCGGAGAATAAAGAACATTAAAAACTGGGCTATGGTCAGAAATAACGATGCTCTCATATTCACTAGACCTCAGCAGGGGGAGGAGTTTCTTGTCCAGCAAAAAATAGTCTATCCTGGAATATGAGTGGTGTGCTGGAGAGAAAAAAGAATACTGTCTAGAAACCAGATTTCTATATCTCCATGCATCAATCACCCCATACGCTTGTAGAAAAGCATTTATAGTCTCTGCTGATTTAGTTAGTGTTCCAGATGTGGCTCTGGAACGATCTAGAGTGGGATCTAGAACACAGTTCAGATCTCCTCCAAGAACCAACTGGTGACTATTCAACTCTGGAAGAAGAGAGAAAAAAATCACTGAAAAGTTGGGGGCGTAAACACAAGCAAGTACCACTGGTACATTTAACAGATGTCCTTGAACAATAATAAAACAACCATCTTTATCTGGAATTATATTTGTTTGCACAAATTGCATGCATGTTCAAAAAATACTAATGCCTCTTCTGCTGTCCTGTCTGTGGATACAGAAAAGGCCTTTGATCGCCTTGAGTGGCCCTTTTTGTGGAGAGTCTTAGGCCCAATCCCAATTCCTATCTTTAACCCTCAATCTTAACCCTCAGTCTCAAAAATCCGCGCTCCCGCGAAGTGCTAGTGCTGTCCCAATTCTCAGAGTGTTGAGTTGAGGGTCAAGAATAAGGGCTGTATGGCCCTCACTTTTAAGATTTTCCAGGACCACCTTTGGTGGTGAGTGCTCTCCCAGAACATTTGTGTATCATCCGCCGAGCCCAGCCGAGTACAGACGCTTCAGTCAATGCATGATGGCGGCTGCTGAACTTTTTTATTTATTTATTTGTTTATTTTATTTCTCTTTCTTTTCTCTTAACCCTGGCATATTTGTTCTGGTCATGTCTGTCACTGCTTGTTTTGTACAAGAATTGAAATAAAGTGTTGGGGGGAAAAAACAAAAAACAAAAACGTTGCGTCTTTTTATCGACGACTACTGATGACGTATATTTCTTCTTCTTTGAATTGACAGACTGGACATAGTTTTGGCGTATTGATTGCTGCCCCCCACAGTCTTAAGATGTATTTGCCTTTGAGGGGTGTCCCATTTTAAAGTCACAAGATTGCCCTTAACACTTGGTTTTGAGGGCTAGTGAGATTGAAGGTTGAGCCTGAAAATTAAGATTGAGGGTTAAAATAGGAATTGGGATTGGGCCTTAGAGCGAATGGGTTTGTGTTCTGACTTCAGTGGCATGATTAAAACTATGTATTTTAATCCTTCAGCTAGTGTGATGACGGGGCAAATAACCTCTGCCTCCTTTCAGATTTCAGGATCTACCAGACAGGGGGACCCACTCTCTCCATTATTTATTTTATCATTGGAACCGCTAGCACAAGCTACAAGGCAAGCAACCAATATTTATCCAATTAGTATTAATTCCACAAAACATCATTTATCCTTATTTGCAGATGATGTATTATTATTTCTGTTAGATATTAATCAATCTCTCCCACGTTTTCAATATTTTCGATCAGTTCAGTTTTATGTCCAGCTATAAAATCAACTGGACAAAATCATCTCTTTTACCTCTTAACCAAATGTCTAAGGAGGAATCTGAGAATTTCAACATTCCAATAGTTTTTTTAATTCAATTATTAAAATTATTGAATCAGATTTGAATCTGGTTCAAATTGCCTATCTCCTTCTCCTATCCTGCCTAGAGTGAATTTTATTACTTCGATGCTCCCCCTACCTACACCTCCAAAATTTTGGGTTAGATTGAACCGAGCCGTTATTCGTTATATTTGGAAAGGTAAAAGATCGCGGGTTAAACTTATGAATCTGCAAAGAGGGAGGGAGTTTGGTGGCCTGTCATTTCCTGATTTTAGATCTTATTATTTTAGCTTTTATTTTACGTAATTTGGCTAATTGGTTTTCTCCTGGCATCTCTAACCCCTCTATCGACATTGAGATAAGCATCGTTGTGCCTATCCCATTAGATCAGTTAATGTTCACTAATATCTCCAATCGGCAATGTAGAGCTAGTTTTGGACCAATTATTAGTCATGCAATTCTTATACGATGGAAGGTGCTGAAACTCTATAGCTTTAAGAATAGATGGCATGCCAGTACTCCTTTATTTCATAATAGTGCTTTGCAGTCTGGAGGCTGACCTTTTACATCAGTCCGGTGGTATAGTGCAGGTATTCAAATTTCAGGTGATGTAATGGATGAAAATGGCCTGTGCTCCTTTCAGAATCTTTGTAAAAAGTTAAATGTTCCTTCTGTTGGGATTCACAGGACCACAGATGATTTATCATTAGGTAAAATCATCACTGGGCATTTAAAGGCTTTTTCCTCTGCATGCTCTTTGTTCTCCAAACAAAGAGAGCTATGTGACACCCATCTCCACAGGAGATCTCACCTCACAGCTTAGTGAGACTCAAGTCCCAAAACTTGATTGGACAAGACCTTTACAGTGACATGTGACTCTGATGTCACAGGCATCTGTAGATCTGTGCTCCCTTCCAACAGATCTCTCTCTTGCTCTCCAGCTGTTGAACAGCTAACACCTCTTTCCGGCTGGGCCTGGAACAGCAGAGGCCCAGACCCTTGCTCCATAGCCCCAAACCACTAAAGGGATGGCAACTGATCACAGACTCTCTTGCAAACACAAGGTTTGCAACTAGCTTTCCAGCAATAAGGAACTAAGTGAGTTAGCACCCAGTGTCTAACTCTGCTAAACCCTGAGCGTCCAGCTTCCTCGGATTTTCACCTTTGGAACAAAGGACCCAACAAAGACTGCACCTGGAACCATCTTCCCAGCCTTCTTCTGCCGGCTAACAAATCAGCACACCACCAAGTGACTCTTTCTCCCATCCATTCAAGGATCGGTAACATAACAACTGGGCATAGCTTATCACAGCTTTACAGGCTAAGCAAGACTGTTTAACTTGTTGTACGTGATTTGATGCTGTTTACTGAGTTATTGTTGTGATAGATTGCAGTTAGGTCACTGATTAGTTGGCTTCGCCAAAGCTAAGTGTTTAGTTTGCTGTTCACAAACAGATTCTTGCACACAACTAAACAATCTCTGCACTAATCCAGACCGTTTGCAACACAAATCACATTGATATAGACTCATTAACAAATAGGCTTTCAACAGAGCTACACCCAAACAGGCATCTCAAAGTTCCCGCTTCTTTTCCTTTGTCTTTGTCCTGACCACACGGTCAGACAAACACCTCCCCCTGAAGCCAGCCTTGATTCGGCCATTTTGGTAGTTCTCTGTTGTCAGCCATTTTGTTTTGTAGGCCAAACGGCTCCTTGATCACCACACCCGCCTTTGTCTTTCTCTTCTTTCTCTCTCACACACACACATATACACACCAAACTTGTATATAGTTAGTTAGAATTTGTGTGTTTTGGTTTGCTTTGCTAGTTTGTGAATAAATATAATTTAGGGATGCACCAAAATGAAAATTTGTGGCCGAAGCCGAAGCCGAATAAAATTAAACGCTTGGCCGAATACCGAGTACCGTTGTTTAGTTTTTCATTAGTTTTCGCAGATGAACCCCCCTCCAGATTAGTGTTGTCACGGTACCAAAATTGGGACCCACGGTACAATACCAGTGAAACTATCACGGTTCTGAGTAGTATCACGATACCACAGCGAAAATGAGGCAGATGTGCCTTTTGTCATTTATATAAAGCTAAATAGATTCTCTATAATACATCAATGATATTTCAATGGAATAAATTACTTACTGACTTATTCATACTTCAAAAACAGCATCAATAAGTGATTAACATAGCGGGGATCAAAATAAAATAAATAAAATAAAAATCAGCCAGCCACCCTCCTCCCCTGACAAGTAAATAACAGTCCCTTCATAAGTAAAGAACAGTCCCTAAAGTGCGGTGAGGTTTGTGGGCCGTTACCCGCCACAAAGAGAGAAATGTGAACGGCT
>NC_065529.1:1316450-1316810 GCF_006386435.1 Epinephelus moara
AGTAAAGAACAGTCCCTAAAGTGCGGTGAGGTTTGTGGGCCGTTACCCGCCACAAAGAGAGAAATGTGAACGGCTCGTTTCTCCTCTGACACGTCACATACCTGTGTGCTGCCACGGCTCGGCTGTCCAGATACTTTTGGGCAGTCATGATGCCAAGAAGAGGACATTATTGGAGCCGAACTTCTCCGTCGCCGGTAAGCCGATGGCCGCCGTATTTGACAGGAATACATTCCTGTCTGTGTCTGCAGTGTTGGGCAGTAGCGTCACTACAGTAGCGGACGTTTGTAGTTTAACTACATTTCTCAGTAGCTTGGTGGTAGCGTCGCTGTTTTCTGAATCAAGTAACTTCTCAGTAGTTAA
>NC_065529.1:1319892-1324028 GCF_006386435.1 Epinephelus moara
CTTTTTTGGATTTGGCATCCATAGCTAACCAGCCACTGCTATCGAGGTTCAGCAACATTTGGATTCATAGAATGAATTTCCATAGAATTCTTTTCTCAAAGGCTCAAGGAGCCACTGGACAGGGGCTAAAGAGCCACAGGTTGCCTACTCCTGCTCTAATACATTGTCAATCAATCAGTGGTATCAATCTTTGTCAAACAATATTTCCATGGAGCTGTCCATAGCAAGGTTGAACCGAGTGGGGCACAAAAGTCTTCAGGCCCGGAAGGAAGCGTTAGTTCTAGTGAGAAATAAATCACAATAACTTTTTCTTTGTTTTTATTCCCTGCAAAACAGTCTCTAATTTTGGTCAATTACAGTCAGTTGACAGTGAAGATCGTTGCGGATAGCAGACGCGGGGGGTACTAGGGATGTAGGCATGTATGTGTTGTGTGAGAATGTATGTGTAGTGATGCTGAGAAGACAAATGTGTGTGTGTGTGTGTGTGTGTGTGTGTGTGTGTGTGTGTGTGTGTGTGTCTCTGCATTAACGATCTACAGTAAATGAACTACATGAATCAAGGCAATACTTGGTTTATGTGATGGATGTATGTGAAAGTATGTTCATGGGTGTGGATGTGGGTATGTGTAAATATATTTGAAAAAAGATGTCAGGCGCACACTCTAAGACTTGATGCAAGAATATTTTCTTTTATTCAAGTACCAACGTTTCGACTAGAATCTTCATCAGGGTTTTACAAGACACTGACAGGCCGTTTACACGTACACGGTGATTTTGATAAACGGAGACATCTTCCTTCGTTTGTGCCCTTTGTTTACACGCAAACGGAGATTTCTCCTCTGAAAATGAGTCTTTCTAAAAACTCCAGCCAGAGTGGAGATTTTGGAAAACTCCGGTTGCGCGTTTGCATGTAAACTGAGATAAACGGAGATAAACAGAGTTATAGGCAGCCGACGTCACAGTTTGCGCCGGAACTTGCGCCTGTGTCAAAAGTGTGACCTATGTTGCTATGGTGACAATGGATACATGGAAGGCTTGAGCTTCTCGTTACACTGCCACCTACAGGTTTGGCATGCTCTTGTATACACGGGCAAGTGTAAACGAAGATCTTTTTGAAAACGGAGACGGTGAAATGTCAGTTTATGAAAATAGCCGGCCACGTGTAAACGGCCTCTGAGCTACCACACATTTGATAGGACACACAGGTAAGCTCTATGATGATGGGAGGAGCTGACAATCAACACAAATTGCCACACAGGTGTGACAGGAAAAAGCACAATAAGATCAAGGCTCAATTTCCATTCAAGTATAATCTTAAAGACTAAAAAATACAGAATATAGACAATTCAAAAGTATAATTCAAAAACACTTACCTTTTTTTCAGTTATCAAAAAGTAGTAGACAATAAAAAGTATCATTATTTTAAATACAGTCAAATCAGGAACAGAAAAATGCATTTAGACACCACTTAAAGTGGAAAAGGACAGAATACCCCTGTTTTTTTGAAAAATTAATTCTTATAGGAGGGGGAGACTGCAAAACAATTGTTAGGACTTTGAAAAAAGACATCTAGATATGAGAAACATAATTGTTAATGATTTAGTAGAAAAATGTTAAATTTTGAATACAATTTTAGAAAAATATTTTTTAGGAAAAAATTGAATTTAGAGAAAATCTTCTTACAATAGTAATGGTAAATAATTGAAATAGAAAAAAGTTAAATTCTAGGAATTTTGGAAAAATGTTCAAGGATTTAGAACAATCTACATATAAAGAAGTTAAGGATATAGGATTAGAAAATGCATCACAATGCCTATAAGTCATAGGACAATCTAGAGTCAAAGAAAAAGTTTAAGGTCAAACTCAACATTAAGGCCACTGGGAGCAAGAGTATTTAAAGTATAGATCCAGAAAGCTTCTCTTTTCAACAAAAGGAGATTGCAATCACCCCCTCTTCTAGGAATACATACTTTTTCAATCCCTATATAACGCAGAGCAGATATAGGATGTCCAGCCTCAATGAAGCCTCTCTTCCTGATTTGACTGTATTTAAAATAATGATACTTTTTACTGTCTACTACTTTTTGATAACTGAAAAGAATGTAAGTGTTTTTGAATTGTACTTTTGAATTGTCTATATTCTGTATTTTTTAGTCTTTAAGATTATACTTGAATGGAAATTGAGCCTTGATCTTATTGTGCTTTTTTCCTGTCTCACCTGTGTGGCAATTTGTGTTGATTGTCATCTCCTCCCATGGCATGTGCCTGTAATTGAAGACTCTCTCTCATCATAGAGCTCACCTGTGTGTCCTATAAAATGTTTGGTAGCTCAGTGTCTTGTAAAACCCTGATGAAGACGGTCTAGTCGAAACGTTGGTACTTGAATAAAAGAAAATATTTTTGCATCGGGTCTTAAAGTGTGCGCCTGACATCTTTTTTCAAATTTGTATATTTTCGTCAATGGTCAGCACCTCTCCAACCCTGGTGTGCGCTCCTCCTCTCTTCACCTGTAAGTTTTGCAACACAGTAGCAGCACCCTAAAGAAAAAGACTACAAGATGCAGCAGAACACTGCCACACATCCAGAACTACTACCTGGCTTGAGCAGTTTTGAATACAGCCAAACTGAAAAAGAGCGCATTGTCACAGCTGAGTCCCTCTTTGACCAGACCACAAATGACCCTGATATTCCTAAGGACCTGCTTATTTTGTCCAAACGCAGGCTGAAAATGCATCTACATGCTGTCACCTTAAGTGATTATATCCGCCAAAGTGTAATTCCCAGAGGCCTGAGGTGGCAAAAAGAGCCTTCATTAGGCCAACGCACAGAGGATTTTTGCAATCGCTGATGTGCCATACTGAACAAGTGTTCACTGGACTTAATGACTCTGCTAGTGGAACAATTGAAGAAAGACATCAATGAGTTGTACCAAATTATAATTGACAAACGTACAGCTCTAGAAGGGTCAACCAATGATGTGAACATCTTCAACAACGTCATACAATCCAATCAAAAGGCCCTTAACAAACTACAAGCTGAACTGAAGGAAAGGAAGATTAGGAAGTTCAACCAGGACAAGAAAGACAAAGAGGATGCCAGAGTTTACTTTTGGAGATCCACGGACCAAGTACCCTCTCCACAACCCCACCGATCCAGGAAGGCACCCAGGCACGTCCCTCCATCAAGTCATCGTTCCACCAGTGCGTCGTCCCTTTCCAGCACTGATTTTTTTCCCCACCGACACCTGCACCCAACCCCCTCCCAGAACCATAGGAAAAAGAGATGGCCCATCCGGCGTGGGAGAAAGAAGAGGCTGGCGTCCACGGAGACCAGAGACTCGCCTGTTCACCAGAAAACAGACCTGAACATTATAAACCTTTCAAGTAAGGTCCTCACCTCCGACCATTTGAGTTTGTTGAGTAGAGGCCTTAGTTTTGTCCCTACTAACCAATCCAAAGACTTTGATGTTAAAATGGATTTGTTTCGTTTTTTCAGAAGCATAAGACTGAGAGAATTTTTCTCTTGTACCAGTACTATTGAACCCTTCCTACAGACTATTGTTAACTCAGACTCAGAGCGGGAGCAATTAAGTTCAAGCACGCCCTTTAAAGGGAAAAGCCATTTTGTTCCCCCCTCTAATCGTAACTCTTCAGTAGAAACCTTCTGCAGACTAGTAGAGAGGGATGTTGAAGATTTACTGTGCAACAAAAATGACTATAAAACTTGTAACAACCTCAGTAGAGCGGAAAGACAAGCCTTATCTGACCTTGAATCTGACCCCTCTATTATAATTCGCTCAGCTGACAAGGGTGGGGCCGTGGTCGCCCGTAATAATTTCAATTTTATTTCAATTTTATTTATAAAGCCCACTATCACAAATCACAATTTGCCTCACAGGGCTTTACAGCATANTTGTAACAACCTCAGTAGAGCGGAAAGACAAGCCTTATCTGACCTTGAATCTGACCCCTCTATTATAATTCGCTCAGCTGACAAGGGTGGGGCCGTGGTCGCCCGTAATAATTTCAATTTTATTTCAATTTTATTTATAAAGCCCACTATCACAAATCACAATTTGCCTCACAGGGCTTTACAGCATACGACATCCCTCTGTCCTTATGACCCTCGCAGCGGAT
>NC_065529.1:1328197-1337889 GCF_006386435.1 Epinephelus moara
GGCAGAGGCATAACTGAACATTTGGCACACCGAGCAAGAAAGAGCAGAAGGAGAAGCCATCGCTAACTGTAAAGCTAATGTAGCTACCAAGGCTAGTAACGTGCAAACAACAGCTAAGAGATTAGCGAGAAAGTCGTAGAAAGGAGGAGAGCTATAAGTGCTTAAACAGAACCACCACAATAGAGATGACTATGTTACAGAGTGCTCCAGACAATTACAAGATACTAACTTTTACATCTCCTTACTAGGAGACCCTACCCCCCAATTTAAAGCTACTGTTTCAGAGGTCCTTGCAGGTTTTCTAAGTTCAGGAGAAATTACGAAGAAGGAATATGATTATTTAACGGTTCAATACCCCCAAATTCCCGTCTTTTATACCCTACTGAAAGTACATAAAAACCCTTTACACCCACCTGGAAGACCTATTGTGTCCGGCATTAACTCCCTTACTTCTGCTATTTCTACCTTCGTTGATTATTTTATTAAGCCCTTGGCTGAAAAACTTCCCTCCTATGTTAAAGATACTGATCATATGATTTCTATATTGGAGTCCTTAGACCCCCTCCCTGAAAACTCCATACTAGTTACATTTGATGTAGAGTCCTTGTATACTAATGTTCCTCACGAAGGAGGCATCCAAGCCCTTGAGTATTTTTTAAACTCACGTGACCCAAATCTATGCCCTTCAAATCACTGTATTCTCACTCTTACTGAGATGGTCCTCACTCACAACTTTTTTATGTTTCAGGATGATTTCTTCTTGCAACGTAAAGGCGTGGCTATGGGCTCCAATATGTCCTGCAACTTTGCTAGTCTTTATGTCGGTTATTTGGAAATACTGAGAATACTAAATAGTGATAATAATCCTTTTCTACCTAACATTCTGGTATACAAAAGATACGTAGATGACATATTTTGCATTTTTAGTGGCACTAGTGATCAGCTACAGTCTTTTTGCAACTTTTTGAATTCTGTCTCTGAACATCTGAGGTTTACTATGCAGTTTGATTTGGAGAAGATTAATTTTCTTGACACATGGATCATTCAGAGAAATAATATATTGTACACTGACTTAAATACAAAACCCACTGATCGCAATAGTCTCTTAAGAGCTGACAGCTGTCACCCTCTTCCCTTGAAAAACAGTTTACCTTTAAGTCAGTTTTGTAGGTTGAAAGGCATTTGCAAAGACCCTTCTGATTTCTCTAAAAATATGCATATAATGAAAGGTAAATTTAAAGAGCGTGGTTACAAGGAGCTACAATTGGACTGTTGAGAAAATAAATAAAACTTCTAGAGCTGACCTGTTTGAAGGTGCTAGAAATAAAAATAAAAACAAAAAAGAAGTTCCTCTATTTATCGCAAAGTATTCCCGTTGTGCTTAAAGGATCAAACCGATCTTGCATAAACACTGGCACATTTTAAAGTCTGATCCTCTTCTAACAAATGTCTTTAATGATCCCCCTAGAGTTGTCTTCTCAAGAGGTAGAAACCTGAGAGATGCCTTAGTCCATTCAGACTTGCCTCCTCTAGAAATTTGTGATGCATTTTCTAATCCTATATCCTTAACTTCTTTATATGTAGATTGTTCTAAATGCTTTAACATTTTTCCAAAATTCCTAGAATTTAACTTTTTTCTATTTAGTGTTTTTGAATTGTACTTTTGAATTGTCTATATTCTGTATTTTTTAGTCTTTAGGATTATACTTGAATGGAAATTGAGCCTTGATCTTATTGTGCTTTTTTCCTGTCTCACCTGTGTGGCAATTTGTGTTGATTGTCAGCTCCTCCCATGACATGTGCCTGTAATTGAAGACACTCCCTCTCATCATAGAGCTCACCTGTGTGTCCTATAAATTGTTTGGTAGCTCAGTGTCTTGTAAAATCCTGATGAAGACGATCTAGTCGAAACGTTGGTACTTGAATAAAAGAAAATATTTTTGTATTTTTTTAGAGTGTGCGCCTGACATCTTTTTTCAAATTTGTATTTTTTCGTCAATGGTCAGCACCTCTCCAACCCTGGTGTGCGCTCCTCGTCTCTCTTCACCTGTATATGTAAATATATGCCATTTGGACTAATAATGTATATTTTTATTTATTAGGGCGAGGACCCTATTGTTTTTGCTGTGTTTATTATTAGGGACCTAGGCCGAAGGACGAAGTCCCTCTTGTTTTTGTAGTGTTTATTAGGGACCTCGGCCGAAGGAAGAGGACTCCTCACAGAGGTGTCCTCGACCCTATTGTTTTTGCTGTTTTTATTATTCTTTCTCCCGCCACCTCATTAAGCTGGAATTTGAACATGCTCAAAAACTCACCAAAATTGGCACGCATGTCAGACCTGGCGAAAAATTTTAGAAAATCAAAAAATTAAACCGTAAAGTGCCAAAATGGGCTCTCTAGCGCCACCTAAAATGGCCGCTGCAGCCCGTAGGAATGTCGTAGAAAGGTCAAACCAAAACTGCCGTGTTCGTCTCTGACTTAAATCCAACAGGATGTGAGCTATTTGCCCTTTCAAAGTAAGATTTCGCCTCAAAACTGCTCTCACTAAAAAATCATCTCCTCCTACACCGTTTATCGTATCAGCTTCAAACTCGCACACATGACAGACCAACTCCTGCTGATCAGATAATCGGTATAACTTTTTCATTACTCGAACGGTTTGAATTTTATGGGCTCCTAAAGTTGACATGTCACAAAACGTCCTGACAATCTTCGAAAGCTGTCCCATAGCAAATGAATGGCAGCAGGGGGAGAAATGGACCGATCTTTGGGCTTTGTCTAGCCTTTACAGTCTCCATACTTTGTGCTACAGACTCCATTCCAACTCTCAAATGTTGCCACAGGTCTCATCTATTCACTCATGTTTTCATCTTTTTCATATCTTGTACCGTTTTTAATCTGTGCCTCTCAGTACCATGAGCAAATGTGGAGAAATTGACAGTTTATAATGGGTGTGTATTGCACGGAATGCTGTGAGCTAGAGTGGAGAGGACTCTAAAAATCGTCTAAAACTTTTGTCTTTAACTGGCTGCCATAGCAACAATTTTCACTGTACATACACAATTTATATGAAAAAAAGTAGGAAAGCTTGTCCTGGTCACAGATATATTGACATGGAATCTCTCACATGTACACATTTTTGCTGAGTTGTTCAAAGCGAAGGGAGCGCCATGAGCGAGATTGCCTACGAGCATACGGAGGCGTTGAGGGAAGGGCTCTTACCATGTACAGAAATTTTGAAGCAGTTTGGATGAAGTATGTGGGAGAGAGAGCTGCTTGAATATGCATGGCGATGGATCAAAAATGGCAGTGCCATAGTAGCCACACCCCTTGACCTACAGACATGCAGAGCACAACTTTTGATCAGCATGGTCTCTGGATGATCTGTAAAAAATTTGAAGTCGATTGCATGAAATCCCTAGGACTAGTTCGTTAAAATACAACATGTGGAAATGAAGCCAAAATGACAAGTCAAAATCAAAATGACCGACTTCCTGCTTGGAGTAGACCATTGGTGACAGAGACTTTTATGTGCGTCTGGACAACATACACATGTGAACCAATTTTCATGTTCCAACTCCAAAAAAACTCCTATGGGGAGGGGTTTTTCAAAATTTCAAGGGGGTGCTATAAAGGCATTTTGTCCCCCCTATGGTCGCAACCCCTATCAGATGTAAGAGCTCGCCATTCTTGACCTGTATATCAATTTTCATGAGGAGATGAGGTCGTTGAAGCCATCAAAATGCCAAACATATTTAGTGCAGAGGGATCGATAGTCGCCACGCCGCCACATGGACACCATTAGACGTAGCTTCACAGCGTTCATAAGGTAGCTTCACCAACTTGTTCTGCATGCATTAGAAGTGGAATGAAGTTGATGCGGTCAAGTTTGTGGCATTAGTACATGTTAAAGTAAAATCTGGTCACCTCCTGTTACCAGTGGGGGGCACTATGAGTAAGGTGGGATAGTAACATATCAGGGCGTTCGGAGCGGAGCCATCATCATGTCCAGCAAGTTTGAAGCTGCTGAGATCAAGTATGTGGGCAGGAGAGCCGTTCGAAATTCGATGGCAAGTAAAGTCGCCAAAATGTGTCACGCCCTAGCGGCCATGCCCCTTGACATAGAGAAAAGCTTTTAATAACTTTTGATCATCATGTTGTCAGGATGATCTGTAGCCAATTTGAAGCCGATCGGACGAAATCCCTAGGAGGAGTTTGTTCAAATTTAAGTTGTGGAAATCGCGGTAACGAAAAAATTCAAAACAAAATGGCCAACTTCCTGTTGGGATTTTACAATGACGTCAAGAGACTTTTTTGTGCATCTCCGTATGATACATGTGTGTACCAAATTTTGTTTGCCTACGACAAACTAACCCCAATGGGGAGGGTTTTTTGAAAATTTGTAGGGGGCGCTGTTTAGGCATTTCGCATTGAACACTTGCAACCGCCCAAAAATTTCGAATTTTGGATGCGGGTGGACGAATGTGGAAAGTTAGAAGCATTTTTAAATTTGGGAAAGGGGCGAAATTGGGGCACGAAATGTTGCAAGAATAATAATAATAATTAAAGCTGCAAGCAGCTGTGATCGGGCCCTCGCTCCCCCATGCAACCGTGGGGGCCTGAGGCACATGGGGGCTGTGGCGCGAGACGAAAAGGGAGAAAAAACCTGGCAGGAGCGAAAAAACACAACATTTCGTTAATCCACCAGGTGGCGCTACGAGCGTAACCAGATGTGGCCAGGTGCATTCAGGGATGGACTCTCATCACACATGTGAAATTTTGAGCAAATCGAACAATGCATGAAGGATTTATACCAAGTTGATGTTCCGTGGCGAAGGATCAAAAGTCGTCACTGCCGCCACGGCAGCCTGCAACATGACAGGACACGTGTCACTGTGGATATTCATCAACTTGATCGTCATGTGGCCACAAAATGGAGTTGATCAGATCAGGAGCTTGAGGTTGGTGTTTGTCAGTGTAAAAGATGGCATTTCCTGTTTCCACAAGGGGGCGCCATGAGCAAGATTGCCTACGAGCATATGGAAGTGTTGAGGGCGGGGCTCTTATCATGTACAGAAATTTTGAAGCAGTTTGGATGAATTATGTGGGAGAGAGAGCTGCTTGAATATGCATGGCGATGGATCAAAAATGGCAGCGCCATAGCAGCCACACCTTTTGACCGACAGACATGCAGAGCACAACTTTTGATCAGCATGGTCTCTGGATGATCTGTAAAAAATCTGACGTCGATTGGATGAAATCCCTAGGACTAGTTCGTTAAAATACAACATGTGGAAATGAAGCCAAAATGACAAGTCAACATCAAAATGGCCGACTTCCTGTTTGGAGTAGACCATGATACATGTGTGTACCAAGTTTTGTTTGCCTACGACAAACTAACCCCAAAGGGGAGGGTTTTTTGAAAATTTGTAGGGGGCGCTGTTTCGGCATTCCGCGCCGACCATGTGCAACCACCCAAAAATATCGAATTTCGGATGTGGCCGGACGAATGTGGAAAGTTAGAAGCATTTTCAAATTTGGGAAAGGGACGAAATTGGGGCACGAAGTCGGGTAAAGAATAATAATAATAACAAACAGCACGATTTCAATAGGGTCCTCGGACGACTTCGTCGTCGCTCGGGCCCTAATTAAAGCTGCAAGCAGCTGTGATCGGGCCCTCGCTCTCCCGCGCCACCACGGGGGGCCAGCAGCACGCATCACTGAAGCGGTTAGAGTAAGTTAACCCTGACGTGGTGTGACGTTTCATCTTCGTACTCCAAGAAAATCCCTATGGGGAGGGTATTTTGAAAATTTCAAGGGGGACCATAGAGGCATTTTGTCCCCCCCATGGGCGACGGCCCTATGAGATGTAAGAGCTCGCCATTCTTGACCTGTGTATCAATTTCGTGAGGATATGAGGTCGCTGAAGCCATCAAAAAGGCAACTGATTTGGTGGCGAGGGCAGCGTCATAGCCGCCACACCCCTTGACATAGAGAAAAGCTTTTAATAACTTTTAATCAGCATGGTCTCAGGGGCTGAGGCTGTTGAGCAACCAGGGGCTGCGGGGAAACCCAGAGCAGGCATGGATGGGTGGTGTAAATGTGGGGCTTACTGGCCATTTTATTAGGTACACCTGTGCAATCTAATACAATCCAATACAACAGCTCTGCCACACATTGTTCGTTTACAAAGCTTTTACATTTTCAGCTTTTGTCAGAAAGGTGATTATTCTACTTTATTATTGAGGTCATAGTGGGTGGTGTTGGTGTACTGGAGTGCTATATATTTAAAAGTGTTCCTAATATTTGTCCCCCTCAATTCGACAAAATTAGGAGGCCACCCCAGTACCCCACCACCATTCACTATGACCTCAATAATAAACAAAGTAGAATCAACACTTTCTAGACAATGTCAACAATAACCGAAAATGTATAAGCTTTGGGGGAAAAATCAAGGTATAGTCGTTCTACTGCATTGCATTAGATTAGACAGGTGTACACAAAGTGGCCAGTGACTGTATGTTACATACATACAGTATTTTCTCAAATAGTAGTCGGGGCCACTATTAACAAAAAAATAATTTGGGACCAGCCTACAATAGGGGCAGGCTACCGTTTGAAGGAGGCTTTTAATAAAAGAAAAAAAAAAAAAAATCACAGCCAAATTTGAAAATACAAATACTGTATTTTTTTTTAATTTAAACAGCAGAAATATTTATGTAAACTTTTCTTTACAGTAAAAATGTATATTTTCTATATAGTATTACAAATAAAGTACTGTATTATTTACAGTAACAAACTTTACTTTAACAGTAAAAATAGTTTTTGGTGTTTTTGTAAATCACCATTTACTATTTACTACACCACAGTGTACTAGTTGTCCTGCCTTGAAACAGTGAATCGTCTCATCCTCTGTCCCATCTGCAGCCACCGTGATGCCACACACCTTACAAGACAACATGCCACAAATTAATTTGAAAACTAGGCTATATTCATAACTATGACTTTTTATCTAACATTTTTGATTAGGAATGGCGATTTTTTCCATTACTGGCGAAAATGGGCTTCCATGGATAAAAAGATGGTTACGGTAAAAATATCAGTGCCAGAGGCGGTCCTGGCTAGTTTTACGCCCTGGGCGAACCATCCCTCGCCCCCCCCCCCCCCCAACTCCCCAACCCCCCACCTCTCCCCACCCCCCACAGTACGATACCAGTGAAAGTATCACGGTTCTGAGTAGTATCACGAAACCACGGCAAGAATGAGGCAGATGTGCCTTTTGTCATTTATAAAAAGATAAATCACTTTTCTATTATACATCAATGATATTTCAATGGAATAAATTACTTACTGACTTATTCATACTTCAAAAACAGCATCAATAAGTGATTAACCCCATGGCCCGAGGCGTTTTTAGGGTATTTTTACTGCCTGTACTTTTAAGCTCATATCACAGTCACTATACAGGCTACATACACATGCAATATCTTGTTTTTTTTCAGGACAATGTGGGCTATCCAGATTTGCCATCATTTCAAGTCCTTCTGTGTGCCTGTATTTTATATAAATTTTTATATCAATGAAAGAAACAAATTTGTGTTACTAAATTCTTACATTTTTACATGTATCTCAGCATAGCAAGTTGGAAAATGACATATTCTGCCATATCTGAAGAGGGGAGACTCTCTGGAATCTGACATTATATAAGAACCATGATGGCGGGACATTGTGTCACTTCACAGTTGTCCAAAACATGTGGGTTGTGCCAAGCGGACATGATTGCCAGTATTTTTTCATTATTGCAAGAAATTCCATTGACTCATTCACAAGTCAAAAATGTGTTTTATCTGAAAGAAACATGCAATATTTACATCTAAGATCATAAAAAATTGTCAACCAAGTGCAATGATGTCCTCCAAGATAATATTTGCCACTTTGTTTGCAGTAAAAAAAAAATTCGGGCATTGGGGGGGTGGGGCACGTGTCCCCCTCATTGATATGGTGACTACTGCCCTGTCCTGCATGCATAATTACGCTACTGTTGTCTGGGTGCGCAAAGGTGAAGTGGCTGGTCTTGTCATACAAAGTTTGATGGAGTGTCAACTGGACAATATGGAGATATTTGCATCTTGAAAGCCGGACTACAAATGTGGATAGACAGGGAGAAACACACGCAAGCCTAAGACGTTGTAAGATACGATATTCCTCACTATATGAAGTGACTGATAACAAGATCTGTATAATGGATTGTAAAGAAATTCGTCAGGTTTTTATTTTGTAGACAATTAATCTGTATTTATAGCGTGATAGGATGACAGTACAGTGATGTGTGTGGTATCACTGGAAAGCTCTGCTTTCATGTGATATGCGTGTGGTATCACTGGAAAGCTCTGCTTTCATGTGATATGCGTGGCATTTCTGTGCGAGCCTGCATTAGCGAGTAATCCATCCAAGAGTAATGTGTGTGCAAAGCTGTATGAAAGCTCTGTTATACATCATTTTAGTGTAACTTTATCTTTTTTTTTCGCTGTGAAAACATTGGACTATATACCTGTACCTAATACCTGTGTGCCGCCACTGCTCGGTTGTCCAGGTACTACTGGGCAGTCATGACACCAACGAAAGAGGAAGTTACTGGACCTGGAGACGGGCTTGTGTGTTGCCGGTAAGCCGTTATCTTGCGTTTGTCAGCTGCTCTCATGTTCCCTCCTTTTGTGAAGGTCTTGTTGCCGTCCTCTGCTAACCAGGCGTTATATGCCTTGCGGCGTATTCCCCCGACATTTGTTCAGAATATTTCAAAACTTCTAGCTTTAAATTAACACTAAAGTTGTGTGTTGTCGCCATCTTATCTGTTTACAATCAGCTGCGCATGTGCTTGGGTGAGGGTTGATGTGTGTGTGTGGATGTGCTTCTCTGTGTCTGTGGATGTGTGTAATCCGGGTCTAGCGCTCTATAAATGCCAAAAATGTCACATAAACACCACCAGTTTATAAAAGAGGCCGGCGTTTATTTATTTAATTTTTTTAAAAGGCTGGCTGCTAATAGGACCCGGTAACGTTTACGTTACAGCAGAGAGATGCTGAGCACAATTAACGTTACACAACGATCACTTACCACGTCTGCTCATTTTGTGATGCTGACAGATAAGTCAGTATCTTTAAAGAAAAGTGTTTGAACCATTCCTGAGCTTCTGCGCTCCATCCTTTCACTGTAGTCCTCAATCAATCAATCAATCAATCAATCAATTTTATTTATAAAGCCCAATATGACAAATCACAATTTGACTCACAGGGCTTTACAGCATACGACATCCCTCTGTCCTTATGACCCTCGCAGCGGATAAGGAAAAACTCCCCAAAAAAACCCCTTTAACGGGGAAAAAAAACGGTAAACGGTAAAACGGTAGAAACCTCAGGAAGAGCAACTGAGGAGGGATCCCTCTTCCAGGACGGACAGACGTGCAATAGATGTCGTACAGAACAGTAATGACAGTAGCTTACAACAACATTAATGAAAGTAATAATATTATAGTTATAGTTCTGGCTACTGTGGTACAATATGTTGAAAGTATGTATTAATATCTGGCAGTATACATGTGTGACAATAGTCATATGTGTATAATAACAGTAGAAGTATGACTAATGACTAATGATAGCAGATGGAAGCCGAGTTAGTGACATCCACCACGGCAG
>NC_065529.1:1338011-1349846 GCF_006386435.1 Epinephelus moara
ATTAAAAGACAAATCTTGATCAAATATTACTCCGAGGTTTCTTACGGTAGTGCTAGAGGCCAGAGCAATGCCATCTAGAGAAACTATGTCATCAGATAAAGAGTCTCTGAGTTGTTTGGGGCCAAGAACAATAACTTCAGTTTTGTCTGAATTTAACATCAGGAAATTGGTGCTCATCCAAGTTTTTATGTCTTTAATCCTCGTAAACAAACATTTTCCAGACCGTTTCCACAGGCGTGTTGGGATCGATGTCCAGCACAAATTGTTTCATCCTGTCCGTATACAACACTCGGCTCCACGTCTTCGGCTTGTTACCGCAACCTTTTACAATACATGTGTAAACCATGATTTACAACAGCACTCTGTAAACTTTTCTCAAACTTTCTGCTGCGTCCAGCTGATGATACCGCAAATGCAAGGCTGCAAGCAATAACTACGGCACTGTCTCAGGTACCAACTGTGTCACTCCGCCCAGTGGTTTACTGAAGAAAGTAGTTAAGAGTATTTGCTTCATGTGTTGTAATGTTACTTAATTATACATTATTATTTCATAGCGTGGGGAATCCGCAAGCTGTGTGTTTTCCACTAGAGCGTTTTGGAGTCATTTGCTGGTGTAATTGATTAGTTTTGAGGGAGAGAGGGGGCTGTATCACCTCCATTTCAGCTGGCAGCTCTGTCCCACCGATCTAAAAACAGCAGGCACTGACATTTAAAGGTATCAGAATCAAGAGCTCGCCATTCTTGACCTGTGTATCAATTTTCAATCAGATACTCAGATTTCTTCGTCTCTTGTTTTTATGACGGTAGCGTCAAGAGCAGCCAAAGACCACCTGGTGGCAAGATAGTTATCTACTAGTGTTCATAAACAAAAGAATATTGGTCATGGCCGAAATAAAGATAAAGATAGATAATTATGTACAGTTAATGCGTTCAAGGTCTTCTGACTCTTTAAAAGTTGACATGAGATTTTCCAATTTACTTCTATTCACACTAATTAGACTGCCACCAGAGCGCCACCTATTGGCCGATTTGCACCGTATTTTGCACAAACCCTCATCGGGCCATGGAACACAATTAGCGAAAGTGTTGTGGTAATCTCACTGTATTTGCTCAAGATATGAAAGACTGTCTGTTTTGAAAACAATGTGCAGGAATTTGTTGTTTTATATTTTGGACATTTTATGGACAAACAAAATTCTTTTAATAACTTTTTGTCAGAAGGGTCCACAGATGCTTCATGCAAAGTTTGGTGCAAATCAGTCAAATCGCCTAGGAGGAGTTCGAAATAGTAGGTTTTTCATTGTTCGCAATTTTGCAAATCAACACAATTCAACTGAATTCAGGGAACACTGAGATATAAAGTTTCAAAACTTACGACATGTTATGTGGGAGTTGTGGGCCAAAAACGCTTTTGCATTGAAAATAGTGCCACCTGCTGGTTATTTTTGGTGTGTGAGTTACAGGGGCCAGTCTTTACCACCCCTATCAATTTCATTTCCATAAGTGTTATGGTGTTGGCACAGTGCCAAATATTAAATTAGACGGCCACCAGAGTGCCACCTAGTGGCGGACCGGTAAGTCCTTCGTCAGATATCCTCAGGAGGGCATTGACAATTATTATACCAAGTTTCGTGTTAATCCGCCCAACCGATGTTGAGATAAAAAATACTTCAATTTAAAGAGTGCCACCTTGTGATCATCACCCGAAATTTTGCCCAGAGCCTCAGGGGCTCATGGGGATTTCGTAACCTGAGTTTCATGTCATTCGGATACACCAATGTGGAAATATGCAGCAATTCCTGTTTAGAACGAAATCTGCAGGAAGCTGCTATTTAATAACTTCAGTATTGTTTGGACTATCGAAATTCGTTTAATAACTTTTTGTCGGAAGGGTCCACAGATGCTGTGTGCAAAGTTTCATGCCAATCGGTGAAATTGTCTGGGAGGAGTTCGAAAAAGTATGTTTGCGACATTTTGCGAATTTGCGGGGGGAAAAGGAGGCGGAAATGGGCGTGGTCTATACCACAAGATTCAGCAGAATTCACTGAACGCGTGGATATTTTTTTTTGAATGTGCGCCAAAGTATATGGGAGTTATGAGCCAAAACACACTTTCCTTCATACTAGCGCCACCTAGTGGTGGAAATTCAGGAGGACAATAGATTATAAAGTTTTTCGCCAGGTGTGACTTATATTCCAAGTTTGTTGAGTTTTGGGGTATGTTCAGGCAGTGAAAAATGCAATCATTTTGGCAGAAGAAAAAAAAATATATATACATATATATATATAAATAATCAGGAGAAAAACAATAGGGACCTCGCAGGTCTGTAACCTGCTCGGGCCCTAATAATAACAATAAACAGCGCGATTACAATAGGGTCCTCACGGACGACTTCGTCGTGGCTCGGGCCCTAATAATAAACAGCGCGATTACAATAGGGTCCTCACGGACGACTTGGTCGTCGCTCGGGCCCTAATAATAATTCCTTCAGTTTCAATAGGGCCTTTGGTCGGTGCTCGGGCCCTAATTAAAGCTGCAAGCAGCGATGAACGGGCCCTCGCACCTTCACGCAACTCGGGGGGGCTGGCAGGACGCCTTCTGGTGCGTCGGTTCATTTCTGTCAAAGTTAGACATCGCATGCAGGAGTGACTTGGCATATCCTTTAGGGATGGGCAAATGATCAAAATTCATTATTCGATCATCAAAAAAATTAACGATCAATTATCGATTAATTGATAAGCGAGTATTTCAAAAGAGAGAAAACAAAAGAGTGCAGTGCAGACTGTCGCCGCAAGAGAGCGCAGCTGCCCCCGTTTTGAGCTTCAACCCCCCAGGCCAAAGAGGAAGAATGGCATGCATGCACAGTTCACCCCTGGGTGTTTACAACCGTTGCCAGCCAGAGTTACAGGCTTCAGTTTTCAGCAAAACCTCCGTCTTTCAATGGCGTAGTGTTTTCAGAGGCCTCAAGGGAAGCCACTGAGGCTTTGGAAAGCGATGAGAGCCTCCATCTGTTTCTGATTTTTTGCCTGGCATAGGTCCGGCAGGGGTCTCGTAGGCCCGTCGAGCCGCCGTGCTCGCCAGGCGGAAGGGTCTCGTTGGCACGGCGACTCGCCGGGCGGGGGTCTTGTTGGTACGGCAGCTTGCCGGATCTATGCCAGGCATTGTAGGGGAAACACTGCGACTATCGATCAAAATTATTTGTGATCGATCAAAAGCCTTAACAATCAATCATCGATAATCGAAAATTGATGCCCATCCCTAATATCCTTGATACAGTGCTGGAATGACATATTTCGCATTTTGTATCACTTCCTCTTTCCACTAGAGGGAGCTGGAGAGCGCACTAATTATACATCATGTTTTTATACATCAAATATACACCACAGCATGTAACTTTCAGATAAATCGAAAGATTAATGTTTGATGAGACTTACTTCCTGTCGCCACTCGATGGCACTATGAGTATCAGGAAATATGGTATTGAAAATGTGTTCAGGGCAGGACTAATATGAATCATGTGAAGTTTGGAGGAGACCGGACCATTTATGCCAAAGCTACAGCAATTTTGTTTTTCATAGCGACACCTCAAGATTCAATGCTCAGCAGCGGGCGCGCCATTCAACATTGGGCAAATCCTGTAATAACTTTTGGTCGCAACGTAGTCACGCTTACACACACCAAGTTTGGAGCCAATCTGATTAAATCTGTAGGACAAGTTCGTTAATTTACAAACCCTGGAAATGGGCAAAAATGCACAAAAGTGGCACAAGTAAATTCAAACTGGCGGACTTCCTGTTGGGTTTGGAGCATGGCTCCAGGAGGCTTTTCTGTACGTGATAGAGTGTTACAGGTACCTACCAAGTTTCATGCATGTCAAACCAGCTTTGATGGCTGCTCAATTGAAATATGCTAGGGGGCGCTGTTGAGCCATCTTGGTGCATCAAAGCACAAATATCACATCAGACAACAGGACTTGCGACCTGTGATGTGTATGCCACATTTGGTGAGTTTTCAAGCATCCCTTGTCCCTTCAAAACAACATCATGTTTAATGGTGAACAAGGCGGCGCCACAGTGACAGCGTTTGATGAAAACTCAAAAGCTTCATTTTTAAGTATCATCAAGGTCTAAGGACTTAGACCAGCAAGTTTGAGGTGGGTCTGATTAACCTGCTAGAAGAGGGACATCAAAGAATGTATAAAGTAACTTTCTGTTGCCAGTAGGTGGCGCTATGGTGGTGATTCAAAATTCCTCTGTAGATGCGTTCAGGGTTGGACTGTCATCATATGTGTGAAGGTTTGGTAAGATATTCCCACATGGAGGGAGTTACAGCAACGTTTATCATCACGGCGAAACATCAAAGTTCGCCGTCAGGCCATGGCCACGCCCTTTGACGAAAACTCACAGTTTCCACAATAAAGTATCATCAATGTCTTATGGCTTTTTTGACCAAGTTGGAGGTGGCTCTGGTCAACTCTGTAGGAGATGTACATTAAAGTTTAAAACATGACTTTTCCTGTTGCCAGTAGGAGGCGTTATATTTATCACTAATTATTGACATGTAGATGTGTTCAGGGCGGGACAGTCATCAATTCTGTGAAGTTTGGGCAAGATTGGACCATGTATGCTGGAGTTATAAACTACTTCCTGTTTAGTGGCGAGACCCCTAACTTTGACGCCATCCCACAGTCACACGGATTGACGAAAACTGAAGCTTCTAATAACTTTTCATCTTCAGGGTCTTGGGGTGGGACAGACCAAGGTCTGAAGTCGATCACATGAAATCTCTAGGACTAGTTCGCTCATTTAGGACCCCTGGAAATGGCCAAAAATGCACCAAAATTGGACAGTAAATTCAAAATGGCCGACTTCCTGTTGGGTTTAGGGCATGCCTCCAAGAGGCTTTTTTGTAGGTCCTGGAGTGGTACATATGTGTACCAAGTTTCATACACGTAGGTTAAAGTAGCGACAGGGGCTGTTTCCTCAAACTTTTGTAGTTGGCGCTACTGAGCCATTTTCTGGAACCCAAGCATGTGACCCTTAAAATATCAAATTTTTCACCAGTTCTGATATATCTGCAAAGATTCATGAGTTTTCGGGTATGTTAAGCCTCCCAAAAAGGCAATTAATTTGGAGGAAGAATAAAAGTAATAAATCCTTGCATTTCAATAGGGTCCTCACACCGCTAGGTGCTCGGGCCCTAATAATAAACAGCGCGATTACAACAGGGTCCTCACGGACGACTTTGTCGTCGCTCGGGCCCTAATAAAGATCTGAACAAAAACAGTAGGTTTCCCAGCACCGCTGGTCCTGGGAAACACGTCTGCTTGAATACGCGCTCCCCTGGACCCCTAATAACTAGAACTGCAAGCAGTTATGAACGGGGTCCAAGCCTCCCCGCGCAACTCGGCCTACACGACCCATGGAGCCCACGATAGTTGGCCCCAAAGGACGACGGGTTCGGGGCCAGCGTCAGGACACAGGCCAACGTCTGAGCTACAGTATTCACCGTAATGGGAAGTGCATGGGGAGTATTAAAGGCTGAATGCGTTTGTTGCAATAAGTCACGCCCACTTTGACCAATCATTACCAAACATTGCGGCTGGCCTCAGGACTGTCCCCACACCATGCTCGCCAATTTTCGTACAAATCCCATCAACTTTTATAAAACGTGATATTTCTGGGTTGACAGCGTCCACTAGGGGCCAAATTTGGCACCAAGCCTCTGAACACCCTCTGGAACAAGTGTGTTAAGTGTCATGTTGATATAATTTAGTTTGACAAAATGGTTAAACCCCGCATTTCCGAAACCCCGCCTTTCCGAAAATAGACCTCCATTCTTCTTAAAGGCCCCGCTAATACAAATATTGGGGACAACACCCACAGTTCTTCAACAGGTGCCTCCAATCAGCCGCACACTCAATCACAGATCCATTCCGACCAGCCTCCCCCTGCAACTACAGCTCCACTCGGCTTATTGTTGTCATGAATAGGCCTACATCGTTGCTTCTAGCTGGTGATATGCTATGATAAGGCTTTAAAATTGTAGCCGTGGATATAAGCTCATTATATCACAGTTAAGAAACAATCAGATTGACTGATTTCACCTTTCCGTTTTATAAATGCATTTAAATATTTACTCCAACCAGAAGCCAGATTATCACTAGTCTGTCTGGCCAGAGGGGGGTACAACACGTATCTCCCCCCGTGGATGTGCAAGTGCAGCCGGGAGTGCGGATTTCAGCACCACGGACAGCATGCGTAGAAAGACTTGACAAGCGTCTCCTTTTAAATGCATTTACTGCTAGCGAAATTATACATAATAAATGAAGACAGTGACATATTTTCAATAAAAAACAATGAGTTGAACGTTCATTTCAAGCTTTTGTAGTACAACGAATTTCAGAATTGTGCGAGTGCGGCCAGAGAACAGGCGGCAGTGTTTGATGCAGGAAACTGGATATGGACTTGAAAATCAGTTTTGGAGTGGGGGGGATTCAGGAGTGGGGGTGGTTCGGAACAGCAGCGTTTCGGAGTGGCAGTGTTTCGGAATGGAGGGCCGTCCCCGACAAAAATATGCAACAATATGTGTACTTTAGCTAGCAAATTTTTTTGTCATTAATAGTTTGCATATTGTTTGACCGGGCAAAATTCTTTTGATAACTTTAGATCAGGTGCATCTCGAGAGTCGACGAGACAGGTTTCATGCAGTTTGGACAAGATCTGTAGGAGGAGTTCGAAAGAGTAGGTTTTGGATGTGTAGCAACATAGCGAAGGAAATGTGCAGTGGAAGTGAGCGGTGCCTATGTCAGAAAATCTAGCACTATTGAGGGAATACGTGGCTATAGAGTTAATGAATATGTGATTTAAAATGTGGAAGTTACAGGAAAAAACGCGTTTGCGTCTGTTATAGGGCCACCTAGTGGAGTATCTGCGCTATTTTTGGTATGGTAGGTCTGTGTCCTATCCTACATGTACTCTATAACTTTCACAGACCTCAGTACAATAGTTCAGCTGAAATAAATGTTTGTTGTTTATCTTGTTATAAGCCACGCCCACATCGACCAGTCATGACCACCTTCAATATATGGCCTCAGGAATGGCCATACATCATACCCACCAAATTTCATAAAAATCGGTGTAGCCGTTTAGGAGATATAAACTTCCCATGTTTATATCACCCCCTAGTGGCCAATGTTCACCAACTTTCATTCACACCCTCAGAGTCACCTACTAACTAAGGATCTCAGGTTTGGGTTTGATAGCTTTCAATCTGACAAAGATATGGACCAGTTCGCGTTTTCATAGCTAGCTAAACCAAATGTGTTTTGAGACATTTTTGTTTAGTTCGCCTTATTGTCTATTTGTCTCATCGTGTTTCATGGACACGGCGATGTGAATAGCGCTGTTTCAGCTCATTTCTGCTCACTTTTGAGGACTTCCGGGTCTGTTTTCCTCTGCTGAATGAAACCATGGCGACACGAAATGCGGGTACCTTATTGGTGTAGCGCGATCACGTGACGGCCGTGCCACCACTTGCGTACCAAATCTCATTACGCTTGGGCGGAACAGATCATTACGCTCAGACGGAACAAGTGCCGAATTACGACCCCGATCACAGGACTCTTGCGGGGTTATGAGCTACGAACTCCCGCTGATTAGCTGAACATGTATCGATCTTTTTTATGAAGTAAGGATCGTGTAGTCCCCAGATGTCGGAACGAGATGAAACGTTAACTGCGTTCACCTTATGGCCTAGAAGTGGGCGGGGCCATGCACACGTTATGCAGCTCCATTCAGAGAATCCATGGATATAAGGCTTTTGAATGTGCGACATGCAGTGTGGGAGTTGCATGCCAAAACGCGTTGACCTTGTTTGTAGCGCCCCCTGCAGGTGCACATATACATTTATTCTTGCGTCTGAGGTCCCTGCAGGGGTCAGGACGAACCCTCCAAATTGCACCGCTCTTCCTTGCAAGGTGTAGCCTGCAGCACCAGTTTTACTTACGGAAAAATAATAATAAGATGTATAATAATAATAATAATAGTAAAAATCTGAACAAAAACAATAGGTTTCCCAGCACCGCTGATCCTGGGAAATGCGTCTGCTTGCATACTTGGACCCCTAACTAGAACTGCAAGCAGTTATGAATGGGGTCCAAGCCTCCCCGCGCAACTCGGCCTACACGCCCCATGGAGCCCACGATAGTCGGCCCCAAAGGACGACGGGCTGGGGGCGAGCGTCAGGACACAGGCCAACATCTGTGCTTCAGTATTCACCATAATGGGAAGTGCTTTAGAAGTACTAACGGCTGAATGCTTTTGTTGCAATAAGTCACGCCCACTTTGACCAATCATTACCAAACTTTCCGGATGGCCTTAGGACTGTCCCCACATCATGCTCACCAAATTTCGCACAAATCCAACCAACTTTTATGGAATGTGATATTCCTGGATTTACAGCGTCCACTACTGGCCCATTTGCGCCAAATTTGGCACCGAGCCTCTGGAACAAATGTGTTAAGTGTCATGTTCATATAATGTAGTCTGACAAAATATGCAACAATATGTCTATTTTAGCTAGCAATTTTTTTTGTCATTAATAATTTGCACATTTTTGACCGGGCAAAATTCTTTTGATAACTTAAGATCAGGTGCATCTCGATAGTTGATGTGCCAAATTTCATGCAGTTTGGACAAAATCTCTAGGAGGAGTTTGAAAAACTAGGTTTTGGATGTGTTTCGACTTAGCGAAGGAAATGTGTGGCGGGAGTAGGCGGGGCCTATGTCAGCAAATCCAGCTCTATTTACGGAATACAGGGATATAAAGTTTATGGATGTGTGATTTAAAATGTGGAAGTAAAAAGGAAAAAAACGCTTTTGCATCTGTTATAGCGCCACCTAGTGGAGTATCTGTGCTATTTTTGGTATGGTAGGTCTGTGTCCTATCCTACATGTACTCTATAACTTTCACAGACCTCAGTACAATAGTTCAGCTGAAATAAATGTTTGTTGTTTATCTTGTTATAAGCCACGCCCACATCGACCAGTCATGACCACCTTCAATATATGGCCTCAGGAATGGCCATACATCATACCCACCAAATTTCATAAAAATCGGTGTAGCCGTTTAGGAGATATAAACTTCCCATGTTTATATCACCCCCTAGTGGCCAATGTTCACCAACTTCCATTCACACCCTCAGAGTCACCTACTAACTAAGGATCTCAGGTTTGGGTTTGATAGCTTTCACTCTGACAAAGATATGGACCAGTTCGCGTTTTCAAAGCTAGCTACAAAAATTTGTTTGTCAATAATTCGTACATTTTTTGACCGGGCAAAAGTCTTTTGATAACAATAGATCAGTTCCATCTTGTGAGTCTAGGTGCCAAGTTTCATGCAGTTCGGTCAAAATCTCTAGGAGTTCGAAAAAGTAGATTTTGCAGGTTTTGCCATCTTTGGCGGGGAAAAAGTTTGGCGGAAGTGGGCGGGGTCATGCACACGTGATGCAGCTCCATTCAGAGAATCCATGGATATAAGGCTTTTGAATGTGCGACATACAGTGTGGGAGTTACATGCCAAAACGCATTGACCTTGTTTGTAGTGCCCCCTGCAGGTGCACATATGTAAATTTATTTTTGCGTCTGAGGTCCCTGCAGGGGTCAGGACGAACCCTCCAAATTGCACCGCTCTTCCTTGCAAGGTGTAGCCTGCAGCACCACTTTTACTTACGGAAAAATAATAATAAGATGTATAATAATAATAATAATAATAAAAATCTGAACAAAAACAATAGGTTTCCCAGCACCGCTGGTGCTGGTCCCCTAATAAACCGCTAATAGGGTCCTACGGACAACTTACAATCATCACTCGGACCCTAATAAATAATAATTAACAGCGCGATTTCAATAGGGTCCTACGGACGACTTGCAGTCGTTGCTCGGACCCTAAATATATATCAAATGCGACAAATGTGTCACTTTTCTTATATGATCCTATGATCTCACTAAAAACTCAAGTGCATACAACACCTCTTTCTTTACCTTTTGCAAATAAAAGAAAAACCTCAGGGTATACTGCTCTTCACTCTATACCTACTTATAAAAGTAAAACATAAAACAATCCTCATACCAGGACGTATCGCTTCTCAATATACATTTACAAATCAAAAACTTCTCAGTCAACCTCAATTCACAGTTGAAAAGAACATGAACCTTGTCAATTTTTTTCTCCTTCAGTCCCAAAAAAATAGAAAGAATGAAAATGATGCAGTCTCAAGGTGTGTTCACACCAGACCTGTTTTTTTTCCCCCACTAGAGACAAGTTTACATACAAAGTCAATGCAAACGGGCGATTGAGCGTATATTCGCCCGGGGGAAAAATCGCCCGGGCTCTGAGCAACAGCGACAGAGCGAGAGAGCGAAATCTCGCTCGTCGCTTCAGATGAGAAATCCCATCTGGAGCTGTATTTCGCTGGGTCCTGTCACTTGCAGCTCAACGCTGATTGGCTGCCGTAATCCCGGAATCCCGAGGGGGGTGCTTGACTTTCATGACATGTAAAAACACACAGACACAATGCATCTGTGATCAGTTCCCTAATTTAATTTTAATAATTCTTTCAATCTTCTCCAATTTCTCATTTTATTTTATGGAAGTGATCAATGTAAGTGCACTTGTCCTAGAACCGCCAAGACGGTTTTTATGCTAATAACTCTGTTTAGATAAAACCTACAAGCTTCTCTTCCTATGACTTTTCCTAAAAATGTGTCTTGTATGTTTTCTGAAGCCCTTACAAAAATGAAACACACTACACTTCTGAGCATTTATACCACCGACCGAAATTATACATTTTGATACATACAGGACATATTGCAAAACTCTGTAAAAGTACACCAAAGCATACATTTTCGTTTCCAAATATTTATTTGAAAACGAAACCGTTCATACGGTCAATAAAAAACCATTTTGTTAATTATAAAAAACGAATGTAATCTCAACAGTGACCCCGCCAGCCGGCGGGACTGCAGCGCTTGGAGAGGCGCTGTAATCCTGGCGGTCCTAGTGTAAAGCACCACGGACAGCGCCAATGCATCTATCGCTGTAGCTCAGAGGCTCTGTTGCCTGAGTCAGAGCATGTGAGCGGAGTTAGAGCTGGAGCTGCCTCAGCCATAGGTTACTGGTAGAAAGAAAAATGGCTGCTGACAAAACTGTCACTGTCAACTGCCTCCAAGCGCCGCAACGATCTGCCAGTCATATGTAACTTCATTGTTTATGCTGCCCGTGTGTTCAGAAGCACACAATCAATGCATTTTTGAGCAATTTCCGAGAAGTTATGATAAAATAAAAAAAAATATTACAGACTATACAATAGGACTGACAACCTCTCCAATGTCTCATGTCAATTAATTAACACTATTTGTTGGCTTTTTATAATGCCTTTTTTTTTTTGCTGCTGCGCTACTGGTGCACTGTGTCTCCTGTTGAAAGTGGTGATTTGCTAAATACATTCTACAATAATAAATTAGATTAACTTTTGGTCTATAATTGTGTTGGCTATATTACACATTTTAATAAAAAAAACCTTAAGAATAAAATCAAAAGAAATAAACACCTAAATAATTAGTGGAAACTTTTTTTTTTATTGATACTCCTCCTCTCTGACATACTAACAACACACACACACACACACACACACACACACACACACACACACAATCAGAGCAAAACCCTTGATTATGAGGACAACACTGGTTTAACTGTACATTACCCACACACACACAATCAGAGCAAAACCCTGGATTATGAGGACAACACTGGTTTAACTGTACATTACCC
>NC_065529.1:1350165-1372797 GCF_006386435.1 Epinephelus moara
ATATATCAAATGCGACAAATGTGTCACTTTTCTTATATGATCCAATATGACCTCACTAAAAACTCAAGTGCATACAACACCTCTCTTTTTTTACCTTTTGCAAATGAAAGAAAAACCTCAGGGTATATTGCTCTTCACTCTTTACCCACTTAAAAAGTCAAAATAAAACAATCCTCATACCAGGACGTATCACTTCTCAATATACATTTACAAATCAAAAACACTTCTCAATCAACCTTAATTCACAGATGAAAAGAACATGAACCTTGTCTATTTTTTTTTCTCGTTCAGTCCAAAAAAATTAGAAAGAATGAAAATCATGCAGTCTTAAAGAAATATCCTCCCATGTTCTGGCAATAACCAGTCCTACCCGTATTCCAGTTTAAAGCAAGAGTTCAGAGTTCAGGATCATCTCATGAATTTGATTGGCTAGCCACAACTGCTGATCTCCAACACTACCCCAATGCAGCTCAGAGACAGCAGAAGAAGAAGAATCCACTCTCATCCAAGGATGTCGAATCCAACACAGGAGAAACAGGGAGGAAACAAAAGACCCGGCCTGAATGGCCAAAAACTAAATAAAATGAAAATGGTTCATATTCACCCTCTGTGCATTTTAACACACTTGATATCATAAACTACTCCTACTACACAGATATGATATCTACTGTTGTCTCATTTATCTCATTAAATAACCTAACTTATCACATAACTAACAATCAGAAATAACATCAACATACACATTTATATGCTTAAATATATATGCACACATTTTTAATAAACATCACTGCATGAATTAGTTTCTCCGACCCATGCTCTAACGTTAGTTACCCGCTCATGTTCACCGCCACCGTGCTAAAAAAAATACAAGGGCAGGGCGTGAATTCTCAGCGCACTGGCTTTAAATGCTACCATGTTCAGACATTACACGGTATCCAGGAACATGAATTTGTCGTTTTAAAACAGTAACAAAAAACAAAAGCATACATAACCCTCACAAATAATTGTTCTTTAACCTTGAAAACAGTTCATATAGGTCAGCATGAAGCAATTCATTCAAATAAATGAGCAGCAAACTCACCAGAAAAATTCAGTTCAAACAACTCCTAGCTGGTGAAAACCCATGGCTCTCACACGGCGGTTTTTTCGTCCGCTTTAAAGAGACAGATGACATGGGAATACAATAGACAGCAGTTTTAAAATTATTTGACGTTGCACAACAGTCATATTTTGTCCAAACTCAGGCAGCTCACAGTCAACAGCTAGCAACCAAAATGGCTAACAGTAAGTCAACTTGCATCTCTCCTCGCATATCCGCCGCACGACAACAGCAAGGCAGGAATCTCTCCACAAATGAAGCGTTGTATCCTCAATCCGAACAGAATATCAAGCTTTCATAGCACAATTCTCCGCAAAATATCAAGGTTTTCAGCATAGTCCACCGAGAGATTGGCACTAACACTCCACCACATGCCTGGCTTTGACCTCCTGCTCAGTGAAACGGAAAAATCTGGAAACACACGTACAGGCTCTGATTGGACGCCAGGTGCTGCAGTATCGTATGACTGCAGTATAAAAGTATCGCGAGATTACCACATGAAATCACAGATTTCATAGCTATTTATTCCCAGTGTCACCTGAAACTTTACAAATGATTCAAAATAAACACAAAGACCTTATTTGAAATGGCAGACTTTTCAAGGTATCACAGATCTATGTCTACTTTTCTTCTGATATCAGAGTGCTGCTTCATTTCTGATTTAAATGCATTTTCTTTAGGGAAAACACCAATGGCAATACAAATATAATAGAGAATATCATTTTTTGTGTGTTTTGCTTAAGTTTCACACTGAAGATCTAGTAACATGGGTTACATGAAGGTATGCAAAAGTAGTAAATTATCAGAAATGTAGGCTACAGGAAAAATAGTAGAAGCAGTAATACTTAGTAGGCTAGTGGTAGAATGCTGAAATGAAAGAAAATGCAGAAATATCAAATATATTGCCACAAACATCGGAAAATCCTCACAGAGCTGAACGTTTTGACGTTTGAATGGTTTCTGTAGCTGTAGGTATGTAGAAGTAGTGAGCAATCAAAAGATGTAAGTGCTGCATATTACATGTACTACAGTTACTGAGCATTATGTGTGTATTGTATGTACTTAGAATATGTTACAATGTGTATTTAACATTCATAATCCTAAAAGTATCAACAGTAGTATCAGTAGTATACAGGCTGCAATAACACGGCAGACAGTTAACACTGATATATAATGTTTACATGCTGTTTAAAATGGAGATTATGCCGCTGTCGTGTCTGCATTTAATCCTCTAAGCGCCAAAGTGGCAATATTGCGACAAGCAGCATTGCTGAATAAAACAGACCATAGCTCCAAACATACCAGAAGCCCCTGATTCCAGGCCCGCACTCCCGCACAGTCTATGGTCCCGCAGACCTCAACATGGGTGGAGTCAAATGTTTGACACCGCCCACTCCCTACGGTGTCCGAAGAGGGACAATAAACCATAACGAATGTGGCGAAATGCAGGAATGAACACAATGAACTTAATCTTTGGTTTTACTAATTATGAAATACAAGATTGACACGTTTCACAAAATAACAGTAAATACCTATCAAAACATTAAATTAGCGTAATTATTCATTAAATTAGGAAAAAAGTAATATATTCTAATGTGTATTTATGATAATCAAATGTAACCTGAGATACTTTTTTAATGTTATCAAAATTAAGGGGATCACTAGATTGTTTTTTTGTTTGTTTTTTATTGAACAACAAATAAAAACAATAACAATATATGTAATAACAATAATGTTAATCAAATAATATAAATATTCAAAAGGGGTAAAACATGCATTCTGAAGACAGCATGTTTATCATGAACACCAGCATGTTTATCATCAACACTAAAAGCAACAAAGAAGTGCAGTAGCAGAAAATACTGAGAGCAAAAATACACATTATTAACACAAATTAACACAGAAAGGGGTGGCAGAAATTAGATGAGGAGGGGAAATGTTGGAAGCAGCAGTGGTGGTAAAAGCAAGGCCATAAACAGTGATGATGATGGCTGGGTTTACTTGAGAAATGAGGGAGTGGATCACAGGTGGATTAGGGACTGCTGGCAATCGTGGAGACACGGATCTCACAAATGCTAAACCCACTGATTTATTTATATATTATTTGACCCTTATCACAAATGAAACCAACAGAAAAGCTAATCAGTTCTTATTCAGAGTACAGGTAAAACCAAAATCCAGATTCAATGACTGGTATGTCACTGTCATTTACAGTATGCCTTTAGACCTATCTCTCACCACTTTCAAGCGACAGCCTTTTGAAATGTTGAAATGAAAACTGAATATTTTCCTCAATAAACTCTGGCACCTAAAGGGTTAAAATGGAGATTCTGCCCCTGTCATGTCTGCATTTAAGATTTAAGAAGTGTTCACACCGGACTTTTTATTTTTTTTCACTGTTGCTCAGTTCGCCCCTTTGATATCGCTTCATCGCTCAGTTGCAATCGCTCGTCAATGTGGCAGAAATCAACAGACTCGCTTTTTCGCTTTGATGACGTCATTGAAGCGATCAGGGAATTTCAACAGTTTCCAACTTCACAGTTGACAGTGACAGTATTTTCAGCAGCCATTTTTCTTCCTACCAGTATGGTTGACATTGTGTCTGTTTCTGTCGTCTATCTGGTGTGGAAGTCCATAAAGCGCCGTAGACCCAAACCAAACCGTCGGTTTTGGGTACATAACAACCACCGGCTCTTCCAGGAGCTACGTCTGGATGCCGAGCGCTTTCAGCGGTACATGCGGCTGACTACGGCCCAGTTTGACGGGCTCTTGGCGAGGATCAAAGGCAGGATTGCCCGGTTGGACACCAACTACAGGCGCGCCCACCTGCAGAGCGCCTAGCTATTTGTCTCCGGTGAGTGACTGTTTCATTGTCGTTTATAACAACGATATTAACCTAAATATCTACTGTCTACTGTGTGTCATGATTGTACGTGTGTGTTGTCATGGCAGTGCACTATGTGCCCAAGAAATAAAAAAAATCATGTCCCTTAAATAGAGTCGTGATCAGTTGAATTAATCTGGCCTAATAGGAATCAAACATTAACCTATAGCCTACATTTGCCTTACTACACAATAGACAGTGGTAATAACAATTGAATATTGTCTTTGTTGTTGTAGTAATAAGTGCAAAGCAGTGTTTCTCAAATGTTTACAGTACAGGAGAAGAATTGCAAATGGAGAATATTTTAACTTTTGTTTTATTTAACTACATAGCCTATCCATAAACTTAATTGTATGCCATTAATTGCAGAGCTGCAAGCCCATAACATAATGTGTTGTATAGATCTGCAGTGATGAATAGTTTAATCCAAAAGCCCTGTTATCTGTTATTATCATTATTTTCCACATTATTATGCAGCCTATAACTTTCTATGTTATGTATTTGTCAATATTTATTTGTAGGTATGTAGACTACTTGTAAGTTCTCCATTTCTCCTTTTTGCATTTCTAATTTTTTCATTTCTTCAGATATCTAGCCACTGGTGACTCCTACAGGACCATAGCCAGCAGCTTCCGTGTGGGAGTCTCCACAGTGTCCATGATTGTCCCTGAAGTTGCCACTGCAATTTGGGACAGCCTCGTGGGAGAGTTCATGGCAGTGCCCGCACCACAGGAGTGGAGGACCATCGCAAAGGAGTTTAAGGAGCGGTGGAACTTCCCTCTTTGCTGTGGCGCAATAGACGGAAAACACATGGTCATCAAAGCCTCTGAGAACACAGGATCCCAGTTTTTCAACTACAAGGGAACGTTTTCTGTCGTTCTCTTGGCAGTTGTGGATGCTCTGTGTTGCTTCAAGGTGATTGATGTCGGGGGCTTTGGCAGATCCATAGTCTGAGTGGGTGGAAGTTCGCTGCAAAGATCAGCCTCTCATTGGGCGGAACGAGCCACCCGCTGAAAGTCCCGCCCTACCATCTCCAGTTGCAGTTTTCAACATGTCCTTTACTAACTTTTGCGGTGTTTGATCTTGCGGGGATATAGTCATTTTTCTGCCATGGTTCGCATCCTGTAGGCGATATTTTTGTGGCCGTGTTACACCAAAACCTGTTTCCCCCCGGCAATATTTTTGCAAGCGCACCGTTGCTGTGGCACCGCCAAGAACGATTGTGATTGGTTGAAAGAAATACAAGCAGCCGGGGCGTTTTTTTCTCCAATCTTAAAGTGAGAGTCGGCCCAGCCAGACCTTTCTTTTCTTGAGAAAGGTCTGGTGAGCGAGACTAGCAGATCCAATGATGCTGGGGTTCTGGCCAACTCTGTTTTTAGTCAGGCTCTCGCAGTTGGCACCCTCCAACTGCCTGCAGACCAGCTACTACCAGGAGCTGACCACAGAGGACCCCAGCCTCATGTGTTTGTCGCAGACGAGGCCTTTCCACTGCAAAGGCACCTGATGAGGCCATTCTCCAGGGACAGCCTGACCACAGCTGAGCGCCGGGTCTTCAATTACCGTTTGTCCAGAGCTCGGCTGCTTGTGGAGAACACGTTTGGCATCCTTTCCTCTCACTGGAGGATGTATAGGCGTGTCATCGAGGTCCATCCAGAGGTTGCTGACATCTGTGTGAAGGCTACCTGTGTTCTCCACAACTACATCCAGAGCATGGCCCCAAACCAGGCTTGGAGCATCATGCTAGGAGAGGTGGACCCCCTGCCAGATCCGAGAAGAGTCAGTGCCAACAATGCCGGAATGGATGCCCTCCGGGTCAGGGAGGCCTTCCCAGCCTTCTTCAACCTTCTTCTCGTCTGCAGAAGGAAAAGTCTTCTGGCAACACTCTTAAACGGCTCTTTTAAGAGCCACCTCCTATTATCAATAATAACATTATTTTTATAGTATAGTATATATAGTATAATGGCTACTTTTACCATTTAAACATTGTAAATTTTGTCCTTTCTTTGTCGTTGTTCTTTTCTTCAATTAATTCTGCAAATGCAGTTTCCTATTAATAGTTCTCGATTAAACCTGATCCTCTACAATCCTGTCTTGTGTGCGGTATGTAGCTACAATCTATGTGTTTTTTTTCTTCACTGTTGTTTTACAGTACTTCACTATAAAGAAAAATAATCACATATACCAGTTTTAGACCCCAAACACACCATTTTGTATATACAGTATATCTTTTCAAATCTAGGAAATTGCACATTCATAATGTGTTAATAGGTAACAGGTCATAATTTGAGAGTTCATACATTAACATGATGTTGGTGGTGATGTAGGGAGCTGTCTGGATGGCACACAATACTGGACTTATATGAATTGTATACGATAAAAAACATTGACTGCTACTCTAGAGCCACCCACACAAAAAATAAATAAATAAATAACTTCAAGTATCTCACATTGTAGTCCTCCTGGACTACTTTAATCTCTTGCATGGGAACAATGCAAACAGTATTATAAAAAATATACAAACATTTAATAAATAAAAATGTGGGAACATTCTTCCTAAAAGTTGATGGAGAACTTGACATTTCCCTGCAATCCCCGCATCATCTCCTGCAGAGAGTACCACCCACCTAATCTTACATATTTTGGTAAGCTTTAAATTTATGAAATGCAAATGTATATAATTCAAGTTTAAATTGTTCCAAATGTTCAGGCGGTACTTTGTGCAGGAGAGGTTCAAGGGATTGCAGGAAGATCTGAATCTCTGATGGTGGCTTTGGAGGTGGAGACGGTGCAGCACTGGCCTTCTTCTTCAGCAGCTCCATCAGTAGCTGTTGAATCATCCCATCTGCATCTTCAGTGGGCAACTTTTTCTTCTTCCTACCTGTACAGTATGAATTGAAAACACCATATTTTAGTAAAACAACACTGATATATATGTCGAAGTAGCACTTGCAGCTATATATAAGCATATACGGTGTATGTGTCTGTGTGTGTGCGCACACAAAATGTGCATACCAGGAGGGTAGAGTGGTCTGCCTGTTGGTAGACTTTCCTCTGTATGTTTCTGCTTCTGCAGTCTCTTTCCCCCTCTATGTAAAGTAAACACCATATTTGATTTGGGAACACATATTTACATCATCCAAGCTTGAACCCCCTCCTGCTTCTGTGATGCAGTGTTAATGATCTGCTCGTCACGCTTACAGACAACTAGCTTCCAGAGCAAATAACAGGTGCAGAGGATTATTAGAGGAAGTATTGTTTTTGCATGTAGATGTTTTTTGTCTTCTGCTTCTGTGAAATCACCGGTGTGGAAATATTTTGAGTTCCCGGTGAGTTAGGACAGTGTTTGTTTGCATTGTCAACAAGAAGACCACAGTTTGTAAGCTATGCTATGCACACTACTGTTACCAAACAGAGTCACTAGATGGCCCCCTCTGTGGCTTCTCATTTTGTTTACAATTTTGTTTCCAATGGACTGGTAATGACAGTTATTATTATAAATATTGGAGATTACATCACATATGATGACTGACTATGCAGCCCATCTTTTTTTTTTTTTAATTTTTTTTAATTTAAATTTTTTTTGAATTTTTAAATTTTATATACTTTATTAATCCCCCTGAGGGGAAATTCAATTTTTTCACTCTTTTTTGTCATTAACACACAGGTCCGAAAGACACACACATGCACAAACAGGACCTATACATGCACAAAATGGAGAGATGTCAGAGTGAGGGGGCTGTTAATAATAAAATTTGTTAATAATAAAAAACGAATGTAATCTCAACAGTGACCGCGCCAGCTGGCAGGACTGCGGTTGAACCGCTTCCAGTGTTCATTCATTCATTCATTCAATCGCATGTTCATTGTGTGTGTGTGTGTGTGTGTGTGTGTGTGTGTGTGTGTCATTAGTATGTCAGAGAGGAGGAGTATCAATAAAAAAAAAAGTTTCCACTATTATTTCGGTGTTTATTTATTTTATTCTTAAGTTTTTTTTTAATTAAAATGCGTAATATAGCCAACAGTATTATAGACCAAAAGTTAATCTAATTTATTATTGTAGAATGTATTTAGCAAATCACCACTTTCAAGTGGAGACACAGTGCAGCAGCAAGGCAGCAGCAGTCTGTAATATTTTTTTTACTCCTTTTTAATATATTTTTTTTTACTTTATCATAATTTCTCGGAAATTACTCAAAAATGCATTGATTGTGTGCTTCTGAACACACGGGCAGCATAAACAATGAAGTTACATATGATGGTCTGGCAGATCATTGCGGCGCTTGGAGGCAGTTGACAGTGGCAGTTTTGTCAGCAGCCATTTTTCTTCCTACCAATAACCTATGGCTGAGGCAGCTCCAGCTCTAACTCCGCTCACATGCTCTGACTCAGGCATCAGAGCCTCTGAGCTACAGCGATAGATGCATTGGCGCTGTCCGTGGTGCTTTACACTAGGACCGCCAGGATTACAGCGCCCCTCCAAGCGCCGCAGTCCCGCCGGCTGGCGCGGTCACTGTTGAGATTACATTAATTTTTTATAATTGACAAAATGTTTTTTTATTGACCGTATGAATGATTTCGTTTTCAAATAAATATTTGGAAATGAAAATGTATGCTTTGGTGTACTTTTACAGAGTTTTGCAATATAGCCTACGTATCAAAATGTAGCCTATAATTTTCAGCCGCTGCTGCGGTCGGTGGTATAAATGCTCAGAAGTCTAGTGTGTTTCATTTTTGTAACTTAAAGGCTTCAGAAAACATACAAGACACATTTTTAGGAAAAGTCATAGGAAGAGAAGCTTGTAGGTTTTATCTAAACAGAGTTATTTGCATTATAAAAACCGTTATGGCGGTTCTAGAACAAGTGCACTTACACTGATCACTTCCATAAAATAAAACGAGAAATTGGAGAAGACTGAAAAAATTATTAAAATTAAATTAGGGAACTGATCACAGATGCATTGTGTCTGTGTGTTTTTACATCTTTTGTTGCTTTTAATTTGCAGCTATACTTTTAATGAAGCTGACATGTCATTACAGTCAAGATCTCTTTTTCAAGAGAGACCTGAGAACAAAGCAACATCCATAACAACAAAAACACACAGACAGAAGCAGGAACAACACAACAAGGAATTAATAAAAACAATTACATGAATCATGAAAAATATCAGATAGACAAGCTTTAAAAACTCCAAGAGGAACAAGAGATTCAAGTTTGAGGGTCGATTGTAACTCGTTCCATTTAAAAGGTGCATAGTACCTGAAACCAACATTTGTGCGCATGCAGGGGATATCTAAGGTTAGGCAGTTACTGGATCGTGTACTGTAGTTATTGGATTTGAAAGAGAGAAGAGATGTGAGGTAGTTTGGTAGCTTTAACAGTAGAGCTTTAAAAATAAATAACATGAGATGGATATTTCTTCTTGTCTGTAAGGAAGTCCATCCAACTGTTTGATACAGAGAACAATGATGAGCACGAAATGCGTCAATTGTGATAAACTGTAATGCACTATGATACACAGGGTTTAACTGCTGAAGTGTTGATGGAGCAGCATGACAATACAGAATGTCACCATAGTCCAGAACAGACTTGAAGGTTGACTGCACAATAGTTTTACGGCTGGAAGAAGACAGACAGCCTTAAATTCTATACAGGAAGCCTAGTTTGATTTTTAATTTTTGAGTCAACTGTTGAATATGAGTCTTGAATGTTAGTCAACTGTCACTGTGGAGGTAGAGAATACCATGAACTTAGTCTTTTCTGCATTTAAAACTAGTCTGTGATTAATGAGTGATTGTTGAAAATCATCAAAGGCAGACTGTAGATGACTCAGAGCCTCGGCTGGAGTGGATCCCGAAGCATATAAAATAGTATCATCAGCAAAAAAAAGGTTAGGAATAACCATATTATTTATGTATGACGTGAACAACAATGGACCGAGGATAGACCCCTGTGGCAACCCGTTTCTGATGACTAGTTGGCTTGACTGGGTACCATCAGTGACCACAGTCTGAGTTCTCTCTGTAAGGTAAGAGTGGAACCAATCAATTGTGGCTTCATCGAGACCTATGGACTGTAATTTATGGAAAAGGATTTTATGATCTACAGTATCAAAAGCTTTTGAAAGGTCGATGAAGAGGGCGGCACAAAATTGTTTATTATCCAGGGAGGAGAAAATGTTATTGATAACTGAAGCTGCAGCTGTTATGGTGCTGTGACCCGGGCGAAAACCAGACTGTTGTGGCTGTAGTAGGTTGAGAGAGTCAATAAAGGTGCGTAGTTGAAAATTAAGTAATGATTCAAGAAGTTTCGCTAAGAGAGGTAATTTAGATATTGGACGGTAGTTGTTCAGATCGCAGACATCTCCACTTTTGTGTAATGGTAATACTGTGGCACTTTTCCATGAAGCTGGAATTCTGCCTGTTAAAAAGGTTTGATTAAAAATATGAGCTAGATGAGAGCAGATGAAGGGGGCACTTAGACGGAGGAGATATAGTCAAGATTGTCTGCACCAGTGTTTTTGCATGATTTTAACCTAATGAGAGCTTTGTGTACATCTACACTACTGACCAGGTTAAAGGAAAATGTGCCCTCAGCAGAGGCTGAGGCATTGGGGACTTCCTCTGCTGGACGGACGTGGTAACTGTTTGTAGTGGGATGTGCAGATATATTAAATAAAAGACCAGGGGAGAGGAAATGGTGATTAAAAGCTTCAACTATGGATGGTCTATCAGTAATATGACCAGATACTAGTGACCAGATACTAGTTTGATTTGAGGTGGGAGGTGTGACTGTGAAGAATTCTTAAGTGAAGCTATGTTGTTCCAAAATTTGGTGGAGCTGTCGCAGGCAGAGAGAGCTGATTGATAATAATTTGATTTGGCTTTCCTGATCATGCTGGTACAGATGTTTCTTTGTTGTCTGAAGTGTAACCAGTCATCAGGGGTGCCACTGGATCGAGCCTTGGACCAAGCTTTGTCTCTGCATGTATTACATCTGAGAGTTGCATGTATTACATCTGAGAGTTGTGGGGAAAACCAAGGACTGTATCTGTTTTTGATTCTATGTTTTTTGAAAGGGGCATGTCTGTCAGCTGTAACGTTAAAGGATTGTGAAAAGATTTCCAGTGCCATGGAGGGATCAGTAATGGAGAAAATATTATTTATATTAGAGACCAGTAAATCATTTAAAAAGTCCTGATGATTGAAGTGCTTATAATTTCTTGTGGTGATGATTTGTGATTGAGATTTGGGTAATTTGGTGTCTCTGATGCAGGCAATGGGACAATGATCACTAATATTAAGAGCCAAAACTCCAGAGGCAGGGTATTTGTGTGGTCTGTTAGTGAGTATAATATCTATTAATGTGGATTTATTTGGGTTTTTGAAATTAGGTCTGGTAGGTTTGTCTATTAATTGAAAGAGGTTAAGTTCTAGGCGCTGTTCCTTTAATTTATTATAACTGTCAGAGAGCCAGTCCAGGTTTAGATCACCCATTATAGTCAACTCAGAAGAGGCATGCAGTGACCAGATTTTGGCAATATCTTCAAAAATGTGATCATACTTGCGAGTTACAAATGTGTTGCACCTCAGCTGTTTTCCAGAAATTTCTCCTCTCAGTTTACATGGGAGTGAATGAGAAAAAAATCGCCGCTCCCTTCGCTTTGGAGCCACTCAGCAAAAATGTGTACGTGTGAGAGATTCCATGTCAACATTTCTGTGACCAGCACACATTTTCCTATGTTTTTTTTAATAAAATTGTGTATGTACAGTGAAAATTGTGGACAGTAGAGCCACTTGTTCGGAAGTTTTTTGAATATTTCAAGGCTGCTCTACACTCTAGTATACTAGTAGGCTAAAAGTGTTTTACTCAGTTACAAAGATATATTGGTCCTGAGCTAGAGGGAAAAAGTTCTCCGTTTATAATCCTGCAGGTTTTTTTTATAAATCAGTGTTTTAAATCGGTACTACTTACTTTACTCACGCATTGATATTGTTGTCGTGCGTGCTGCGGTTTGAGTCACGTATAACCTGCTGGTCCAATAAAACAGCGCAAAACATCCAAGATGTCTGCGCGAGGAAGCCGGTGAGAGCACGAGTTTGAATTGTTTGAAGATACGAGGGAAAGGAGCGGAGGGCTATTTTTGGCGGATTTACAACAACTGTACCGTGAATGTAGCCATCATGGGTGATAGTATGGATGGAGATAATGACAGTGAAAGTATGACATGGTAGGAGAAACCAGAAAGAGGAAAGATAGGAGCAACAGCTCTGGCAGTGCGACTTCTAGCTTGGAGGGAGATGATATGAACAAGAAAGTTAAGTCGGCCAGTCTGAGGAGAGAGGATGAAGTTGAATGGAAAGTAATAGTGACACTCAAAAAAGAAGGACACTTCCACCCAGTTAAAATTACGAAAGCAATCGAAAAAGAAATGGGTAAAATCAAGTTTGCTAAATTCTTAAGTAACAAAAGACTACTGATATTTGCTAAAGATAAACTGCAAAGAGATAGATTTCTTAAAGCTGAAACACTGAATGGAGAAAGGATCAGTGCTCATATCCCTGGAGTAGCAGCAAAACTTAGAGTGATTTATGATGTCCCATTGGAAATGAAGATGGATGAGATAATCCAGAAAGTGAAAGGAGGGAAAGTTGTGAAAGCGACAAGAATGAAAACACAAAGAAATGGTGTGAAAACGGACAGTTTATCAGTACTCCTTGAGATGCCCAAGAGAGTAAGAATGGGATATTTGAGCTATGATGTCAGGGAGTTTATACCAGCACCAATGCGTTGCTTCAGGTGTCAAAGAATGGGACACACTGCAGGACAACGTAAAGGAAAACTAAGATGTGCAAGATGTGGAGATGAACATGAATATGGAAGGTGTGACAAAGATGCAAAGATTAAATGCTGTAACTGTGGCGGTGATCCTCGGTGATCATCCTCCATGCAGTGCTGCATGGAGGATGTCCTGTTCAAAGGCAAGCCAGAGAAGTGCAGAAATATAAGGTAACTAATCAGGTATCTTATGCTGATGCAGTTAAAAAGGTGAAGGAAGGGGAGCTAACCAGATCCAGCAATACACATGTGGTACACAGCGGTAGGAAGTCTGAGACTACACATGTAATGGATACACCGTCTACCACACCAAAACACAGCCAAATGGAGACAAATCCATATTTAAAGAGGATTAATCAGAGCACAATGATTGTGGATAAAATCAGTTTTGTTGCTTTTATCTGCAAAGCGGTTAATATGGCAATGCAACAAAAGAAAAAAAGTGACAGAATTAAGACAATTGTAGAGGCAGCCGTAGAGATGAGCCAGACCATGTTATGACAGTGTTAACTACTTGTTGACTACTCAGGCTGTCTAAATCAATCCAATACATTCTTAAGATATTGAAGAACTGGAAAAAATGTTATTATTGGCTACCCAGATAAAATATGAGGCTGCTACAACCTTCTTTTTTAAAATTCTGCATAGGCGGAAATTACATTTTAATTTTTCTCTTCTTTATCTATTCACTTCAGAGTAATTAGGTAATATTTACATTCTTTTAGAAACCAGATTTGAAGTCTCCAAAGTCGTACCTTTCACCAGGTACCACATTTATGGATGTAGCCCTTATAGTTCTGGAGATATACTCACTTTTATATGTGTATGGTGTTTCAGGCTGAATGTCCATAAAACATGAAAGGTTTATTTATATCAAGATCCCTATGCCTATGATAGTAATAACCATATGATTCACCTGCAAGACTGATGTTTCTGAATTTAAGGAAAATGATAACATACTCATGAAACAAATCAACACTTTTTACTTTTGAAGCAATCATTTGAACAAAGAACTAGAAAAAATAGATTATGATCCTTATGTCAAAGAATGTGGACCACACTACTACAGTATTTCAAGTATTTCAAGGCCCTACTCAAGATCAGTCGTCAGTTTCTGAGTCAGTCAGGTCTGCATCTGTGACAGTGCTGGGCGATTAATCTAATCACAATCGCAATCGCGATGTCAGGCTGTGCGATTACATAACCGCATAAAAGGCTGCGATTTGCGATTTAATGTGAATAATATTAACGTGTGTGCCTGTGAACGTGACTCTCCTACAGTGTGCAGAGTTTGTCGACATTATGCCCACGAGCTATCCTGGTGTGTGCAGCACGTATGGTCATGTAAGAATAAGAATAAGAATAAGAATAAGAATAAGAATAACTAAGAATAACTTTATTTATCCCCAAGGGGAAATTCACCGTGACCACCCGGCGTGCAGCAGCGACCAACATAGCCGCTGTAGAAGAGCATGATCACGACCAAAAACAGGCTGAGTTGGTGGCGGAAAAAAACCCCAACGTCTGTTATATGGCGATACTTTGAGTTGTGTAAAACTTTATGAGGTAAAGTCGCCACGTCCCGCGGCAACACGACCAATCTATATCAACACTTGAGACAGCAGATAGGAAAGTACGAAGAATGCATGTGAGAGAAAGCCAAGCCAAGTAATGTTAGAGACAAAGAGACAACTGAAAGCTGCCAGAGCTTCATAAAACAACAATAAAGCACAATTACGCAAACATTTGTAAGTATCATGCCATACGACAAGACCTCAAAGAGACATGGGGAAATCACGGACTCCGTAACAAACTATATGATAACAAATGAAAAATTGAGCACAGTTTTGCTTGGGTTCGGCCCACCTGACATGCTGCTGTGTTGTGCAATTGTCTATTCACATACTGGAATTTGTCATTTACATGACAACGCCTGAACGTAACACAGGCTCTGCTCCAACTGAGTGTGTGTACAGTGTCGTGCTGCGCTGCTGTGTGAGCAGCTGTTTGACTGTGCGTAACAGCAGTCTGTTGATGGTCATTTACACACTGTCCATATGAAATAACTATGTCAGGTCAGGCCAGGGCCCCCCTAATATAATGTTAGGGGAAACACTGAATCAAGCAAGAACACTCATGATACCATTTAGGCCTATTTATTATATTGTAATCGCAATTGCAAAACACGATATTGTCCACCAAAATTGCAATCGCACATTTTTCTCAAATTGTGCAGCGTTAATCTGTGATCATCATGTCAAGGTCATCCTCTTGGGGATGATTGTCACATGTTTGCAACTTGCACAGGATGGTACATTTCAAGCTTGTGCTCATGCACTGGCATTCCGGAAGATTGCATCTACGACTGCAATTGCAGGACAGCAGCTGCAGCACTGCCTCAGGGGCTGGAGATCCCCGCATCCATTCCAGGGTGAGCTGACCATCATCATTTCTGTCCCAGCCATGTTGAACTGGGCTTCGGACTTGCAGCTGTTGCTGAAGACTACCTCTCCAGATGACAGCCTGGTAGTTGGCATGCATAGCATGCATAAAGAGGCAGTCCTCGCATGGTGGTAGCTGGCTAGATTCAAGCTCCCCACACCGTGCACAGAAAAGTTGGTAGCGGGCTGTGTTGATGTCGTCTGTCATCGCAGGTGCTGAGCAGACCTTCTCTCAACTTGCAGACTTGGTCCTGAATCAAATCCTACATGAAGGAGCCAGAAGCCAGGGGATTGATGTGGTCTTTGATGTATATCGGGAGGAATCAATCAAGTATGCAGAGAGAGAGAGAATCGGGGGGGCACCACAGGAATACAGTTCCGAAACATTGCACCAGGTCACCGGATTCAGCAATGGAGAAGGCTTCTTGGGAGCTCGGCCATCAAGACAAACCTCATAAGGTTCTTGGTGGCTGAGTTGAAGACACCCAAGCTGAGACACAAGCTGAATGACAAGCAGCTGTACATCGCCAGTGAGGAAAGCTGCTTGCACATCACCAAGGATCAGTGGGCAGAGGTTGAGGGCCTGCAGTCAAACCAAGAGGAGGCTGACACAAGAACCATTTTGCATGCAGCCCATGCTGCAAAGGAAGGCTACAGTGCTGTTGTAGTAGCAGCTGATGACACTGATGTGCTGGTGCTCTGCCTGGCATTCTCTGCTGATATCTCCTGTTCCTTATTCCAGAAAAATATGGAACAAAGAACCGGCTTAGGAATCTTGATATCACCAAACTACGTCAGGGCCTAGGAGACGGTGTCTGTAATTGGCATGTATGCATTCACCGGATGCGATACTGTGAGTAGTAAGCTCAGAGCCTTGAATCTTATCACAAGATCAGAGCATTTCCAAGAAGTATTCCTTGAGCTGGGGCAGTCCTGGGAAGTATCCCCTGACCTGTTCAAGAGGCTGCAAGCATTCACATGTAAATTGTACTCAGCACCTGCGACGACACGGCCCGCTACCAACTTTTCTGTGCACGGCGTGGGGAGCTTGAATCCAGCCAGCTACCACCATGCGAGGACTGCTTCTTTATGCATGCTATGCATGCCAACTAACAGGCTGGCATCTGGAGAGGTAGTCTCCAGCAACAGCTGCAAGTCCCAAGCCCAGTTGAACATGGCTGGGCCAGAAATGATGATGGTCAGCTCCAGAGTTGGGTAAGGGTTACTTTAAAAGTAATCAAAGTACTTTACTGCGTTGCTTGTTTTTAAAGTAACAGTTACTTTACTGCGTTACTCCCTGAGTAAAGTAATTCAAGTACTTTTAAAGTACTTCCAACGTTACTCCCTGAGAAAAGTAACTCAAGCACTTTTAAAGTACTTTTGATTATTTTACATTTCCTATTGGGCAATGGACCACAGGGCGCTTAACCTACATTTTTTTGTCTCCAAAATTAAAGTTACGGACAACTTGCCCTTCACTGAGATCCAATTCTCCCATCACAGCCGTCACTTTGACCAGTAGAAACACAGAATGATCTGCTGCCGTAGACAACTGAATGACAACAACACCCCAGCGTTTTTAATATTTCCTCTAGGGATGTTACCACACGGAATAAAAGGGGGAAATGATGGTGTGAAACAGCAGAGGCACTTTGTCAACCCAGTGAGTACTGTCATTAGCATCAAGCTAGCAAACAATGTTACATCCTCATAATGGAGACCAACATATAGTAATAACATTAACAAATAGCGGCAGGGCTTTTACTGACCACAACTGCAGAGGCTCCCAGCTTCATTTGAAACAAACTACATTATAGACGGTCCGTTATTTATTAATCCCTCTGTATCTTTATATTTTTACTTTTTATCCGCTCCCGTTGTCTTTATAAAGTTAACATATCGTGTTGTCATTTCAAACTCAACATTTCCAGAATTTCTTTCAAATTAAAAGTCCCTTATAACCTCGGCAGGGAGAATCCCTCCGTTTTCTAAATAGGCTTTCATTGTGAAATATTTGTCAGAACTTCCTGTGGAGGATACAGTAGCTTGAATATTTACGTACGGTACTTCAAATGTAGCTCCTACCATCTGCTGACGCTTTTAGGTGACTACAACAACATTTCGGCTGGCACATGAACAGACACACAGTGACTCAAATAATAGTAAAAGTAATAAAAATAGGACAAGAATAACCAGATGACATCACACACACCATGAAAGACGACCGGGGATAATTGGTGAGTACCATCGTGTAGTGTGTCATGTCTGTCAGCCAAGTCACGGCATGATTTTATGAGTCCACAGTCGTGTAATGTGACATAGTGACTTTCAGAACAGGCAGAAAAGTTGTGTAGTGTGAACCAGGCATAATGCAAGTCCTCCTGAGTCTGACCTGTCTGCAGGGAGTCCTCCTCCACCTATTTTTAGACTCCACTGTAGACAACGGCAGCATTTCTTCTCCACATAGCTAGCTACAAGCTTCATGGCTTCTTTCGGACTGATAGGTTTAATGTTATCTCCGTTATTAGAACCAAAAGACAGTCGTTGCTGTTTCGGAGCTGAAGGACCAGCGTTCTAAAAGTAACGTAAGTAACTGATGTCTTGTTTGAAAATGTACTTAAGTATTTGATTACTCAAACAGCAAACTAATGCGTTAGGTTACTTGTTACTGCAAAAAGTAATCAAAGTACTTTAACGTGTTACTTTGTAAGGCGTTATACCCAACTCTGGTCAGCTCACCCTGGAATGGATGCAGGGATCTCCAGCCCCTGAGGCAGTGCTGCAGCTGCTGTCCTGCAACTGCAGTCATAGATGCAAGCTTCCGGAATGCCAGTGCATGAGCAATGGCTTGAAATGTACCAACCTGTGCAAGTTGCAAACATGTGACATTCAACCCCAAGAGGATGACCTTGACTTACTCAGAAACCAGAATCAGAAATACTTTATTGATCCCCGAGGGGAAATTATTTATGTTACAGGTGCTCCTTGCAAGACAGGAAAGATACGTGAAAATATAAAAATTTAAACAATAGTACTTACAAATATATAGTTAAATAAACAGGAATTGTTAACAAACATAAACGTAAATAAATATATATATATATACATATATATATTGTAAACTGAACAAGATTATTTACACAAACAGAATATATACAGTCAGGGTGAATGGGGTTATTGCACAAGTTAAATTAAATTATTGCAGTGTGTGAAAAAGTCTCAGGGCCACTCAGAGGGAGGAGTTGTACAGTTTGATGGCCACAGGCAGGAATGATTTCCTGTGGCGCTCAGTGGTACATTTAGGTGGTATGAGTCTCCCACTGAAAGTACTCTTGTGCCTGACCAGCACATGGTGGAGTGGGTGTGAGATGTTGTCCAAGATAGTTCGTAGCTTAGACAGCATCCTCCTCTCTGACACCACCATCAGAGAGTCACATTCCGTTCCCACAACGTCACTGGCCTTGCGGATCAGTTTGTTGAGTCTGTTGGCGTCTGCCACCCTCAGCTTGCTGCCCCAGCACACAACAGCATAGAGGATAGCACTGGCCACCACAGACTCATAGAAAATCCTGAGCATACTCCAGCAGATGTTAAAGGACCTCAGTCGCCTCAGAAAATAGAGATGGCTCTGGCCCTTCCTGTAGAGAGCGTTAGTGTTGCTGCAGATGGTTCTGCTCACACCATGTGACAAAGTTATCCACAACAGCCCTGTACTCATCCTCATCACCCTTGGTGATACATCCAACTATAGCAGAGTCATCAGAAAACTTCTGAAGATGGCAGGTCTCAGTGCAATAGCTGAAGTCCGTGGTGTAGAGGGTGAAGAGGAAGGGAGAGAGGACTGTCCCCTGCGGGGCCCCGGTATTGCTGACCACTCTGTCTGACACACAGCGTCGCAAGCGCACATACTGTGGTCTGCCAGTCAAGTAGTCTACAATCCAGGACACCAGGGGGGCATCCACCTACATTGCTGTCAGCTTGTCACCCAGTAGAGCTGGACGTATGGTGTTGAACTACTACTACAACTGACAACTAATCTTGAGTAGGGCCTTGAAATACTTTAAATACTGTACTAGTGTGCTCCACGTTCTTTCACATAAGGATCATAATCTATTTTTTCTAGTTCTTTGTTCAAATGATTACTTCAAAAGTAAAAAGTGTTGATTTGTTTCATGAGTATGTTATCATTTTCCTTAAATTCAGAAACATCAGTCTTGCAGGTGAATCATATGGTTATTACTATCATAGGCATAGGGATCTTGATATAAATAAACCTTTCATGTTTTATGGACATTCCGCCTGAAACACCATACACATATAAAAGTGAGTATATCTCCAGAACTATAAGAGCTACATCCATAAATCTGGTACCTGGTGAAAGGTAAGACTTTGGAGACTTCAAAAATCTGGTGTCTAAAAGAATGTAAATATTACCTAATTACTCTGAAGTGAATAGATAAAGAAGAGAAAAATTAAAATGTAATTTCTGCCTATGCAGAATTTTAAAAAAGAAAGTTGTAGCAGCCTCATATTTTATCTGGGTAGCCAATTATACCATTTTTTCAGTTCTTCAATATCTTGAGAATATATTGGATTGATTTAGACAGCCTGAGCAGTCAACAAGTAGTTGACAAACACCATAGTACCAAACAGGCACCATACACAGTTACTGGGTTTCTGCTATAGGGGTCCATATATTTAACGCATGATAACCATCACTAAGCTACCAGTCTGCAATGGCTATCATGCCAAATTGTGAACTAGAGATGTGTAGCAAGTCAAAAAAGCAAACTAGAAATTGCCCACCCATTTTATTGTCGTGGGTCAATTTTGGGGTCTTGGCTCATGGACTAATTGGAGATAAAAGAAGTCACAGCTGAACTGATACATGAGTTTTTGAATCCTGCAAACTATGATGGATTATCTAAATGTGATTACATATACTCCAGTGGAATGCCAGAAGTTTAATTTCTAATGGGCAAGAATTTAAGAAGGTTGTAGCTGATCTGGAAGTTAAACCTGATGTTATCTGCATTCAAGAAACATGGTTAAAGCCACACTTGGACTTTATTGTGCCAGGTTAGATATAACAGAATCAACAAACAAGGTGGGGGATGTGTGACATTTATTAGGGATGCTATAGCATATAGAAGAGTTGAGGTAACAAATGAACATGAATGTGTAGCGATAGAAATGTGTAGTCCCAGAGGAGATATTAAGGTAGTCAATTACTACAATCCTTGTAAGAAATTGTCAATGCAGACATTCCATGAAATCTCAGAATATGTTGGTAGAAGAGAAATTTGGTGTGGAGACTTTAATGCTCATAGCACTCTCTGGAGAAGTGAACATACAGACATAAATGGAGAAGTAGTTGAAGAACTCATGGAGGAGAGATCACTGGTTTGCCTCAATGATGGTAGAGGTACCCGGGTGGATGTCAGTAACTCAGTAATGTGTATAGATCTTACTCTGGTTTCTGGTAATATGAATAATTTGTGTGAATGGAATGTAAAGAATGAGAACAGCATAGGAAGTAATCACTTCCCAGTATGGTGTTCTGTAAATTTTGATGTTTATATGCAGGAAAGCTAATTAAAACATGGTGTTTCGCTAAAGCTGACTGGGAAAAATTCAGGAAATGCTGTAGTGAGTCTGCTGAAAGAATATCGATTGAAGATGACATAGATAGTTGAGCAGCAGCAGTGACATCTGTAATTATAGATGCTGCATCAACATGTATTCCTAAGAGTACAGTGAGTGGGCAAAAGAAAATGGTTCCCTGGTGGAGTGATGAATGCAAAAAAGCTAGAAAAGAAAGAAATCGTGCATTCAGAATATTAAGAAATCATCTAAGTCAAGAAAACTTGATTGATTACCAACGAAAGAAAGCTAAGGCACAGAAAGTAATTAAGTCAACCAAGAGGAATGAATGGAGGAAATACTGTTCCACCATAGGCAAAGAAGTAAAATTGGGTGACATCTGGACAATGATTAAAAAGATGAGTGGGAAAAGGAAATCTGCTAAAATCCCAGTGTTGATAGATGGAGATCATGTAGCAATTACAAATAAGGAAAAGGCAGATCTAATGGGAAAAATGTTTGCAGGTGTACATAGTGGAAATCATTTGGATGAGAAACATAAACAACGGAAAATAGAAATATTAAGAACTAATAATGATGTAACAAAGAAGAAGGATAGCAATGGATCTGTACTTGACGTGGACCTGACATTTCATGAGCTGGAAATGGCCTTAAAAGGAACAGGATATACAGCTCCAGGTCAAGATCAATTATGCTACGCTATGTTCAGACAACTGCCAGATGAAGGTCTAAAAATAATATTAAATCTGTTTAATAAGATATGGAGAGAAAGTGTAATGCCTAGCAGCTGGAAAAATGCTTGGGTCCTACCCTTTGTTAAACCTGGTAAAGACCCAACTAGTGCAGGAAGCTATCGACCAATAGCTTTAACATCACACTTGTGCAAACTGATGGAAAAAAATCATTGTTAGAAGATTATCATATTATTTAGAACAAAGAGGGCTGTTTAGCTCATGCCAAAGTGGATTTCGTAAAGGAAGATCTACAGTTGATGCTTTGGTGAACGTTAGTAATGAGGCAGAAAAAGCAGTTAGTATGAAAGAGGTCATGGCTATAGTGTATTTTGACACTGAGAAGGCATACGACTCTTTGTGGAGAGAGGGACTGCCAATCAAAATGTTTAAAATGGGTATTGGTGGAAGAATGTGTAACTGGATTCTAGACTTCCTATCTAATAGGACATTCCGAGTTAAAGTCGGGGATGCTATTTCAGAGGAGTTTGAAATAGTAAATGGTATTCCCCAAGGTAGTGCTATTAGCCCAATCCTGTTTAACATAATGATAAATGATATCTTTCAAAATGTTGGTGGAGATATTGAGTCATCACTTTATGCAGATGACGGGGCGATATGGAAAAGAGGGAGAAATATTATCCATGTGATTAATTGCATTCAGAGGGCTATACAACAGGTAGAGACATGGGGCCCGTTGCACAAAAGTAGGATTCAGACATCCAGGATAAATGACTGAGCTGGGTTCAACGAATCCAAAACAAGAGCGTCCAGGCTTAATTGGTTGCACAAAGACCAAGCCAGGATGAGCAGACACGGATTCATCAAGCCAGGTGAAACCAATCCTGGATCANAACAAGAGCGTCCAGGCTTAATTGGTTGCACAAAGACCAAGCCAGGATGAGCAGACACGGATTCATCAAGCCAGGTGAAACCAATCCTGGATCAGTGCGCGCACGCGGCTTCCTCAAATAGACCCCGCCATCGATCACAGATTCACCGATTCACCATGGCAACGAGAGCAGCGTACTTTACCC
>NC_065529.1:1375289-1377035 GCF_006386435.1 Epinephelus moara
CACAACAGCATAAAGGGAGAGGGTTTGGATGGAATATCAAGTCTATAGCAGGAAAATATGGATTAAATAATTTGGAATTTGGACCTGGTGTTGTATGGGGCAATGTTCCTCCTTGGATACTCCCAGTACCCAATGTAAATTTACAACTTGTAGAACAGAAGAGCGAGTGGAGCAAGATGAATATGGATAACATCAAGTATTATGTTGAAGATTATTTGAAGAGGAATTATTATAACTTTCTCCCCATTTTTACAGATGGGTCTAAAGATCCAGAGAGTGAACAAGTAGGAACAGGAGTATACATACCAGAGTTTGATGTAAGTATTTGTAAAAGAATCAATAATAGATTGTCTGTATTTACTGCAGAAATAACAGCCATAATACTAGCATTACAATGGATAGAAGAGGTTAGGCCTGAGAGAGTGGTCATTTGCTCAGATTCCACTGCAGTTCTTCAGAGCTTAAATACAAATGAATCAATAAGAGAGGATCTAGTGATGGAAATATTAATGATAATGTGGAGATTACAAGGAAGTGGAATTCTTGTTCAATTTTGTTGGGTACCTGCACATGTAGGTGTTAGTGGTAATGAAAAAGCAGACAATATTGCCAAAAGAGCTTTAAGATTAAGTATTGAAGAGATAATGAAAATTGACTTTGGAAAAGGTGAGGCAAAATCAATAATCAGAAAGGCAGTGATAGATTCGTGGCAGAAGAAGTGGGATACAGATGTTAAAGGGAGACACTACTATGAAGTACAAAAGTCAGTTAACACAAAGGTTTTTAAAGGGAAATGCAGAAGAGAAGAAGTAATCATTTCCAGGGTAAGACTTGGACACACTAGTTTAAAATCAACTCTGTATCTAATGGCAAAGTCTGCGTCTGATAAATGTGATAGGTGCGATGCTCCAGAGAGTGTTGAGCATGTCATTTTGAAATGTAGTAAGTATGAGTTAGAAAGGAACAGGTTGCGTGATAGGATGTATGAGCTGGAATGGGAATGGAGCTTGGAGGGAATTTTAGGGATGAGTGGGAAAATGAGGGAATGTTATAGGGCAGTATTTAGTTTCCTCAAAGACACAGGATTAGAAAATAGAATATAAGGGAGTTTTACCTGTTTTTTTTTTTCTGTTTTGTTTGTTTGTTTGTTTTCCTGTTTAGAATTGAACCTGGGGCCCGTTGCACAAAAGTAGGATTCAGACATCCAGGATAAATGACTGAGCTGGGTTCAACGAATCCAAAACAAGAGCGTCCAGGCTTAATTGGTTACACAAAGACCAAGCCAGGATGAGCAGACACGGATTCATCAAGCCAGGTGAAACCAATCCTGGATCAGTGGCTTCCTCCAATAGACCCCGCCATTGATCACCGATTCACCATGGCAACAAGAGCGGCGTACTTTTCCCCGTCGGAGGCAGAAATCCTCATGGAGGCTTACGAAGAGGTAAAGGATCTAATCAAAAAGAAAGGCAACACCGCTGCAGTTATAAACAACGAGAGAAAGCGTGGCAAAGTATTGCAGACCGCCTGAATGCGTAAGTAGTGCACAAATACACACTCACTGCTCCGCTGAAACCATCACAATTACAATCCAAATAGTTAATTAACATCTCCGAAAACATAGTTGTACTCTGATTATAAATCAGTTGAAATTGTAACTGAAATTGACTGCAGATGTGAGTGAAATTGTGTAAATGTAACTCCATCAGACTGTATAACTCTTTGATAAATAGATGAGCTCACTGA
>NC_065529.1:1378174-1379499 GCF_006386435.1 Epinephelus moara
GGGGTGTATCATATACAGACCTTTGAATGTGTATTTATTCTTGTGTTGTATAATATGCTTTGATTCCGTGCTTTCTATCTTGTCGAGTTTTGAAAGGAGCTGATGGTTTACTTGCTTTGATTTATCCTTATTCAATAAAGGAACATCATGTTACTCTTTGGTGTGTATTTATATTTATATGGGATGTGTTCTTTATATATAGTCTATGGGAAACTGTAAATTATCTAATGATTGCAAAATCATCCAAAATCATCATTTATCTAAACCAATTGCAATTAATGATCACAAATGTTTAAATAATGACAGTGGGTCTGGCTGAATGTGATAACAATGTGCAGTGGGCAGTGGAATAACTATTGGTTTCCGTGGTCTGTGGTGACTGCTGACTGAGATAAGGGATGAGATTAAATAGATCCTGGAACTTAGCCTGGTCTGGAGCAGGCTAGCTCCACAGAATAAATCTCCATGGTAACTTATGTCACAATATATCCCGCTTTCCACTATCCCGCTTTTGTGCAACCGGATCACGGATAAATTGAGCCAGGATAACCAAGATATCCCGGCTTAATCCCTTATCCTAGTTTTGTGCAATAGGTCCCTGAAGTATACACTATGATACTACACACTCCGGTACAGCAGGTGGCGGTATACACCTGAAAAAGTTGGTGTAATCCGCCATTAAATGAAAGAAGAAGAAGAAGAAGACGTCTGCGCTCATGGATCGGTCTTCCAGCAGTTCAGAGGATGAAAACACGGCGAAAACCTTTAAAAAGCGACCAAAAACATGCTATATGAACCTGATGTCTATAAAAAACAAAAAAATATAGGATTTCACAGCAAAACGGTGGGACACGTTCAGAAACTGCATCGAAAGATTGCTTTGTTTGAGTGGCGAGAGCAAGTCAATAGCTGCAACATAAACACTGTATCGCTATTGAGTTTGACAATGTTCCAGGAGATGCTGGATTTCATGCGACATGCTACAGACAATTCATTGATAGAAAGCACTTGGATTCAGCGGAGAAACATACAAGAGAGCATTCAGATGTTAATGAAACACAGGGAGGCGAGTCTGTGCTAAAGCCTGATTTATGGTCCTGCGGCGTACCTACAACGTACCTACGTCGTTCCCATGACGCCGTCGTGAACCCTTCGAACTTCTCCGTCACTCCATTTCGTCGCGGTGCAATTCACCGCCAGAGCGGTAGGAGGCTGCGTTCCTTTCCTGAATGGTTATCGTCGTCTCTAGTTGATTCTTTGTTTAGCTTCCAGCTTTTCCGGTCACAGAGAAATGAACCCTGAGCACAGACAGAAGGCTCCGTCCG
>NC_065529.1:1379672-1385580 GCF_006386435.1 Epinephelus moara
GTTCAAATGAGCCAGATGTAGGGGGCGGGTATTTATACGTCAGAGCCTCAAGCTGAAAAAGACTTCCTGTTAGGAGCCTCTCGTGTTTCCTTACTCATCGCACCTAACAGATCCCTCCTAACGCCTAACGCTAACTCCTTACTGGCAGGAATAAGAGACATGAGACGGCCTTAAAGATGGCGGACCCCAGACGATTTCCAGTGCAAGTCAGGAGTTAGGAGTTAGCAGTATACAATTAAGAGACTTGGGATGCAGCCTGTGTATGCGGATCGAGAAGCAGGTGGACGCAGTCGACTGAGTTCGAGGTAAGTGGTCAATAAGCTTTTTTTTTTTTTTTTTTAATTTATTACTAGCGGTAAATAACTGTTTGTAAGCTAAGTGTGATTTTGCGCCTGATTTTACCGCCTGTTTATCAAGATCACGAGATCTCGCGAGAACTTGTTTTCTGAGATTTCTGAAGTTAAATTTCTCTTGATCTGTGCGGATGAAAAATGCAGCTTTAGAGTCAGAATGTTGGTAAGATGTGTGGCTTGTGGAAAATGAACCCAATATTTACTTTAGTGACCAGTGGCGGCTCCTGCCAAATTTCTCAGGGGGGGCAATTGTTGTGATGATGGCTGAGGTGACCCGTTCAATGGGTAAATTTGAATTAATTTGGCTCTACAATGACTGAACAATCCACTGTGGTCATCAACAGACTAATTTTCATCAGTTTGCCCACACAAATACCTTTGAATGTAAACAGAGACCTGTCTTACCATTAATCAAATAAAACTGCAGTGTTTCCCATTAATTAATGAAACTATGGCGGCCGCCATAGTTTAATTTGACCCGCCATAGTTTCTAAATAAAAGATTTAGGCTGCCGAAAGTATTGACTTCTCGTGATATAAATAATATCTCGAACGCCATAGCGTTTTGTGCCGATGTGCTCAGGCTTTCAGATCCAGCGCTCGACAGTGGCCGATGTGCTCAGGCTTTCAGATCCAGCGCTCGACAGTGCGAGCATTTCACTCGACTAAAAATACATGTGTGCGAACTGTAAAAAATATTTAGGGGCACATGTGCGCATAAAAAAAAATCAGCCAAAGCAGCCTATATTTTTGTCAATAAAAATATATGATAATCTAACCGCAAATGTTGGAGGAACTCCAGCCGCCTTCCCTCTTCCCTCTTCCCCGGGTGACACGGTTATGGGCGGTCTTCCAAGCCACTGTCGGCACAATGAATATAAGTCCCACTGTCGGCTGGGTGGAAATAAGTCAAAGGGCTCTAGTTTCCCGGTGCAGAGCTAGTTTTGAGCAGCGCAACCCGAGGCGCGCTCAGTTTGGTAGTTTGGCAGACTGAGGTGCGCTGAGATGGGTTTGGCAGCAGGGGGAGGTGTCGACAGATCCAGCTTGGCGCAGTGACAGTTTCGTGCCAAAAGACTTCGCCGAAGGTGCGCTAAAAGCTCGCCAGCTGAAACCAGGTCTACTGTCAGCGCAGGGGGAGCGCAGCCGGTGTAAGCCGAAGTTTGGCTGACAGAGCGCACACGTCACCAAAACCTCACAGGCAGGTTTCCAGAATATCAGGCACATTAACGATGCAATAAATAGCCAAAAAAAACACTATTCAATGCAACTAACTGCAATCAGCACATAAATATATCTCTATATTGACTATCCCGTCACATCTGATGTCAGATCAAAGGGGATTGGCACCGTTTGGCACGTTTGGCACGCAGATTCGTCACAAATTCACAGACATATTACTGGCGATTTTAAAGTTGCAGCCCACATCTACCACAGCGAATGTGCTTCTGTAAGTGAGCACTACATACCAGCGACATTTAAAAAAGAAAGTAAAGAAAATATGATATACACAAATTTGTGTCAAGCTGGACTCGATTTCTCGTCAACAAAAAGACAATATAACACAAACCGCATGTCTACCTGTGTGAGCCACTGAGACTGAGTATAATACTGAGAGTATTAGTAAATTACGTGACAGGCTTTGTCATAGTGTGCAGTGTTGTGCAGACTGTAATGTGGCACTGAATATGTTTGTAGACTCGTGGAAAAAGAACAAGAAACATTGATAAATATGCTTGGGTATTTTCAAGGCAATCCGAGGGTAACCAGTTGTCTCAGGTCAGCCCAAATCAAAATGTTACCTGGATGCTTACGTAATTTACTAATACCTGAGGAAAGCCATGTGCTCTGTGAGTCTCAGTGGCTCACACAGGTAGACATGCGGTTTGTGTTATATTGTCTTTTTGTTGACGAGAAATCGAGTCCAGCTTGACGCAAATTTGTGTATATCATATTTTCTTTACTTTCTTTTTTAAATGTCGCTGGTACGTAGTGCTCACTTACAGGAGCATATTCGCTGTGGTAGATGTGGGCTGCAACTTTAAAATCGCCAGTAATATGTTGTGAATTTGTGACGAATCTGCTGACGGAGGCGCAGCACATCTGCAGCTGTTCGGTAAGGAAACCAGTCAAATTGGAAACCAGTAAGGCAAGGCAAGGCAAGGCAATTTTATTTATATAGCACNAACTGAGTAAGGTATTCACTGAGTCATTGTCAGTCTTAATCAGAAAACATTTTATTATAGCTAAGTGGAAATTAATTTTGTGTTCTGATGAAAGAAAGAAATGCAGGCATACCCTACAACTTAATACAATGCACATGACATAGTATCACTGCTCCTTGACCTGACCTGAACATTTTTTGTTGTTGTTTTTCAGTTTCAGTTATATACTGGGGGGACATTTTGGGCATTGGGTGGGGAACATGTTCCCCTCAATGTATATGGTGACTACGGCCCTGTCAGCAACATAATTAGGCTACAGTTGCAAAGGTGAAGTGTGCTGATCTTGTCATACAAAGTTTGATGGAGTGTCAGCTGGACAATATGGAGATATTTGCATCTTGAAAGCTGGACTACAAATGTGGATAGACAGGGAGAAACACACGCAAGCCTAAGACGTGGTAAGATACGATATTCCTCACTATATGAAGTGACTGATAACAAGATCTGTATAATGGACTGTAAAGAAATTCGTCAGGTTTTTATTTTGTAGACAATTGATCTGTCACAATGGTGTGTGTGACCCTGCATTCGCGAGTAATCCATCCAAGAGTAATGTGTGTGCAAAGCTGTATGAAAGCTCTGTTATACATAATTTCAGTGTAACTTTATCATTTTTTTCGCTGTGAAAACATTGGACTACCGACAAGTGTCCGACAAAGCTGCAGTTCCGCTGTTTCATGTGATACAAGTGGCTTCTCGCTAATGGTCGCGGAGAAAATCCATAGAGAGGGACGAACAGGTGTGAATTTGGGCGCACTATGTGTCGTTCCTTTTTAACCTATATGGTTAAAAAGCCTCTTGGATCAGCTGGAAACGTTAGCCATGTTGATCTTGAATGTGACCGCTGCGCAGTGGCGCTGCCTCATGTGATGTCGGAATAATCGGAAAAATGAGTTTCCGACCATAAAGCAATATTTCTGTGGAAACGGTTGACGACGTGTTTTTTAAACATTTTGAGTGATAAAATACAACACATCTTCTTTGTAATGTCCCTGATGTCTCCACATTACCACCTAAACGGTCATGAACACACAATGAAGTAAGAACGACTTCCCGACATGGGAAATCAGACCATCCGAGGAGCACATGAATGATACTTGGTGGTTTACGTATGACAACACGTTGGGTCAAGCCCTCCCGGAACCCATAGAGATAGCATTGGAGCGCCTGCATTTAGAAAAAAAAGCATTTTACATGGAAGTCTATGAGAGTGAGTCGGGGCGATTTCCAGCCAGGCTGATATCGCCCCAAAGGGCCGGAATGCGACTTCACACTGCATCTGATTGGATATTCAGAGGCAGGACGAGCTGTTTCAAGTGAAAATTATCAGAATAATTAATATATTGTGTGTATATATGACAATAATGATGATGATAATCACACATTTATTATCATCTTTCTTTTGTGGCTCGAGGAGGGGCGGCGCCCTATCGCCCTCTATTGGCCAGTCGCCCCTGTTAGTGACTATAGGGCGAAAGAATTTACCATAAATTGTGATCACATTCATTTTCCTCATTGACAACAATACATTCAGAGCTGCCGCAAGTCTCCTACGGGGGCGTGGTGCTGACGTCACTGAATCAGGAAGTGTGAGTGGGGTATCTCGCTTTATCCAATATCTCTGATAATATCTTACCTCACATTTCTTCTTCTGTGGTCCCAGTAACTGTTGCAGTGGACTTGGTCAAGAAACTGGTTAACTGACAGTAACAGGACTTGTGGTATCGGACTTCCATGGCCACACAGTCTTTATCTTTGATATGCAAAAGAATCCTTTCAGCAACAGACCTTTAAAGAATGAAGATAATTACATGATGTCTGTCTGTATTTGTGTGTATATACAGGAGAGAGACAGAGAGAGAGAGAGAGAGATTTTTTACCCACCTGCTGATAACGTCTTTGCCAGTGAAAGTTGATCCTTTGCCTGACACGTTGATGTATTTATCTACTTTCTTACATATGATGCACAAGGCAGGCAGAACAGGACCAGAGGAAACAATAGGTAGACCCATCCTGGACCGGAGTTTCTTTCGCGGAGTTTCACTTGTTGATCCTGAGATGCTGCTGGTGTTTCGGATTTACTCGCGACTATGTTAACTGGCGACCTTCAGCCGAATGTGTCTATGGTTGTCGTAGTAACAACAGCTGTTTTCAACCAGGAAGAGAACACGTAGCTGTCCTTGCGAAGGCCTCTTTCCTCAATTTTTCATAACAGTATCAAAACATAGCCGACCTGATCCGTCTTTGGACTCTTGTTGGAGGAACCCACGGACCGACACTCATACAAAAAGCAGTGGTTTAAACCCACTTAATTCATAATACTAACATTGATTGTTGTGTTACAGGTCGATAAAGCCAATATTCATATACTCACGTGGAAATACTTTATTTTAAATTAAGCAATAAAGCAGCAGCTGTATAAATCCAGTTACTTCATAAACGTAACGCAAGATAACGTCATGTTGTAGCCTTCATAGGCAACATTGAAAATCACATCTTTTATGTAAACCTAGAAATAATGAATACATTTGAGGGTGGTTCAGAAAAAAACACATGGTAGGCTATATGGTAAACCAAACATGTACAGTGAAGAAACAAATATGTAAGATCCTGCAACATAACCACATTTGTGGCACCGACCAACTTAACTCCTTTGGCGAAAAGGTCATATTTCCTTAAGATGACGCACAAGTAGATTTGATTTACTCATCTGGCTGTCATTCATGTAACTAAACTTGCATTCAATGTTCACCTTTTATTAATGTGGCTGTGCTTGTAGTTTCCAGCAGATCATTGTTTATCCCACTCGGTAGCATTGTGCGGGTGGGAAACATGACATCGGAAGTAAGTGAAAGTGTCAAAAGTCAAGTTAATATTCTAAGCAAATAGGGACTTTCTCAGATCATGGCAAGACCAAATGATTCCAAGGGTGCACTGCATGTGACTCCGGGTGTGCCTTATTAGGCCCACTTGGCAAAACCATTCTACATTGGTGTGGGGTGTCTGGGTCCAGTAATGGGGGTATGGGAGTATTAGCCCTTCTCTTTGTTGCTCACTATTTTCTGCCTATGAGAGGGAGGTGGAAATCACTGTTGAACCCAAAATGAATATCCGAATATCTATCGAATATCCAACGTCAAACTAACTTCACCTCGGTACTCTAAAATGCTTTGCAGGAGTTAATGGACTTTCATACCACATAGCCTACAGCCTAGTGTTTGTCATATTTGTACGCTTTTAATCGCCTTAATGCTACAACATAAACAGATAATTTATCTTAGAGATAAATCTATTATACAGCTGCTGCTTTATTGCTTAATTTAAAATAAAGTAT
>NC_065529.1:1385588-1388161 GCF_006386435.1 Epinephelus moara
AAAGACTCAAACTTCCCATATGACAACTGTTTGCACTGGTAAACATCCTTAAATAAGGTGGCTACTCCACCTCCTTTCCTAAGTTCTCTAACTGAGCTGATAAAATGGAAGTTTTGGTTAAATGAAAACAACAGTGCAGCAGTACTTATTGAATCAGCCCCCCCAGTTTCAGTTAAAAACACAAAATCAAGGTTTCTCTTGATAATAAAATCATTAATTAATAGTAACTTGCCAGCCAGAGATCTGATATTTAATAAAGCTAAGTTTAATGTACTAACATTGTCTGACACAGTCTGTGGCTGACGCATAACTGGAGTCAGATTAGACAGAGTAGCTGTGCGCTTCGAGTACACATTGTTTTTCCTGATGCTAGTCAAAACAGGAATGACAGACCTTGGAGATGACTCTGGCTGATGCTTTTCAATTTCAAGATGTGTTTGACCATGCTACCGGCTATTTAAGATTGCCGGTATGTTTAAGGAAGCGGCATGGGGTCTGACTCATCTCTGTTGGATCCCTGACTGGGACAGAGACATCCTCTGAATGCCTTGGGTGATGTGGAGCAAAGGGTCAGGTGAAGGGGAGATGCAGGCTGTCTGTCTCTGTGCCACGTACTTGTCCTTGGCTCTTATCTGTCCATTCTTGTTTTGGTATGGCATTCCAAGAGCATGACGTAGGTTGGCCCCGAGTAGTCTGCATCCAGTGATGTTCGGATGAATCCCATCACGCTGAAAGCGATCCTTACAGTTCCAAAAGATGTTAAAATTGTCAATAAACTTTATCCCATGAGTGAAGCATGCAGATGTCAGCCATGTATTCAGGGCAAGGAGTCTGGTAAAAGACTCGATTCCTTTCCCCAGGGTTGGAATGGGGCCAGAAATGAACACATGTTGTGACTGACAGTCACTCAGTTTCTCCAGGAGCAGGGAAAAGTCTTTTTTCAGGATCTCAAGAGCCAGTTTTTCCTCGTAGAATGTCAAAAGACCCAGCATGGATGATGATCCTCATGTTACTGGGGTGTGTAGAGAGGATCACTGGCAACAGCTCGGTTAGCTCCCTGACAGACGTGTCAGACACTGTTAGATTTTCAGTCTTAGCCATTCTTACATGCTTGGTTATTGAGTCTCCGATCAGAATGGTATCTGGCTGATCAGGTGTGGTGTCAGCGATACTTCTCCTGGCCCTTGGCTTCTCAGGTGTGGAGTTAGCATAGTTTTTTCTGGCCCTGGGTCTAGCAGTGGTTTTGGGGCTATTGCTTGCATTTTGGATAGCCTTGGCCTGCCTGGGTTCAGTGTAGGTGGTATTGTCACACATTTCATTTGGAGCCAGTGCATCGTACCTGTTCTGTAGAGAGAGTTCAAGTGGAGGGGTGAGTGTTGGGGCTCTCTTGACTGATTTCCTGCTGGATTTGCCTTTGCATCTAGTGACATCAGACCAAGTCCTGGCTGGAGTTGATGCTTTTGGTCGAGCACCAGTCCTGTGCCAGTAGAAAGGGTCGTTAGGGAAGGCCAGTCTGGGAGCCTCTGCAGCTGATCCAGTGGTGTTAGGACATATCCANAAGTCCCAATGCTTTGTAAGTATCCAGGATCTACTTTCTGTAGCTTTTAGCAGGAAAAAAACAAGTATATCCACAAAAGAATGTAAGCAAAGCGGAGCGCAAGCAGCAGAGCGTCTGCACTGTAAGAAAGCCGGAAGGGGAGACATGAGGCAGTAGGGACATGACACCGGTGTTCCGGATTTACTCGCGACCCTGTTAACTGGCGATCTTCAGCCGACTGCGTCTATGGTTGTCGTAGTGACAACAGCTGTTTTCAACCAGGAAGAGAACACGTAGCTGTCCTCGGGAAGGCCTCTTTATTCAATTTTTCATAACAATATCAAAACATAGCCGATCTGATCCGTCTTTGGACTCTTGTTGGAGGAACCCAGTCACGGACCGACACTCAGTCGCAGTTTGAATCACACTTGTTATGTCGGAATGTTGAAAACAGGAAGAGGCCAAGTTGCTTTTCCTGTAAATCTAACTCCTATCTCGAAAAAAAATTTCTAAATAGGCCTACACAGTTTCGTCTCTGGTGCCTGCCTAAATAAATGTGCCATATTAAAGAACCCGTGAAACGTAAAAAATAATATTTTCACGGGATTCGAACCCACTTCATTATGGGAAGATAAATTATAGGCGCACAATTAACATGATACGCCACTATTACAGCACCACTTCACAGACAGATCCAATAAAAATCCGACAACATACAGCCAGCTACAGTATGTCTTCAAATTGGGAGGCAGCCAGATCAACTTGTGACCACACTGTCCATGCACTGAGGAACATTTTACAATCTCACTGCATTCCAATACAAAAAGCAGCGGTTTACAATCTCACTGCATTCCAATACAAAAAGCAGCGGTTTAAACCCACTTAATTCATAAACCTAAAGTTTATTGTTGTGCTACAGGTCGATAAAGCCAATATTCATATACTCACGTGGAAATACTTTATTTTAAATTAAGCAATAAAGCAGCAGCTGTATAATAGATTTATCTCTAAGATAAATTATCTGTTTATGTTGTAG
>NC_065529.1:1388217-1390306 GCF_006386435.1 Epinephelus moara
GATAAAGCCAATATTCATATACTCACGTGGAAATACTTTATTTTAAATTAAGCAATAAAGCAGCAGCTGTATAATAGATTTATCTCTAAGATAAATTATCTGTTTATGTTGTAGCATTAAGGCGATTAAAAGCGTACAAATATGACAAACACTAGGCTGTAGGCTATGTGGTATGAAAGTCCATTAACTCCTGCAAAGCATTTTAGAGTACCGAGGTGAAGTTAGTTTGACGTTGGATATTCGATAGATATTCGGATATTCATTTTGGGTTCAACAGTGATTTCCACCTCCCTCTCATAGGCAGAAAATAGTGAGCAACAAAGAGAAGGGCTAATACTCCCATACCCCCATTACTGGACCCAGACACCCCACACCAATGTAGAATGGTTTTGCCAAGTGGGCCTAATAAGGCACACCCGGAGTCACATGCAGTGCACCCTTGGAATCATTTGGTCTTGCCATGATCTGAGAAAGTCCCTATTTGCTTAGAATATTAACTTGACTTTTGACACTTTCACTTACTTCCGATGTCATGTTTCCCACCCGCACAATGCTACCGAGTGGGATAAACAATGATCTGCTGGAAACTACAAGCACAGCCACATTAATAAAAGGTGAACATTGAATGCAAGTTTAGTTACATGAATGACAGCCAGATGAGTAAATCAAATCTACTTGTGCGTCATCTTAAGGAAATATGACCTTTTCGCCAAAGGAGTTAAGTTGGTCGGTGCCACAAATGTGGTTATGTTGCAGGATCTTACATATTTGTTTCTTCACTGTACATGTTTGGTTTACCATATAGCCTACCATGTGTTTTTTTCTGAACCACCCTCAAATGTATTCATTATTTCTAGGTTTACATAAAAGATGTGATTTTCAATGTTGCCTATGAAGGCTACAACATGACGTTATCTTGCGTTACGTTTATGAAGTAACTGGATTTATACAGCTGCTGCTTTATTGCTTAATTTAAAATAAAGTATTTCCACGTGAGTATATGAATATTGGCTTTATCGACCTGTAACACAACAATCAATGTTAGTATTATGAATTAAGTGGGTTTAAACCACTGCTTTTTGTATGAGTGTCGGTCCGTGGGTTCCTCCAACAAGAGTCCAAAGACGGATCAGGTCGGCTATGTTTTGATACTGTTATGAAAAATTGAGGAAAGAGGCCTTCGCAAGGACAGCTACGTGTTCTCTTCCTGGTTGAAAACAGCTGTTGTTACTACGACAACCATAGACACATTCGGCTGAAGGTCGCCAGTTAACATAGTCGCGAGTAAATCCGAAACACCAGCAGCATCTCAGGATCAACAAGTGAAACTCCGCGAAAGAAACTCCGGTCCAGGATGGGTCTACCTATTGTTTCCTCTGGTCCTGTTCTGCCTGCCTTGTGCATCATATGTAAGAAAGTAGATAAATACATCAACGTGTCAGGCAAAGGATCAACTTTCACTGGCAAAGACGTTATCAGCAGGTGGGTAAAAAATCTCTCTCTCTCTCTCTCTGTCTCTCTCCTGTATATACACACAAATACAGACAGACATCATGTAATTATCTTCATTCTTTAAAGGTCTGTTGCTGAAAGGATTCTTTTGCATATCAAAGATAAAGACTGTGTGGCCATGGAAGTCCGATACCACAAGTCCTGTTACTGTCAGTTAACCAGTTTCTTGACCAAGTCCACTGCAACAGTTACTGGGACCACAGAAGAAGAAATGTGAGGTAAGATATTATCAGAGATATTGGATAAAGCGAGATACCCCACTCACACTTCCTGATTCAGTGACGTCAGCACCACGCCCCCGTAGGAGACTTGCGGCAGCTCTGAATGTATTGTTGTCAATGAGGAAAATGAATGTGATCACAATTTATGGTAAATTCTTTCGCCCTATAGTCACTAACAGGGGCGACTGGCCAATAGAGGGCGATAGGGCGCCGCCCCTCCTCGAGCCACAAAAGAAAGATGATAATAAATGTGTGATTATCATCATCATTATTGTCATATATACACACAATATATTAATTATTCTGATAATTTTCACTTGAAACAGCTCGTCCTGCCTCTGAATATCCAATCAGAT
>NC_065529.1:1391518-1391971 GCF_006386435.1 Epinephelus moara
CTGCGCTTCGCCAACTGGGTGTGGCCAGGCGGATTTTGCAAGTTTGGCACACCGTGTGCGCTGGCGCAGCTACTCGTCTGTCCCACCTCCGTCCCTCCTACCTGCGCAAGTCGGAAAGAGGGAGGAGAGAAGGCGTGGAGTGGGTTTTACACACATCACACCAATCAAATGAGCCCCTCTCCTCGCCATTAAATGTGCCGCACGAAGGCGTAATGAGAGTTTACTCAATTCGCCATGGCAGAAGAGAGCAGCAGCGTCAGACGGCCAAACTTCTCCCAGGAGGAAACTAATGTTTTGGTCCGGGAGGTCCAAGCTCGCAGTGTCCAAATATACGAACTGCGAGCAGACCTCCACGGGCTGATGATGCAAAAGTAGCCTGGGAGGAGGTCACCACAATTGTAAATCAATGATACGTTTTTCTCGTGCGCGCGTGCGCTCTCTCTTTCTCTCTCG
>NC_065529.1:1392471-1393805 GCF_006386435.1 Epinephelus moara
GGCTGAAAGGGATGTGAACTCATTAGTTTGCAGCCGTTTAATCAAATCAGGTTGGGTTTCCATTACGCGTGCCAAACGTGCCAAACGGTGCCAATCCCCTTTGATCTGACATCAGATGTGACGGGACAGTCGATACAGAGATACATTTATGTGCTGATTGCAGATAGTTGCATTGAATAGTGTTTTTTTTTTTGGCTATTTATTGCATCGTTAATGTGCCTAATATTCTGGAAACCTGCCTGTGAGGTTTTGGTGACGTGTGCGCACTGTCCGCCGGTCAGCCAAACTTCGGCTTACACCGGCTGCGCTCCCCCTGCGTTGACAGTAGACCTGGTTTCAGATGGCGAGCTTTTAGCGCACCTTCGGCGAAGCCTTTTGGCACGAAACTGTCACTGCGTCTAGCTGGATCTGTCGACACCTCCCCCTGCTGCGCCGCCACACCCATCTCAGCGCACCTCGGTCTGCCAAACTACCAAACTGAGCGCGCCTCGGGTTGCGCTGCTCGAAACTAGCTCTGCGCGGGGTTCTCCATCCTGCGCTGCGCCGGGAAACTTGACTTATTTCCACCCAGCCGACAGTGGGACTTATATTCATTGTGTTTCCACCCAGCCGACAGTGGGACTTATATTCATTGTGCCGACAGTGTGTGTCACACGGGGAAGAGGGAAGAGGGAAGGCGGCTGGAGTTCCTCCAACATTTGTGGTTAGATTANTCTGCGCGGGGTTCTCCATCCTGCGCTGCGCCGGGAAACTTGACTTATTTCCACCCAGCCGACAGTGGGACTTATATTCATTGTGCCGACAGTGTGTGTCACACGGGGAAGAGGGAAGAGGGAAGGCGGCTGGAGTTCCTCCAACATTTGCGGTTAGATTATCATATATTTTTATTGACAAAAATATAGGCTGCTTCGGCTGATTTTTTTTTATGCGCACATGTGCCCCTAAATATTTTTTACAGTTCGCACACACGTATTTTTAGTCGAGTGAAATGCTCGCACTGTCGAGCGCTGGATCTGAAAGCCTGAGCACATCGGCACAAAACGCTATGGCGTTCGAGATATTATTTATATCACGAGAAGTCAATACTTTCGGCAGCCTAAATCTTTTATTTAGAAACTATGGCGGGTCAAATTAAACTATGGCGGCCGCCATAGTTTCATTAATTAATGGGAAACACTGCAGTTTTATTTGATTAATGGTAAGACAGGTCTCTGTTTACATTCAAAGGTATTTGTGTGGGCAAACTGATGAAAATTAGTCTGTTGATGACCACAGTGGATTGTTCAGTCATTGTAGAGCCAAATTAATTCAAATTTACCCATTGAACGGGTCAC
>NC_065529.1:1400046-1422442 GCF_006386435.1 Epinephelus moara
TACGGATTACTGTTAATTTATCATGTTGATCTGTTCTGTACGACATCTATTGCACGTCTGTCCGTCCTGGAAGAGGGATCCCTCCTCAGTTGCTGTTCCTGAGGTTTCTACCGTTTTTTCCCCGTTAAAGGTTTTTTTTTGAGGAGTTTTCCTGATCGGCTGTGAGGGTCCTAAGGACAGAGGGATGTCGTTTGCTGTAAAGCCCTGTGAGGCAAATTGTGATTTGTGATATTGGGTAGTGATACAAAAACAACATTCTTTCTTAAAATGTATATAATTTTTTTTTTTAAATGCAAATGGCCTCATGTCAAAAACATGTTTTATGAGGAATACCTGGAATATGAAATGATAAAAACTTTTAATTCCATAGATATTGAAGAAAAACAACCCTTGGGGTAATTTTTGACCCCACTTATGCATCTAAGGGTTAACACTGGATAAGCCTACAGTGGGGTATCTCCTTTATCCAATATCTCTTATATTATGTGGTCAATGTAATAATTTGCTCAGACTGCACATATGCACATGCTTGATAAATTGTCTATAGATAAGACATCTTTTGCACAACTCTCTGCATTATTTAAATGTGTGTGTGTCTGTGTGTCTGCGTGTCTGTGTGTGTGTGTGTGTGTGTGTGTGTGTGTGTCTGTGTGTGTGTGTATCTGTGTCTGTGTGTTTCAGAAATGAGCCGGCCTTTGATGTCAACTACAAGATCTTCTGTGAGCAGATCATCAGGCAAATAATCACTGTAAACCAAGAGGTGCTGAGGATAAATCAGCTAAGAATGGCCACAAATGTGAATGATGCAAGATACAAAGCATTCTGCATGGCATCTTCAGCTTTGCCAGAACTATCCATGCCTCCAACATGTGACACTCTACACCAACACTGCAAAATGGCAAACTACCAAGCAGCAATAATGAGACATTGGCTACGGTTACATGATGGCTTCTCATTCAGAATGAAATAAATCTGAATGAAATCATTCGGAATTAAAGTTTTTCCAGGTAGTTTACATGGGAAATACTCATTCCGAATGAGGGTTTACACGGGACATCAGTTTAATTGCCTTTATTCGGGTCTGTGCAAGGTTTGGGGCAGGAAAGGTTTCTGATTGGATAGGGGGCGGGGCGGATGTTATGTGTTTACATTTACCGAAAAAAACACTGTAGTCCTCGCTCCGGATAACAAGATGCTTGACGACGCCATTCTTAGTACCTTTTTCGGGCTTGTTTTGCTTATATTCTTGAAGCAGCAGTACAACAAGAACCTTGTTCTGCTAATGCTTCATCTGTTGAGGAGGAGAAGAGAGGTAGAAGGTCGAAGAAGGGAGATAGAAGACCGTGCTTTGGTGTATGGAAACCGGTGAGTGCAACAAGTCCGACTGCTCTATCTCTGCCCATTGCTATGCGCGCTATATACGTCATCGCGCCAGTAGGGCAAGGAAACGAGCATGCGCAGAAAGACCGGAATGAACTTAAAGAGGAACGAGCGTTTACATGCACACAAAATTCTTTCATTCGGAATGACAAACGGAATAAACCACCCCTTTTAATAGGATTTAATTTTCAATCGGAATGACCATTTTTCGATCGGAATGACCGTTTACATGACCACTTTTAATTGGAATGGCCTTTCATTCCGAATGAAAGTGGAATTAAACTGTCCATGTAAACGTACTGATTGTGCTGTCATCCCATCACGCTATAAATACAGATCAATTGTCTACAAAATAAAAACCAGACGAATTTCTTTACAATCCATTATACAGATCTTGTTATCAGTCACTTCATATAGTGAGGAATATCGTATCTTACCACGTCTTAGGCTTGCGTGTGTTTCTCCCTGTCTATCCACATTTGTAGTCCGGCTTTCAAGACGCAAATATCTCCATATTGTCCAGTTGACACTCCATCAAACTTTGTATGATAAGACCAGCGCACTTCACCTTTGCGCACCCAGCGAAATTGAGGCCTAATTATGCATGCATGACAGGGCAGTAGTCACCATATACATATACCAGCCCCCCCAATATATAACTGAAACTGAAAAACAACAACAACAAAAAACGTTCAGGTCAGGTCAAAGATAAGTGATACTATGTGATGTGCATTGTATTAAGTTATAGGGTATGCCTGCATTTATTTCTTTAATCAGAACACAAAATGAACTTCCACTTAGCTATAATAAAATGTTTTCTGATTAAGACTGACAATGACTCAGTGAATACCTTACTCAGTTTTATTTGATTAATGGTAAAACAAGTCTCTGTTCACATTCAAAGGTATTTGTGTGGGCAAACTGATGAAAATTAGTCTGTTGATGACCACAGTGGATTGTTCAGTCATTGTAGAGCCAAATTAATTCAAATTTACCCATTGAACGGGTCACCTCAGCCATCATCACAACAATTGCCCCCCCTGAGAAATTTGGCAGGAGCCGCCACTGAGTGAGAATTCTTTTTAGTTTGGCATTGCCATGTTCTTTTCTCTTGATTTGAATGGTAAGAGCTTAGATTAGAAAATTTGTCTTTTGTTTCGCATTTCTTTTTTGCTAGGTAAGGTTAGGGTCAATTGGTATATTTGTGTTAGCTGTTTTGGGCACTGTCCACCTCTGAGGACAAATAAGCTGCTTTCTTTGTTGTTTAAAATACTGTGTTACTGGCCTTTCTTGGGAGTGGGGAGAGTGAGGGAGTCGCATCATGTAATGTCTAGGACTAGACCGGGGACAGAACAGAATGCAGAGACTGTTTCACCTCAGACACTTGAGGAAATTACCCTTAAATACTGAGCAATTTCTGCTCCTACACCATCGAGGGCATCCCAAAAGGGAACATAACTGCCTGGTACGGTAACAGTGCCGAACAGGACTGCAGGGTCTTTCAAAGTGTGATTCATTCAGCTAAACACACTATAGGCACTAGTCTACCCTGCATAAAGGATGTTTACACCAGGCGCTGCAAAATGAATTACGAAGAAGGCGAGCACTGAGACGCTCAAAAAGAGCTTCTACCCTCAGGCTGCAATGCTCCTAAATGATGACACAGCCTAATCATACACATTTATTCTTTATAACATTGTTTTTAATGCACAAACTGAAAGAACCAATGGGATTACATTTCACTGGAATTGTGCCTTCTATGATTTAATGTGACAAAGAAATTGAGTTATTGATTGACTGACAAGACAATCCACAAATGTGTACCATGATCAACAAATATGTCACTCCCCCAAACATGTATTTTTGTCAGTTGTGCTGTGTAAAGTCATATCCACAAAATTACAGAGAGATTTGCAAATATGTATAAGGTTTTACAAATGCAACCAGTTTCACCACAACAAAGACATGTAAAGTCATATTTATGTGTTTGTGGTTCCATGTGCAAATGTCAAATATCTGTGGATCGCTTCCTGACAGTTTGTAGGTCAGCCAACATTTGTGACTCCCCTTCTATTTGTTTTGCAGATTTTTGTCCATTTCCTCCTGCAGCAGATCTGTATTTAAAAAGTTTACAGATCTGAGATGCAGTTAGTGCAGTTTCCATGGGAAAACATTTGTCAGGGCTGTCATCACACAGAAGTGGGCATGGTTTCATCTAAAGTACATTGGTACATTCAAGGAAAAACAATAAATGCATTCAGGTCTGCCCTCCTCTGTGTGTGTGTGTGTGTGTGTGTGTTTGTGCGCGCGTGCGTGCGTGTATCGCCACCTGCTGGCAAAGTTCCTAAGTGCACATCATACAACATACAACATACAACATACAACATACAGATCTGCTGCGGTACAAAATGGACACAACTTATAATCAAATAGGAGTGAAGTCACAAATGTCACATGGCACACCAGCTGACAGGAAGCGATTCACAAATGTGCAAAACCTCTTTCACATTTACAATTTAATCTACAACTGTGTAAATATGACTTCTTTTGTTGTGGTGAATCACATTTGTTATGTCATGTATTTTGCAAAATTATAGTATGCGTTCACAGAGTAGGTCATGCATCTTTGCAAACTGCTCTGTAGTTTTGTTAATATGACTTTACAGTACACAAATTTCATAATAATAATAATAATACATTGGCATTATATAGCACTTTTCTGGATACTCATAGGGGCTTTACAAAGAAAACAACAAAGAAAAAAAGACCCCACAAATAATAATAATAAGAACAGTAGTAGTAGTAGTAGTAGTAGTAGTAGTAATAATAGTAATAATAATAATAATACATAAAGGAAAAAAAAAATGCTTGTGGATAGTGAGATATTTGTGGATCATGGCACTCTGGATTGTCTTCTGTGGGTTTTCAACCACTAATGTCAGATAAAAATGTCCATACTCAGTATTACTTGTGTGAACAGATCAACAATCTGTGTGTTAATGTGTAATTTGTAAATATAAAACACCTTCCACAAATATAAAAAAATAAACTCGAAAAAAAAAACTACTTTAATATAAAACGGATCTGCAAATACACAGAGAAAGTCCAGACTAAAAGACATTTGTAAATATATTTAACTAAATGACAAATAAATGAAAAGCATGTTGCTGTTGAGCAGGTGAGAAATATTTTTAAAAGGTTAAATCAGAGGAAGGCCACGGGACCAGATAATCTTAGCGCATACATCCTGAAAACTTTTGCAGATGAGTTAGCACCTGTGTGGCAGCCTATTTACAAGCACTCACTGAACACTGGTAGTATTCCTCTCATGTGGAGGACATCACATATAATACCTGTTGCTAAGGTGAAATGTCCGCAGCAACCAAGCGATTATCGTCCCGTTGCCTTGACTCCTGTTGTAATGAAGGCTTTGGAAAAAATTGTAGTTCAGGAGCTCAGTGACAAGCTGGGTGACAAGCTTGATAGTCAACAATTTGCATACAAGCATAATCGCAGTACAGAGGATGCTGTGGTCACCACAGCATCCTCTGTGCGATGCACCTTATTCTGAAGCATCTTGACATGCCTAAAACTACAGCTAGAGCTCTCTTTTTAGATTTCACATCGGCCTTTAATACGATCCAGCCAAAGCTCTAATTGGTCAAGATGGTTGAGAAGGAAGTAAATGCCCATCTAATTCACTGATACCACGCATTCTTCAGAAATAGGGTACAGAGAGTCAAAGTTAATCAGACATACTCCGCTCCTACAGTTACCAACATTGGAGCGCCGCAGAGCTGCGTGAGCTCTCCATTTATTTTCGCACTGTACACTGACGATTGTAGAACTGATGGACAAAATACATTTATTTTGAAGTTTTCTGATGATACTGTACTATTGTCTTTGTTGGGGACTGAAGACGATCCCAGTATTCATCAGGCTCAAACAGATAGACTGGTGGAGTGGTGTGAGAATAACTCACTTATCATCAATGCAAATAAGACAAAATAAGTTATTTTTGGTTTTCCAGAGAACTCATATCCTCCACCTCTCATTATCAATAACACAAACATTGAACAAGTTTTTTCCTACAAATATTTAGGCATCTATGTGGACGCTACTCTATCATGGAGTGCACACATTGATTATATTTGTAGTAAAATACAACAACGTATTTATTTTCTTAGGAGACTAAGGTCTTTTGGTACAAGTAGACCTATTCTGTTACTGTTCTTTCAATCTATTGTACTAAGTGTTATGCAGTATGGAGTTAGAGCAGATATTTAGCAGTCTCCCCAGTCGAGCTTTAAGTTGTACTGAGAGAGAACTATACCATACACTAAGATTGTAGGTCAAACACTTGAGCCAATCTTTAAAGCCTCAGTGTGTAAAAATGGTGAATAACAGTGACATCAGCGGTCATATTCTAGATTGCAGCGCTCACTCGCACTCACTTACTCACCCCTCCCGTCGGGTAAGTGACGGTGGCCTCGTAGGACAAAAAGCCTTGCGCAGACAGCAGAGTTTTTCGAGTTTTTCAGGAGTATCCAGCGACGAGGTGAATATTTATTTAGGAATCTAAACCATGTTACGATATGTTATAGCTTAACAGTGAGATACAGGTTATCTGTGAGATATATGTTAGGAGTGTTTTATTTCTAATTGTTTTGGTAACACGAGCATTAGCACAGTTATGCTAAAATAACATGTTTTATGTGATAGTCACGGCACAGTGTGGCAAATATAGGTTGGTACGAATATAATATATGCATTTCCAGAGTGTTCTTCCACAGGACACAGGGAGATGAGGGAGAGGGAGAGGGAGAAGAGGAAGACCAGGGAGAGGAAGGGGGCGAGGGGGTAGAGGCGGTGCAGAACGGCCAGGCAAAGAGGTGTGTCTCGGCTACCCAGAGGGAAGAGGAGGAGGAGAGGGCGGCAGCCTTTGCAGCAGCGCGAGAGGAATCAACAGATTAGGCTGTAGGCTAGGCTAACCATTTAGCTGTAGCTCTGGGATAACGTTAGCCAAGGCTAGGATAACGTTAGCACGTAAACGTAGCCGTCACTCGAACTTAGACGAGAGGGAAAAGTAGTTGCAAACATGAAGCCAAAATGATTTTAAAATATCAGATTGAATTACCTGTCTAGCAGAAAGCAGGCAACCTCTGCATCTCTTGTGAAATCCTTTTCCTTCAGGAGTTCTTTCCACCTGGAATAAGCAACGCCTATATTCACTCGTGTTTTGTCCCATCCTCGCTTATCTGATTGTTCTTTCCTTTTATTTGGTGGCGTGGTTTCCCTCTTACGGGGCAAAACATATGATGTGGTCCTCCATTTAAAGTGTGACAGAATCATAAAAGTACAAAGCAGGTTCACGCAGAAGCGCCCCGGATTGATCTTCACCTTATTGTAGTTCTAGTTCTAGGTAAATGCGAAAGGCGAAGCGCGTATATCCCTTTCGGCCACTGTATTCAAATATGGCGACGCAAGACGGCAGCCTCCAGCAGACCGTGCCCTGCCTTTGTATGTATAGAAAAATCATTCTAAGCCTATAAGAAAGCTTCCATTTGTATGTGAATTGCATTACACTTTTGTAAATGTATATTTATGGAAGCAACAGTTGATATTTGCTAATAAACAACCACGTAAATTACACATTGTAACTTTAAAGCCGCATATACTAGAAGAATGTTGTCCTTGGCAGGCAAACCTTTGTCTGACCCAATGCATATTTTATTTGAAGAGTTGTTGCCATTCAACAGCAGATATAGAGTCCCCAAAGTTAGATTAAACAGACTGAGGAACTCTTTTATTCCTCAGTCTATTAAAATGTTGAATAATTGTTAGGAGGCACCACAGCCACTTTGATGTTGGATATAGCAAATGTCACATGTCTGATGGTATATTTTGTCTGATGGATGTTTAAGGTTATATTTTTGTAATTTATAATGAATTTTGTGATGAGAAACAAGTGTCTTGGATGCAAAACAAATTTCAGAATGAATTCTGATAATAAAGTAATCAATCAATCAATCAATCAATCAATCAATCAATCAATCTATGAATATTTTCCTAACATTTCAGCTTTTGAACAGATATTTGAGAATCCAGTTTTTTTTATTTGTGAATCTCAATTCTACACTTGCAGATTTGCATTTGACACACACTGACTCTTTTTTTTTAATTTAATGTGGAATTTGTGTATTTTCAGAACTGTTTGATTTGCAAAATATTTCTCTTAGTTCACAAATCTTTTTTTATATTTGTGGAGGTTGTTTGATATTTACAGATTACACATTTACACATCAATAATAGATCTTCTCACAAATAATTTTTGAAACAAATCTGTGTCCATATTGAAATATTTGCCGATCCATTTAATATTTGCAAAATGTTTTTCTAAATTAATAAATGTTTATATTTGTGGAAGAGATTTAATATTTACAGGTTACATATTTACACACTGATAGTAGATCTTCTCACACAATTCATTTTTGATACAAATCTCCACATTTGTGTATTTGTAGATCCATTTAATATTTGTACAATATTTTTCTAAATTTACAAATCCTTTCTTTATATTTGTGGAAGTAGTTAAATATTGACAGATTTCACATTTACACACAGATAGTAGATCTTCTCACACAAATAATTTTTGATACAAATCTGTTTCCATATTTGAATATTTGCAGATCTGTTTAATATTTGCTAAATATTTTCTGAGTTTACAAATCTTTTTTGTATTTGTGGAAGGTGTTACAAATTACACAGATTACACATTAACACAGGTGGTCGATCAGTTCACACAAATAATAATAAGACAAATCTCTCTCCATACTGGGATCCACTTTTTTCTCCACCTAATTTAAGTGATCGTCAAGTCTTTTCTGTAGTGGGATTTACATCATATTATGCATGCATTCACTTATCGTGATGGCCCACCAGCAGATGGAGACATGAAATACAATAGTTTTCAATGCATGTAATATTCATTCATTGTGTAAATTAAGACAAAGCATGTTGGCCAATTCTAATAATTCATTTTAAACTCAGTATTGGCCAATACTGATGACGTGCCAATATTTCTGTGCATCCCTAATTTTTAATGATCTATTTTGTCTCCTTTTACACAACTCCTCCATGTGTAATCATCATTAGGAGAGTTCTGTCTGTGTCGGTACAGCAAGTCAAACTCATGAAACTCACAGGCCGGTGCAGTCAATAAACGCAGCTATTTTCAATTTTTGAACTTTGATGTGGAGATGTCAGGAAGACATTGCAACAACAACACAGACACAGAAGAGTTAAGTGGCTTCAGTAAAATCATATTGAGCTCGCTGTAAACGTTATCTGCACAGACTGAGTGGATTTAAAACCTTAAGTACAAAAACCCATCAAAGGGCAAACTTGATTAATGAAACACTGTTAACTCTGTAATAATTACTTTATTATTTGTTGAACACTAATTTATACTGGAAGTGATAAAGGAAAATGCTAATGAGGAATGAAGAAGACATTATCATCCGTAAGAAGGTTAAACATCCCTAGTAGATTATGTTTGATAGGTACGGCTCTCGTGCAATTATCTTGTGTTTCACCTCTGAAGGACAGGTCACTTGCCATGTATCTGTAACAACATCAAAGTCTTTACAATTTCATTAACTAGTAATATATCATCTTTCACAAAAGACATTATTATATTTCCTGAGATTAAAGAATACATCATACATAAAAACCATCATTCTCCAACTGATGAAAATTGAAACTACTTTTTTTGTGGCACATGAGAACTCAGGAAAGTGTGATTATTATGGTTTTTGTCTTTTAAGAATTATTCCCTTTGTATAATTGCCAACTTAAAGATGTAAAACATGACCAAGGCTATTTTCTGGTTGTTGTATGTGTGCAAACAAGCACTGGGTAACCCCTGTCATCAGTTTCAAATTAAGATGTTTCTGTGTGACAGCAGAAAGCTTACAGTATTATCATTGCTGTCACACAGTACCTGCACAATTTAAAGTGACTTCAGGGCCTTTAAATGTCACAGCTCTGAGTGTTAATGTCAGGATGAATGCATCTCATACTGCAGTGAATGTTGATCCAACACATCCAGAGCTGCTGCACATCAGGCTTGTCATAAGTGACGATGATCCCTCCCCCTCCTCAACCTCTGCTCCAATTAGGCCCTGTTGGTGCAAGTTGAGGATGGAGTCAGCGATGATGCGGGCTGTTTTCTTCTGGTATCCTCCAGATGTCACCATAAGTATGGGGATGCCCCGTCGCCTTGCAGCACTGAACACAATCTCATCTCTCTTTACAATGCCCTGGAGAGGAAGACAAGAGAAGAGCTGGTCTGTCAGTCTGCCCATGGCCTCGGATAGGACTTGTAACTTCTCGGAATTTTGGCAGGCTGCTGGCTAATGCTTCTACAGTACCTACACTCCATTCTTCACCCGAGGAGGGAGGGAAGGCTGGAAGCAGTCTGATAGTTCTAATTTCTCATTACTTCACTGTGGAGCACCAGACCTCTCAGGGCATTACATACCCCAGAGACTGAGAGTGGCAACAGCTTGTATCCAAACTCTCATTTACTATTGAACAATTTGCAGCACAATGACTGAGTTTGAACATTATTAGGCATAACAGAAACACGTGTTTTACCGCAACCTTAAATAACAATTATTAAAGCTGCACTAACCAAGAGTTTCTTTTTTTAATTTTAGGCTATTTACCAGCCCAAATCACTGATTAGCTCTGCACCACACATCCCTGTACCATCCCACTAACACATTCTGCACATTTACTTGATTTGTTCCAATTATTCTGTGGAATTTACAGCATCACCTATAGGATATCTGTGCGCACAGGAAGTCATAGATCCAAATGTGGCTCATGCAAGATCAGCTCTTAGTATGCTTTCACATTTCCTAACAAATTACCTACGTAAAGTACTAAAGTTTCCTGACACAGCAGAGCCTGTCACTTCTCCATCCAGGTATTTCTCCTGCCATTACAACACTGCGTATGAGGTATCTCAACAAAAAAAATGGTCAACACATATCCTTTACTTTATCTTTCCTGTAAAAATTTTCTTTAGATATCAGTAAGGGAGAATTAGACATGCGTATAACCCTCCCCTGCCCAGGATCAATCTCAGGGCCATGCCGTGGTCCATGGCAAGTAGTAATACTATGATGAACATTTACCATGACTAAGATTTTTTCATTTTCTTTCATTCATTATTGCCTTAAATTGTAATAAAACATATTTCCCACTTTAACTGCTTATATTTGTTATGTTGCAAACATGGAAATTGTTGGGATAACGGCTATATTGGCTATATGCAAATTATACGTCATAAATAGAATATAATATATAATATATATATATTTTAGAATAATTATAAATCTGAGAATTCCGATGTGTTTCTAATACTAAACATATAAAACAGACACCAGGTTTTCCAAAAGAGTTAAAAAAAAACCCCCAAAACATTTCAGGTAGCAACCATCTTGAAAAAAGCAAATTAGAGGTCATGCTGTACTGTACTGGATTACATTAAATTGACATGTGTTTCAAATTATTTGTCCTTTCTATTTACATAAATGGATGAGGGGGTAGTTAAATTATGCTGGAACATAATTATATAATTTAATAAACAACATTATGACTGTATTAGACACCCTAAATACACTATTTGACAGCTGTTTCTGATTGCATTACATTGTGCAGATGTACCTAACATGGCCACTGAGTGTGGGGAGCAGCTCTACAGCACACTGTCCCTCCAGCTCACCGCTGATGTTTTGGAATCCAGTATGAACTGTAAAAAGTAGTTCAGGCTTAAAGTAGGCTTATCAGTACTCACATCTCATATGTATCTACATTAGCCTCTTTTACACTGCCTGTTCAAGATGGGAATATCACACGGTTATGCCGCCTCTCTGTGCTGTATATATGGTATGATCCAAGAATTGGGGGACAGAGTTGTCTCGCCTTTAAGCCCAGCTCGGACCTAAGATTCGCAACGGATTGAAGTTGAAACAGGCAACTGCGCCATTCTTCAACATTCTAAAACAACTTCACATCAATGTAGCTAAATGAGACGGTGTATCATCTCTATGCGACAACTCTCTGTACCTCTGTTCTGATTTCCAGCTTTTCAGGCTTATTTTGTGGCTGAATATAATTTGTAGCTTCTTAAAATATGAATAAGGGTAGTGATAGTGAGTTACTGGCTACAGTTGCATTTGTAGTAGTGATGAAACTGAACACAGTAATATAAATAACCAATCAATGAGAATGTGTGTGTGTGTGTGTGTGGGCAGGGCATAAGCACATAAAGCTGGCAGCAGTGACCCAGCGCCTGACACCGGTTCACAGTGAGGACAGAAACAGAGGGCTCGGTGGGGAGCACCTGCTGCAGCAAGCGAACACGCCAACTGTGGTCACTTTGACTTGACCAGCTGACTTCACCACAAGCCGATTAGCTGTTGAAACAGGTAATGTGCTTTACATTCTAAAACCAGCTGTCAGTGATTTGACCAGCTGAGTTGCAGGTGACATCATCAGCTGGCTTGAGTTGACCGTCCAGTTCACACCACTGCAACTTTTCTCTGCAATGTTCTAAAACGATTCTATCTTGTTGCAAGTCTTTGGTCTGAACTTGCCTTTAAGCCACCACAGGGGGTGGTAACAGCACCGAAATGATGTCTGTATAAACAGGGAAACTGACAGGACAGTATCATGTGATGTTCTGACAACATGTGTGCGACCCCTCACAGGAGATTTAAAAGTAGCTGTTAGCGGCCAACTCAAAGAGGAAGAGCAGCGAGCAAAAATGTCTGCAAATTGTGAAAACAATGAGGACCAGCAGCTCCTTACCATCCAAGCAGAGGACATCAGCTACCATATAACAGAGATGGTAAATGGATGTTATTGCCATGTTATGCCATTGATTATAAAGCGCTGCTGATGTGTATGCTTTATCTCAAACTAGAGGTTGAAACTGTTGTGTTACATGTCACGCCTGTCGCACTTCATTTGCTTCCAGAATGCACCGTCATTGTTTGGTTCTGTGTAAAAATGCAAAGGAGGCATAAAGAAGGGACTTAGTAGGGGCTCAATAGTGCCATATCTATCTGAAAGTGGCTATTGAGTGTCTGATAGAGCATGTACAATACCTGTGGTGATATGGAGAGTCCTCCGAGGGGGTCCCCATCCAAGATATCTGTCCCTGCATTATAGATGAGGATGTCAGGTCGGACCTCGTTCAGCGCTCCATCAGAGTGAAGCTCCACTTTCTGGAGGTACTCTAAGTCTTCAGTGCCCCAGTCCAGCTCCACCTTCCTCTTTATGGCTCCTGGAAATACAGAGAAATTGAGATACTCTGTATATTTTCCACTCACCATCATCAGGAAGTCACAGAATATAGCTGCCACCAGAACCAGCCTTTTTGTTAAAAAGTTGTACTGTGGATTGTAGAATAGGAAAAATAGGAAAAGGAATAGGAAAAAATCTGTCATTGTTCCGGTAACCTAGGTCTCATGTCCAGCTGTGAATAATGACTACAGACCTGTCTCATTAACATTGGTTGTGATGAAATGTTTTGAAAGGATCATTGTCAATATGCTTAAATCTGAGGTTGTTGGTTATCTAGATCCTCTACAGTTTGCCTATAGACAGGGTCGTAGCACTGAGGATGCAGTTATTTCTGACACTCATTTAATTAAGAAGTATCTAGAGGACCCCAAAGCATATGCTAGAGTTTTATTTGCAGATTTTAGTTCGGACTTTAACACAGTCCAACCCTACCTGATCATACAGAAGTAAATCAACATGAAGGTGAACTCTTTTATCATTAAATGGTTTTATTCTTTCCTAACGAATAGGACCCAACAAGTCAGAGTGAACAGCTCACTCTCAGCAGTGAAACAGTGTAGCACAGGTGTGCCTCAGGGCTGTGTCAGTTCTCCTGTACTCCTTAGACTAGACTTACTTTATTCGTCCCAGAGGGGAATTTGTTTCCACTAACTGTAAATTTACAGAGATCGATCACGGATATCACAGGCACAGACATATCACAGACATCACAAAACATCACAAAACATTACATGTTCATTTACAGAGGTGGACACTTTGAGTCAACGGGATCTCTTGTTCAGTGCAGCTATGGCTGCTGGGATCAGGCTCTTCCCAAGTCGAGCTTTCCTAAATTTGAGTGTTGGGTACCTGTGCCCTGAGGGTAATGGGATGAGGTATTGGTTGAGTGGGTGTGTGGTGTCCCATTCTATTGATTTTGCAAAGTGTGTAATGGACCTGTTATTTAACTCTGTGAGGTTGGGGGTGGGGCGGCACGGTGGTGTGGTGGTTAGCACTGTCGCCTCACAGCAAGAGGGTTGCCGGTTCGATCCCGGGTGTGGGAGCCCTTCTGTGCGGAGTTTGCATGTTCTCCCCGTGTCAGCGTGGGTTCTCTCCGGGCACTCCGGCTTCCTCCCACAGTCCAAAGACATGCAGATTGGGGACTAGGTTAATTGATAACTCTAAATTGTCCGTAGGTGTGAATGTGAGCGTGAATGGTTGTTTGTCTCTATGTGTCAGCCCTGCGATAGTCTGGCGACCTGTCCAGGGTGTACCCTGCCTCTCGCCCGATGTCAGCTGGGATAGGCTCCAGCCCCCCCGCGACCCTCAAGAGGATGAAGCGGTTAGAAGATGAATGAATGAAGGTTGGGTGTGGGAAGACCAATGATTTTGGAAGCGGTGTGTGTGATGCGTGTCAGTTTGGCCCAATAGGTGACAGAAAGCATGGTGAAGAAACATATGGAACAGAACAGAAGGATTGGTTGAATGATGCTTTGGTACAGAAGTAGCAGTAGATGGGGGGCGACATAGAGTCCTTTGAATTTTTTAGATAGCTGACAGTCTTTGTTGGCTCCTTTTTTGTATGTCTCTGGTGTGCTGATCGAAATTGAGTTTATTGTCCAGAGTTACGCCCAGGTATTTAAAACTGTCCACTATTTCAACTGTTTGATTGTCAGTGATGATGGGGTGCTGAGGTGAGGGGGGGGGTGATCATTATTTCTTTGGTTTTACTGACGTTGATGTGAAGATGGTTGTCCATACACCACTGAGTGAAGTGTGTGACTGTGTTGTGATAATCCAGAGCAGAGAGACTGTCAGAGAGAAGTGCAATAATGGCCGTGTCGTCTCAATATTTCAGATAGGTTGTGGTAAGTGATGGGCTTATGCAGTCATTGATGTAGAGAGTATACAGGAAAGAGCTCAGCACACATACCTGTGGAGCTCCAGTGTTGATTGTGAGTACAGGGGATGTGGCCCACCCTCACTTCTTGCAGTCTGTCAGTGAGGAAGTTGTGGATGAGATGGATCAGACAGGGGGGAATGTTGAGATGGTGCAGTTTCTGGATCAACAGGTGTTTCTGGATCGTACTGAAGGTGGAACTGAAGTCCACAAAGAGAATTCTCACAAAGTTACCTGGTGAGTCCAGGTGCTGAAGGAGGAAGTGCAGCAGGCAGGCTACAGCATCGTCTGTGCCCCTTTTGGCCTTATAGGCAAACTGAAAGGGGTCCAGACGTGGAGTGACAATCGGTAGGATGATGTTCAGCAGGAGTTTCTCTAGGCACTTCATTATTATGGATGTCAAGGAAACGGGGCGGTAGTGGTTGAATTCTGTAGGTTGGGGTGTTTTGGGTATTGGGATTATGGTGGAAGTTTTCCACAAGGTGGGTATTGTTGCAGTCCAGAAGAATTCACAGAAAAGGGAGTGCAGTATTGGTGAGAGCTCCAGAGCGCAGGTCTTCAACACTGGCTGGGTGCCATCAGGTCCCAGAGCCTTGCCTAACTTGCAGTGGCTCAGCTGGTGCCGTACCTCCTCCTCTGTGAAGGGGGCCAGTTCCTCAGGGTCCAGTGGGGAGAGGGCTCTCAACCAGGTCTGACACTCTGATGAAAAATCCTGGTTGTCAAAACGGGTGTAGAAAGTGTTCAGTTGTTTGGTGAAGGTTTCTGGGTCATCTGATGTACATGTGGATTTGGGTTCAGATCCTGTCAGGGTCCTCACCCTCTGGAAGGCTTGTTTGGTGTTCATGTTGCTGAATTCTGCTTCCAGTTTATTTTTGTATTCCAGTTTGGCTTTGAGTATTTCATTTTTAATGTTCCTGTTTGCTGTTTTGAGGCTGGCCCAGTCCTTGAGCCTGAAGGTTTTGTGCTTTTCCTTCAGGCTGTTTTATTTGTGGACTGATCCAGAGCTTGGAATTGGGATAGATCCTTATTTTTCTGGTTGGAATGGTGGAGTCCATACAGAATCTGATGGTCTGTGATGACAGAAACCCTGTCATTCAGATCTCCATCGAAGATACTCCAGTCAGTGCAAGCCAGGGAGTCTTGGAGTTGGTTAGTGGCGTTCTCCGACCAGTGTGGGATGCTGTAGCAGTTTGGTATGTGACGTCTCAGTTCCTGTCAGTAGAGCAGAAGTAAAAAGATGATGTTGTGGTCGGCAAGTCCAAGCAGTGGATATGAACGGGCTCGGAATGTGTCGGTAATATTCCCATAGCAGGGATCCAAGATGTTTCCCTTCCTGGTTGGAATATCCACATACTGTTGAAATGATGGTAACACACAGTCCAGCCTACAGTTATTGAAGTCCCCCAGAATGAAAAGCGGAGTGCCGGGATATCTGGCTAGCATTGTGTTAGCATTCTCAGCTATTAGCTCTGCTGCTATATTGATGTTAGCACTGGGGGCTATGTAGACACAGCTGATCACAACAGTGGGGAATTCCCGGGGGAGGTAGAAGGGGCAAAGGGACAGGGTCAGCATCTCCAGGTTGGGTGTGAACACCTTATGATGTACTTTGATGTTGTTACACCACCCATCGTTGACATAAACACAGACCCCACCACCTCACGTCTTCCCCGACAGCCTTGTTCTGTCAGACCTGATGATGGTGAAGTTGTCCAGGCTGACCTCAGCGTCTGAAACGGACTCCTTCAGCCACGTCTTGGACAGAGCAATGATACAGATGTCCCGGAAAGCCCTTTCAAAGTGGCACCTCGCATGTAGCAGGTCCATTTTATTACGGAGTGATCGGACATTGGACATGAGAATGGTGGGGAGAGGTGGTTTGAATGGACGCTTCCTTACTCGGCAGTGGATGCCTCCACGTTTCCCTCTTTTCCTCAGCCGAAGCTCCGACGGTAGGACAACAGTAGGCTTGGTGTTACTCAGCAGCGAGGCCCGGTGTACCAGGAGTTCATCTCGGCTGTAGGTGAGTAGCCGGTTGCCGTTGTCGGGTTGGAGTGCGAAGCTGTTGCAGATCAGCCATAGAATCACGAGTAAAATGGCAGACTGATAGAATGATGTCATGGTTTATCAGCCCAGATTTAGCCAACATAAACATCCACATTTAACACAAAACAACGCAAACACAGAACGATTCTCTCAGTGCACTTAGTGCTGTCGCAGCAGAGCGTGTGCCATATTGGATTTGAGGCCCCAGTTACACTGTACACCAATGAATGTAGGAGTTCACATCCTAGCAATCATGTCATCAGATTTTCAGATGACACCATCATCTTAAGCCTGTTAGATGTGAAAGTTTCCCCCTCTGTGTATTTAAGTGAGATAGCCACTTTTAAGACCTGGTGTGATAACAACTATCTTGTATTAAACGGGAAAAAACTAAAGAGATGATCTTCGACCCTATGGGAATTGTATCTCATGACCTTGTGATTATTGATAACAACGAAATTGAACAGGTGTCCTCATACAAATATCTAGGACTAAGGTTGGCTAACAATCTGAGCTGGAGCGTTCATTTCGACCACTTGTGTAACAGATTAGCACAGAGGCTCCACTTTCTTCGGAGGCTGCGGCTGTTTGGGGTCCGAGCCGAGATCATGTTAACATTTTACAATGCCGTACTAGCAAGCATTATAATATATGGTATGGCAGTGTGGTTCGGCTCTCTTACAGTCCAGTGGAAGGCTAGACTTGGTGAAAACAGCCATTAAGTTAATGGGGAAACTTGTCCAACTCCAGTCTCTCCAGTCAGTATATGAGGGTGCAATAGTCACACAAGCCAAAAATGAACTGTTACCATCAGGGAGGCACTACAGAGCCAGCAGATGCAAGAGTTACCGTTTTAAACTGTCCTTTATCCCCACCTCCATCTCACTACTTAATAAACAAATACATACATCTGATAGCCCCTTCCACCCCTCCCCTGGGGAGGCCTACTGCTGTGGATCCACTACCCTAGTCCCCCCTCCACCCACAACCCTAGTCAGGGCGGTGGGGGGCCTACTGTGGATCCTGCTGTGGATCCATTACCACCGTTGTCCTTCCTCGTGACGCATACAATAGGCTAGGCAGGGGGGAGGCTTATGGCTGCGGATCCCCTGCCTGACACCTCCCTTGTAAAAAAAAAAAAAAAAGTAAAAAAATCTTGTAATGTTCTTTTGGTTATGCCATTCTCTTCATCTGCCTGAGGTGTCTCCCTGGCAGAGCAGGGCTGCTATTGTGACTATTGACCTGTTGCAGACCTGATACGTTCTTACTCGCACTTCAGTTTTTATTTGCGACAGTTTAATTTGCACTACTGTATTTTATTTGCACTATCTATACTACAGTTTTTATTGCACTTTTTATGATTATCTCCTGGGCTAGTGCAACCTTAAGGAGCTTTTGTTCTTTTAGCCCTACCTGTTATGGTAAAATTGATGCATTTCTTTCATCCAGTAGTCCTGATTGCACAATTATGTTATTCAAATCTGCATTCTTGCTGTACTACATGGTTGTCTACTGTGTGTCTCGTTTGTATATGGTAGCTGTATCTGCTATGCAGCTATGTCGCACTATATGCCCAAAACAAATTTCCCATTTGGGACATTAAAGTTCATCTTATCTTATCTTAAAATAACCACAATAAAACAAAGACACTTATCCACGGGCCTCATATACATGTAGGCTAATAATGTCATGATCAGCCCTGCCTCTGCTGAGGTGGGGAGCTGCTGACGTCAACTGGGGACATTGTCGGGCGGTGGAAGGAATACTTTGAGGAGCTCCTCAATCCCACCAACACGCATTCCAGTGAGGAAACAGAGCCGGGGGTCTCGGGGGCGGGTCATCCAATTTCTGGGGCAAAAGTCGCTGAGGTAGTGAAGCAACTCCGAGGCGGCGGAGCCCCGGGGGTGGATGAGATTCGCCCTGGATATCTCAAGGCTCTGGATGTTGTAGGGCTGTCCTAGCTGACACGCCTCTGCAACATTGCGTGGACATCGGGGGCAGTGCCTCTGGAGTGGCAGTCCGGGGTGGTGGTCCCCATTTTCAAGAAAGGGGACCAGAGGGTGTGTTCCAACTACAGGGGGATCACGCTCCTCAGCCTACCCGATAAGGTCTACTCCAGGGTGCTGGAGAAGAGGGTCCGGTCGATAGCTCCACAGGTGGAGGAGTTTAAGTATCTCGGGATCTTGTTCACGAGTGAGGGTAGGATGGAGTGGGAGATTGACAGGCGGATTGGGGCGGCGTCAGCAGTGATGCGGGCGCTTAACCGGTCCGATGTGGTGAAAAGGGAGCTTAGCCAGGAAGCGAAGCTCTTGATTTACCGGTCGATCTACATTCTGACCCTCACCTATGGTCACGAGCTCTGTGTAGTGACCGAAAGAACGAGATCGCGAGTACAAGCGGCCGAAATGAGTTTCCTCTGCAGGGTGGCTGGGCCCAGTCTTAGGGATAGGGTGAGGAGCTCGGACATCCGGGAGGAACTCAGAGTGGAGCCGCTGCTCCTCCACATCGAGAGGAGCCAGTTGAGGTGGTTCGGGCATCTGGTAAGGAAGCCTTCTGGATGCCCCAGGACACGCTGGAGGGATTACATCACCCGGCTGGCCTGGGAACACCTCGGGGTTCCTGCGGAAGAGCTGATGGAAGTGGCTGGGGAGAGGACTGTCTGGGCTTCTTTGCTGAGGCTGCTGCCCTCGCGACCCGGACCCGGATAAGCGGAGGACGACGAGTACGAGTACGAGTTTCCTGTCTAATCTTGTTACTGACCTGCTCTTGTGTGCCTTCCCTGATAGGTTTCACCTGTCTCTTCCTCGTCCTGTAGTCATCTCACCTCCTACTCACCTACAGTAGTTTCACTCCCTAAAAATACCAGCAAAGTTCTTTTGTTCTTTGTCACCTTGTTGTCTGCGTCTCTCCCAGTGATTTCTTCCAGCAGTTCAAATAAACACAAGAAGTTTGTGCTCTAGAGAAAGGATCAGCACTCAGTGAATAACCTCCTAAGCCCTATGATAAGCTATTATGGCAAGGCTTAACTATACAGACCAGTGAGCAGTGTTAACTAACATGTCTTTGGGGTCATCGGGTGGGAACCTCCTTTCATCAGTGTTTCGTCTAGTTGGTCCCACGACACCTCCAGGAGGCTAGACAGTGATCTCTGGTGTCCCAGAGACACTCCCCTAATGCCAGGTCTCACTGCTCCCCGCACCAACCCAACAACCTCCTATACCTTCCTTACACATAGCTTTCTCAGCCCAAAAAGCACTGCCACCTTCAACAAACCCAGGCTCCATACATGCGAGCTCCAGTTAGAGACAGTGCTGATACTACCTTTCCTAGCACATTCACCATACTCTATTTCACACGCTACATAGCATAACTCCAATATAAGCTAAAGTTGAAGGAGATAGATAAACTCACAGGATCAGCAAACACACTCACCTTGCAGCATGGTCTTAAACAAAAGGGATTCAAATAGGCCACTCCCACACTTAAATAACCTTCCTCTTGCTGGTTTTTTTCCTGAGAGGACTGATTGGTGGATCTCTCCACCTGATCTCAAGGAGTTATGTACCCTGCTTAGTAGTTCCCCCTGCTGGCCCCCAACTGACATTATTTTTTCTCTTCCAGATCCACTGACTTGCTCTGGCTGCTTCATCTGACATTTCCTTCACTGTCTTCATCAAACTCTGTCTCCGCACTCCGAGTTCCCCCAGGAGCGAGACAGTTGATCTTGCTATGAATCCCCTACACCCCACTTCCACTGGACAAATCCTAGTTTTCCATCCACGCTGCTCAGCTTCTGCTCCTAAGTCTGCATATCTAAGCTTTTTTCTTTCACAGGCTTCTTCCACTGAGTCTTCCCAAGGAACTGTCAGCTCAATGAAATAAACTATCCGTTGACTCACTGACCACAACACTAAGTCAGGCCTCTGCCTGGTACAAACTATTTCCTGGGGAACAACAAGCTTTCCCCCTAAATCTACTTGCATTTCCCAATCACAAGCACCTTCTAGGCGGCCACACCCTTGCCTCCTTACTAACTTATCCCTTCTGTATTTCTCCCCCTCATGGACAAACTGAATTGCTAAACTCCTATTCCTAACACCTTCTGAATTTACTTGTCTTCATTTCCCTTCGATGCCTGCAGCTAAAAATTTCAACACCTGGTTATGTCACCATGTATATCGGCCTTGTGACAAGCTAACTTTACAGCCTGACAAAATATGCTTTAAGCTTGCGGTACCTGAACACAATGGGCATGATGGGTCCCCATTTACCCACAGTTTTAGGTTCTGGGGGGTTGGTAACACATCGTATGTAGCCCCTACCAGGAATCTAATATGATTCTTCTCCATACTCCACAGGTCCCTCCAACTAAGCTTCCTCTTCTCTACACTTTTCTAATTCAACCACTGTCCCTGTTTAGCCTGGGCCACTACCTTTGCACCCCTTAATATCTCCTCCTGTCTACATATCTGTTCCATGACCAGCTTTCTTTTATCTTTGAGACGTGCTTTATTCCATACCGGTTTGCCTGAGCCAAGCCCCAGGCCTCCCCGGCCAAACTAAACATTACCTACAATTTGTGCATGCCTAAGAGCTATCTCTGCCTCCTGAACTGCTGATCTTGGGTTCCACTTCCTCCCCTTGGTTGGATTTGGAACCACACTCCTAACTACCACATCCTTACTCCTAGATAACAAGAGCTCTGTCCTGACCTTGGTACATTTAAATTCCTCTGTTAAACTAGATACTGGCAGCTGAAGTATCCCTTTTCCATACAATGCAACACTACTTTGGCACCTAGGAGCGCCCAACCACTTCCTAATATAGGAGCTAACTGACCTTTCAATTCTCTCCACAACGGATATTGGAATTTCATAAACTGACAATGGCCACATTAACCTAGGATATAGCCCAGATTGCAAACACCACAACTTCAACTTTCCTGGAAGTTCTGATTTATCTATTCTATTCAATCCTTCCGCCACATCTTTTCTAAATTTCACCACCTGTTCCTCATCATTCAACCTCACATTGTACCACCTACCTAAGCTCTTTACTGACTTTTCCCAAATTGTTGGGATTTCCTCATCATCTATGACAAACTTCCTATCACTTAACTTCCCTCTATGTATCAAGATGCTTCTAGACTTACTAGGCTTGATCTTCATGCTGGCCCACTTGAGGTTCTTATTCACTTTCTCTAGTAGCCTCTTTGTACATGGCATTGTTGTGGTCACCAGTGTCATGTCATCCATGCAAGCCCGAACTGGTGGAAGATGCAACCCCTTCTGCCGTCTCTCCCCACCTACCACCCACTTAGAAGCCCTGATAATTACTTCCATCGCCATAGTAAATGCTAATGGAGAAATTGTACACCCTGCCATGATGCCTATTTCTCGCCTCTGCCAAACTGTTGTGAAACCTGCCGTACTTAGACACAACCTAACATCCTGAAAGTATGCTTTCACTAAGTTAACAACTACCTGTGGCACTTTGAAGTAGTCAAATGCACTCCAAATGAGGCTATGTGGTACTGAACCAAACACATTTGCAAGATCCAAAAATATAACGTGCAGGTCCCTTTTTTTTAATCTTCACTGCCTGAATCTGGTGCCAGATCATGCTAGTATGCTCTAAACACCCTGCAAAACCTGGTATTCCTGTCTTCTGCACCATAGTATCTATTAAGCTATTCCTTTCTAAGTAGCTAGC